>NW_004444044.1:6041468-6078890 GCF_000243295.1 Trichechus manatus latirostris
CAGAGAGAGCAAAAAGCCAGAACGTCTGCTTAGATACAGATGCGGGCCACACCCCCAAGGAGACTCCCTTTCATCTGATTGGCTACTCACAGTATATTCAATCATGGGAGTGATTACATTAAAACACGGAGAATCATGGCCCAGTCAAGTTGACACACAATCTTAACCATCACAACTAGTTTCACCTGAAAGGAACAAATTAGTACAATGGAATTGGTAAAACACGGAGTTCGGATTATCCTGATTTACCACAAAGCTGCTTCTTGGGCGTGCCTCTTAGATGACCAACCCTTAGATGGGCTATTATATTTTACTAAATAGCCAAGACAAAGAAATTTGTCATTCCCTGCATGACTCCTATCTTGAAACCAAAGAAACAAGACAGTCATTAACACTAGTTAGACAAGTTTCATCTTACTTGTTCTCTACATCTCACCTAGCCCATAAAAACAAACCAACCAACATTGGATATAACACATAAACCTGTGAAACACTGGTCAGCTCAAAAGCTACACCAGAAAGTTCTTTTATCATCATTATCATCACTGTTATCCCTGTTGCTGCTACAATAAGCACATTATGTACAGATAAGTGGTTATTTTATTCATGCGATTAAGTCAACAAAACCTAACAAGTTGCTAGAGTATTTTCCAGTTTTTTGTTAATTGGTAGCTTTCTCTAATTTAGATCTTTTTTTCTGGATACTTTCAAGAAACATGCTGTTTTTTTGAGGTCTGCAAAACCTTTCAAAGTCTTTGGGAAATTTCAGAAAGATGTTTTTAAAAATGAGAATTCAGCAAATTTTTTCTTACTAGGAAAGAATATGTATGTAATTAGGTAATTGACCTGGAATGTTGAGGAAATGAGGCATAGCACTTCTTTCATAACCACTCTGGTGGCACAGTGCTAGGCTGCTAACCAAAAGGTTGGCAGTTCAAATAACCAGCAGCTCCTTGGAAACCCTATGGGGCAGTTTTACTCTGTCCTATAATATAGGGTTGCTAGGAGTCAGAATCGACTTGATGCCAGTGGGTTGTTTTTCTTTGTTGTTGTTAATAAGAACACTGCCATTTTTTACTCTCTAGTAACGGAACAAAAATTATATTTTCTAATATGAAAAAGCTTACTTAGAAATGATTTAAAAGTCCGAACACCATTATAAAATTTTATATACGTAGAACAATGTACTTTAAAACACAGAACCTGAATTAACAGCTGATAAACTGCAGGTGGTCCTCAAAATGTCACAGATTTTCAAGTGGATTCCCTTCTGTAGGCTCTCTTCTTTTCCACACTCCCCAAATTTTGGTTTACCAAGGTTCCATAAGAAAGTAGAGGTGACAGTCTATTCAACCCATTAGATCATTAAACTTCTCTGCTCCTTATCTAGAACTCTCTCGCTTATAATTTAAAGTCCTTTAAGGAGGGCTTTATATAATATATAAATATAAAATATATATATTTATTATATATATTTATATATAATTTATAAAATTTGGGGACCTCTGCACTGGAATCTTGCTTTAATATTCCTCTCTATATAGTAAAATTTAATATAAGGTGCATTTAATTCAAATGGTCTGTAAATGGAGTTCTAGTAAGTAAAAACTATATTTTGTTATGCTTTGCAGTTTAACTGCTAAAGCAACACCAGAATGTGGTTATAAGGAATCTAATCTATGAGATGATACTTGGAATTGACTCCGAGGATAGAATTATACTAAGACTGATGTTTTTAAAATGTTAATAATATAGTTAACATCATTTTTATTCACATAATTATTGTGATTTCATTAAGCCAAATGGTTGACTATGCCAGAATAGCAATGATCCTTACCTGATGTAGATTGAATCCAAAAGTGAGGTAACTATGGTCTAGTTAAGTTTATGGAGTTGGTTAAATTAACTGCAGATTAATCTTTTAAGCTATTTTCTTTGTTAAATGAGTAATTGATCATGGAATGCAAATTCTTACCTTTTAAAAATTAATTTGGTAAATGAAATAGTAAATTGTTTCATTGATGGACCTGTTTTTAGTAATTTAGAACATCATTTTAGCACATTCAGCTATTTTTCAAAAATAATAATAACCTAATAATAAGGCTATTATTCAAAAAGAATAATCAATCCCTAGATTTACTAGAGGAAATTATTTCATTATTAAATCTTTATTTACCAAATACTGTGATCATGTAGATATAGAATAACTGCCTTAATTGTTTTTGACAAGAAGAAAGCTATCAAGAAGAAAAAAAAAGTCACAGCAGACCCATAGCCAACAATATATATTCTTTAGAACTTTCCAGATGATCCAAAGGAGACTTTCAGGGGAAAAACTTCTTATAAGCTGTAAGGTAGTAATTATTTGTATAGACACCATCTCAATCACTTTAGAATCACTATTTAGGCTCTATGATGTGTGAGTCCCTCATATTTGTATGTATGTCTCAGAAACAATAAAATACCAGACCAAGTTACAACTGGATAATCCAAAACAAATTTGAGACCTAAGATCTCACTCTCATAGTGCCATTCTGCTAGTCACTAGAAGAGACACCTTACCAGAAATTTAATAGCGTTGTAAGTATTGACATTAATTGAATTATATACTTTCTTTATAGTATGATACATCTAGTGTAAGAAATACTGTGCCTGAATAGAATTTTTGCTCTGACTATGAGATTAAACAACAGAATTCCAGTATAAAAGCATACATGGAATGTGTCTGAAATAGGAAGTTTCTCTGAAGAGCTTTGACAAATACGGTTGGTTCTGGGAAACACTAATTAACAAGTCATCAAAAGAGACAAAGAGGTATAAGGAAGAGGTAAGATTAACAATAGAGATCAAAGTAGAGAGGAAACAAGACTGGGTGGAGTTGCACACTTGTGGCGTAAGGTAATGTTTAAAAAACAAACGAACACGAACACAAAAAAACCCCAGAATTTATCTGCCTAAAAGTTGATTGGTCCTGGAAGAGATGAGAACAAAAAGACACTCATGTACATGGAGAATAGTTAATATGCCAATATATCCTATTATGGATTAAATTGTGTCCCCGTAAAATGTGTGTCAATTTGGCTAGGCCATGATTCCCAGTATTGTATGACTGTCCATCATTTTGTCATGTGATGTGATTTTCTTATGTGTTTATAAATCCTACTTCTATGATGTTAATGAGGCAGAACTCAATCTATAAGATTAAATTGTATCTTGAGTCACTCTTTTGAGATATATAAGAGAGACTCAAGCAGTGAGACAGAGGGGACCTCATACCACCAAGAATAAAGAACCAGGAGGGGAATGTGTCCTTTGGACCTGGAGTTCATGTGCTGAGAAGCTCGTAGACCAGGGGAAGGTTGATGATAAGAATCTTCCTCCGAGGCAGAAGAGGGAGACAGCCTTCCCCTGGAGCTGACACCCTGAATTTGGACTTCTAGCCTACCATACTGTGAGAGAATAAATTTCCCTTCGTTAAAGCCATCCACCTGTCGTATTTCTGTTATAGCGGCACTAGATAACTAAGACATACCCGCTAACTACAAACTCTTCTATTCTTCGAGGTTTGTTTAGAAAATAAAGTGACAAAGGAAATGGTTAATGGCTCAAAGGTGATCTTTATATTTGAAATCACAAACTTTTGTGTGACAATCCATCCTCCAAAAAGGAGATTTCATGACACCATGTCTTTCAAGATATGGAGAATAACTAGTTTTTCAACCTTGCTAGCCCTGGTGGCACAATGGTTATAATTGTTCGGCTGCTAACCCAAAGGTCAACAGTTTGAATCCACCAGCTGCTCTTTGGAAACCTTATGTGGCAGTTTTACACTGTCCTATAGGGTCACTATGAGTGGAAATTGACTAGACAGCAACGGGTTTTTTTTTTTTTATAAAACCTAACCCTAATCCTAGAGCACTCTATCTACATAATGCCAAGTCACCATATTTTCTGATTCATTTTCATCTAATTGATTGGTTTTGATGATTAAGCAACTCACCTATTAATTTATACTATATAAATAATGTGTATTCCCTGCAGAAAAATTAGAAAATATAGTTAAGAAAGAATTTTCAAAAAGAAAAAAATCTACCGACAATCTCACAACACAGTGATAAAAATTATATTATATATTTAATTGTATTTATAAATCTTTATATGTCCACATATGTGATATGGTCATAGTCGATAGCTTACAAAAACACAATCTTACCAATATAATGTTTTGTAACCTGCTTTAGGTAAGTAAAAAAAGCAAATCAATTTCTCCTCAGCAATATGAGAACAGGAACAATGTCTATTTTGTTCACTACTATATCTCCAGCACCTAACACAGTATCTGGCATGTACTAGGTGCTCAGATATGACTCTTTAAATGAATGAACACTAGATTCTATCCTCTTTAAGGTATTTGAGGCTTCAATGCTTTACAATAATGCAAGAGACTAATACATAAATTATTAAGTTATCTTGTATGAGTTGAAGAAGAATCATTTAGATTTAGACTATCATCTGATTTGAGTCTTCTCCTCCCTTCCTAGGCCCAGCATTACTTCTGGAAGAAGATATTTGCCAGTATGGATGTTGGCCCTCATTATGCTTGGAGTGATGGCAATCTTGGGATTAATTATTGGTCTTCTTGTTCATTTTCTGGCAGTTGGTCAGTATTAACCATATTTTCATTTCACTTTTACAACTAATTTACTGTTGAGTTTTAAAAATTGACAAGAATCAACATCAATATAAAATTTCTTCATGGAAATTTTCTCATCTACTTACTATTTTATTTCAGTAAAACACTTTGTACTTACTTGACACAGAAATTTATGAGGGTTTTTAAACCAGGTGTTTCCTTGATCTTCTTGATTATCACCAGCTATATCACCAGCTGTGGGGGGAATGGATGGGACTTAAGTGCTCAATACTCGATGTCAACATTCATTGTCAATAAAGCAGTTTATGTAGTAGATTTGCAGTTGAGTTGTTAGTAAATGTATCTCAAATCCTGGAGATCCCTATTCTTCTTGGTTCAATTCTGCTATTGGTTGCTGAGATATGATGTGTAAATAGCAATGGATAAGTAGCAAATGGCTCTTGTAACAGTAGATTGTAAAGAATGATTGAGTGGCTGAATGTTCCTACAAACTTGACGCTTTTTTAAATGCTTTTATCAATGGTACACTCACAAAGCTTGACAAGTCTTTTTTTTTTTTAAACCTTTAGAAAAAATAACCCCAACATTTGTGTAATGATCTAATGTTTTCAAAGAAAATTGGCATCTATTATTCCATTTGATCCTCACAATAATCCTTTGGGCTAGGGAGGGTAACTTTTACCACTGTCTGTATTTTCACATGCAGAAAACTGAGGCTCAGAAAAGTCAAGTGATTTGCTTAATATCACAAGCTTTTAAGTGGCATAGTTGGACTCAGATCAAGATCTTAATATTTTAAGTGTATTGTTCTACTTTGGAGGCCTGGTGGCACAGTGGTTAAGCATTCAGTTGCTAACCAAAAGGTCAGCAGTTCGAATCCACCAGCAGCTCCTTGGAAACCCTATGGGGCAGTTCTACTGTGTCCTATATGGTTGCCATGATTTGGAATCAACTCGACAACATCAGGTTTTTTCGGGTTCTACCTTATTCTGATTTTTTTTTTTTTTTTTTTTTTAATTTTATCCCTCTGAAATCCACTTCCTTTACAATAGCGATATTTTTGGGATAACGTTTTGCCTGATTTGGTGCCAATTTCACGTCTTTTTTTTTTTTCACCTAGTTTTTTTTCCTTTGTTTCTCCCCAACCCTCTTGGAACTTGTCCTTCACATGAGTAGTGGATAGGCCAAGGTCTCTTGCTTGCCATATCTATCTACGAAATCTCCCAAGTCTGGATTTTTCTGTCCTCCCCTTGCCCCCACTCATTAAAAACTGGCACACTTCACATAATTTCCTTAAGAACAGTCCTCTCACTTTTCCAAATCAAGCTCCTATGAAACAGAAGCCCTACCAATATGTTAGTGGAGACCAGTAGTTTAATTAGTTATCTTTGCAATACTGCATTTTAATAGATTTCCTCTTCTGGGGAAACCATGCCTTAACAGAAAAGAGTGATGCAGATGGGAGAACTACAGGAAACTTGGCTTGAGCAGGACATGTGTGGAACAAATATTTACCCTCAAATTTCTTTACCTGGTCAACCACCTACCATTTCAGAACAAGGCTAGGCCTGTTTATATGACCTGAAGTTAAATTAATTGAACTGGTCTACCTGTGGAATAAAACCGATACTCAAACTCTGTTGTAAGTAAGGGTTATTTGCAGTCAGTTTAAAAGATGGGTTTGCTCTAGGATTCTGGCTTAGGAACCAATACATTTTTTTGTTGTTGTTAATATTGTGGGCAACTTGAGCTGAATGACAGCTATAGTAATTCCTCATTCAAGAGGTATGAAATTAGTCTCACTGGCTGAATATATCTATTGTTTCCCAAGCCATTTCTTTATTTTTGAGTTTCCACCTCCTGGATTAACTCAGAGATTAATATTCCACAAGGATCATTATTTTAGAAACAACTTTGGTTCAGCCGTTTCTTAACAGTTAATGAACAAAACTATCTCCAAATTCTTACACACATGTTTATAAACAATTCCAAAATCCTTCAGACAATTTATCAAGGAGTTCTAAACCCTGGCTTCCCCTCACATTCGCCTCTGTTCATTTCCCGGGCCCCAGCCTTAGGTTTTGTGATTCAGTAGGCCTGCCCATGTGTACTTTGTGGAAACTCTGTGATGATTCTAATGCATAAATACTGTTGCAATCTACTAGTCTAAGACAGTGTTTTAGGGAGGTGATAAAATACATTTTTATCTAAAGATAGAAAATTTTATCATAAACCTTGGGATGGGGCAGGTTACTATGTAAAGGACTGACTGTTGCTATGTCTAGAAAACCGAGAAATCACTGGCCACGGCGTATATAGTACAGTCTTATTCAATTTATCAAATCAAGTGAAAACTGACTTTAAAATGACACCTCAAGTCAATCTGTTTTTCCAGTGATATTATAACTAGAGTCAGAAATCTGAATCTGGGCATAGTATCAATGGCTTTTGACCAATTAACTAGCCTACCTGTAAATACTGAGGTTCGACATATTGGATATAACACAAAGTTAGCAGTTTCTAGTTATTTGCTCTTTCTGCTCAGTGACAAACTGCACAGATTAAATTCATGAAATAGTAGGAATAAGAGGATCTTGAAGTTTATCTATTACAGTTTAGTCTTTGTGATTAATGAACAAAATTCCAGAGGGCTAACATAATATGCCAAGGTGTCACAGCCAATTTGAGGCGGGATTGGCACTAGTCCCTCTAACTTCATATCTATCCTTCTTAGGCAACTTCTTAGACAGAACCCAGCATTTGACTCTATATGCACTCATTCCCATTGTACTTCTTATTTTCAAAATCTAACAAGTATTGCTGGCTAAGCCCTAAGAGAAAATAACAGAAATTAATTTTCTTTTTAGACTGAAATTAGATTCCTGATTTCCAAGACAATTAATTATTTCAGCTAAAGAAGACGTATACTTTTGAAGGTATTATCAGCATCCTTAGACTCTGTGTGTACATTTTTAAGGTGGATCAAAAAGCCCAATTACCCTAAAAATATATGAATTACTAATTACTTAACAAAAAACAGGGCACCGTTTCATACTAGTTCCTGTTTTTAAAAGTACATATATGACCTGAGAGAACTACCTCTATGCTGCTCCTATTTTAAATTATCGTGAAGTGGTTTCTATTTGGGAATAGAAGTGGATGGGGATGTGCGACTTTGTGGCACATACACTCCACCAGCCACCACAAGCCACAGGGCAGTAAGACGTCATTAAGGAATGACTTTAATGAATGAAAAGCCGGCCTACAGGCAATGGAGTATATGAAAGGGTGAAAGAGGCTATAAATCTCCTAGAAAGTGAAGGTTGATGCTTGTAATGTTTCCTATATCAGCACTACTTAGAAAGGTAAATTGGGCTAAACACTAATTTAGAAGAGTTTAGATTACATATGAAAATTAGGTTTCATCTGTATTGCATACTCAGGTGGATTTTTAGTGGCTATCTGGATCACTGTTTTGAGAAGGACTCTGAGGCTACGCCTGGACTTCACAGGACAGTGACGTGAAAAGAAGGAGCAGGAGGGCTGCATGAATGCTTGGTAGTTGCCATTTCTAGAATACGTGGATATTTATTCCCCTCCATTTCCCAAACCCCCTTTTGTTCCTCCTTCTTTATTTCTAAAGTTGGGTTGAATTTTAGTTTTGAGGCAGAGCTATGAGCGGACTTGAGGCAACTTCCTATTTCAAAATTCTTTGGGTATTTCTTTATTTCACAGGAAACATTTACTATTACCAAGGTAATTTTCGTATTTTTGGAGTTACATACAATAACAGCTGTGAAAATGCAGCTTCACAAGCTGGCACACCTTTGAGCAAAGATATTGAGTCTCAGGTAAGCTAGAGCTTTTCTTTATTAATTTCATTATAAATTTGATTGAATTTGACATGGTGGTTCAATTTTTTAATTTCTTGACAGATGTTCAATGCACTTCAAAATTCTAGTATATGCAAAGAATATATCAACTCTCATGTCATCTAACTTCTATAAGTCCAACTCCTTCAAAACATTATGGAAAGGGGAGTAAGTAACATATGACAACAGCACTGGTTTTAAATAACAACAACAGAAACATAAAGAAGACAAACACAGACATAAACGAAGGGAGGAAGGAAGGAAAGAAAGAAGGGCACATTCTCCAGGGCCTGTGAATTTTAACATTTGTAAGGAGTTGTGAAAAAAAGGATGAAATGAGAACCGATTCCAAAAAATTGACTCATGAGTGGAAAATATGATATCTAGGTAAATTAAAATAAAAAAGATTGAAGGAAAAAGGGACAACTTAGAATAAGAGGAAAATTAAAAACTGGGCTATGTGAAACACATATCTTACAAGGTAAAAACAGCACTGCACTTTTTAAGTAAATTCTTTTTACAGTATCATGTTGCCACAAAGTGCCACAATCCATGCATTCCTTTATTCAGCGAACATCTATTGTCCATATTAGTGCCTTACAGACAGCACTGCATATACTGTACAAGATGTAAACATTAATGAAGCAGTCTCCACCTTCAGGAATTTTGCAGTCTACTTGAGGAGATAAGAATTATACACAAATAGATACAATAAAAGGTAGTAGTTGAAAGGTACTTGGGACTGGAAAGAAGTGTAAGTAGGAGTCACTCAAACCAAGATGGAATGGAATACCACGGTAACAGTACATTCCATAAAGGAAGCAGTATCACTTAGGAGATGCAGGACAATCACTTAAGGGTTTCAAGTAATGTTTTATAAGGTTCCTAGGTGGTGCAAATGGTTTGCACTTGACTGCTAACCTAAAGCTTGGTAATTTGAACCAAACCCTTGGTACCTCGGAAGACAATCCTCGCAATCTGCTTTCGTTAAGATTACAGCTTTGAAAATCCTATGGAGCAGTTCTACTCTGTAACACATGGGGTTGCCATGAGTCAGAACTGACTTGATGGCAACTAACAACAAGGAGTAATGTTTTAAGATATATTCCTTAAAAAGCATTATCAAACATACCTGCTGTGGTGTAAATAAATCCTTGCCCCAGGTTATGGAAGACAACTGACCAACAGTATCAGAGCAGACAACCGAATTGTGAATGGAAAAAAAGCTCAGGCAGAGGCATGGCCATGGCAGGCCAGCATGCAATGGAAAGGTAAGCAACGCTGTGGAGCCTCTCTGATCAGCAGCAAGTGGCTATTATCTGCAGCTCACTGCTTTGCAAAGTAAGTTTGGAAGACTGACTAACGTGTAGGATTCTTGGTGCAGGTCTATTTTGAGTAGTCTTGGGTGCTAAACCTAAATGTGTGAAGATTCATCACGGCCATACAGAATTTATGCATAATTGAAGGTCAGTGAAGCCATTTAAATTTGGGAACAAAAGGGAATATGAATGGAAGCAATTACATTTTCTGAATAGCTACCTTGGACTGATATTAAGTGCTTTATTTATATCATTTCATGTAATTATAACAATAATTCTGTATGGAAGGTATAATTTGCCCTATTTAAGGTAAGGAAACTGGGGCTCAGAAGAGAAGTAACTTGGCCAAGATCACACAGATCTTAAGTGACAGAAATTGAATGTGAACTCAGTTGTATGTTTGATTCCAGTAACTAGGTACTTATTTATTTGACCTTCTAGGCATTTACAATCTAGTTGAAGAAATTTCAATGTCATAAATTAAAATGATAAGACAGCACAGTGTAGTAAACCTCATATATATGACACAGATAGTAAGTGCTATGGAAATTTGAGGAAGAAAGAGTGCATATTTAGTTGAGGTGTGAAGAGGTAATAGTTGACGTGGACCCTGAAGATATAAGATTTGATTGATAGAGTAGGGGAAGAGAAAGAATAATATTCATTCAAATGTGTGGAGATGGAACAGTACGAGTTATACTCTGTGGATGGTAAACAAAAAGAACAATTTGAAGTAGAGTAGAATTTGTAAAACAATACAGTAGAAAATACAGTTAGAAAATTTAGCTATATTAAGATTGTGGACAACTCTAAATGACAAGATAGTAGCCAGTGATGTTCAAAGAACATGGACTATGGACCACCTGAGGGGGTTGTTGTTAGCAGTGTAGATCCTTCAGCCTCAGACTAGACCTTTTAAATAAATCTCTGGAGGTAGAGCCTGAGTTGATTCTAAGGGAATAAAGTTTAAGAAGCACTGATGTTGAAGGTGGGGAGTCACTGAAGACTTTACGATGGGAGACAGAGTAAAGAGTGGCACAGTTAAATGAAGGTCTTGAGATCTAAAACAATGACAACAACAACAACAAAAAGTCAGCACCTGACATTTTGAGGGAGAGGTGAGAGTAGTTAAACAAGATGGCAGATGCTAAATTGAGAAAAAGTCTCAGTGGGGAACTGGAGAAAGTGGCCAGAAAATCTAATTAGAAGCCAAGACGCAAAGATAATCAGTGAGTCTAGTTGGGAGGATCTACAGAAGACTGAAAGATCTAATAGTCCTTACTACTATTTCTATATGACTGCAAAGTTTATAATATCCCCATGTCAAGGATGTTGTTTAAATTAAGAGTTTAAGTGCTTTATAGGACAATGTTGTTTGAAAATCTCATGCCTTAAAGTTATGAAACGACCAACTAAGAACACTGAGTGTATTCTAATTATATTGTGTCTTCTAGGAAAAATAATTCAGAAGACTGGACTGTCAACTTTGGAACTATAGTCAATAAACCACATACGGCACGGAAAGTCCAAAACATAATTTTTCATGAAATTATAGCAGTCCTGAGCTTCATGATGATATTGCTCTTGTGCAGCTTGGGGAAGAAGTTGTTTTCAGAAAGTACGTTCATAGGATTTGTCTTCCTGAAGCCAAAATGAAACTCAAAGAAAATGACAGTGTTGTAGTTACAGGATGGGGAATGCTTTATATGAATGGTAATATTTTCTGTAAAAATGTAATAGCTTCATGGGAATAATTATTTGAACAATCGATTGATCACTCCCTCATGCAACTAATTAATAAGTATACTGAAAAGAAAACCACTAGTGTTAAGTGGTAGGAGCAAAAGCATGGCATTGCCTTCAATTTCTAAAATATTTCTGGGAATGGAGGTTGGAAAAATTGGAATTATGTAGGAGGCAGCCAGCATAATAAACTTCTAAAAGACACTAATCTTGCTTAGGTCTGGCCTGGCTCTTGGTGACCAAAGAATCTGCTTTATAGGGGCGGGAGTCTGGGGACCATGGTTTCAGGGGACATCTAGGTCAATTGGCATAAAAAAGTTTATTAAAAAAATGTTCTGCATCCTACTTTGGTGAGTGGTGTCTGGGGTCTTAAAAGCTAGTGAGCAGCCATCTAAGATGCATCAATTGGTCCCAACCCACCTGGAGTAAAGGAGAAAGAAGAACACCAAAGACACAAGGAAAGTATTAGCCCAAGAAAGGGCCACATAAACCAGAGACTGCATCAGCCTGAGATCAGGAGAACTAGATGGTACCTGGCTACCACCAATGACCACCTTGACAGGGAACACAACAGACAGTCCCTGATGGAGCAGGAGAAAAGCGGGATCCAGAACTCAAATTCTAGTAAAAAGAGCAGACTCAATGGTTTAACTGAGACTGGAGGGACCCCAGAAGACATGACCCCCAGACTCTCTGTTAACCTAATACTAAAATCATTCCCTAGCCCAACTCTTCAGACAAAGATTAGACTGGACTATGGGACATAAGACGATACTAATGAAGAGTGTGATTGTTAGCTCAAGTAGATATATGAGATTAAGTGGGCAGCTCCTGTCCAGAGGTGAGATGAGAAGGCAGAGAGGGTCAGGAGCTGGTTGAATGGACACGGGAAATCCAGGGTGGAAAGGAGGAATGTGCTGTCACAGCATAGGAGAGAAACTAGGGTCACATAACAATGTATGTATAAATTTTTGTATAAGACACTATCTTGAATTGTAAACTTTCACTTAAAGTACAATAATAAAATATAGAAAGAATCTGCTTTATTCCGTAAATATTGTTTGTGCCAACAAACAAGGATAAGATCCTCATAATAAGCATCATTTATTGCTTGTAGGTCACCTTCCAATGACACTTGAACAAGCCCTTGTGAAGATTATTGACAATAAAAATTGCAATCCTCCGTATGCACTTTCTGGCATGGTGACTGATAACAATGTTATGTGCTGGATTTATGTGAGGAGAAGCTGATTCCTGTCACATATGTCTAGATACATTTTTAAATTGTTTTCTCAAAAGTACTAAATAAATGGAGATTTCCATCAACAGAAAACATTTTCTATGTTAATGATTTCCACACAGTAGCTTCATATTTCATTCAACTTAAGTATTTATTAAGCCTGTCATGTTCTAGGCACCAGCCTAGATGCTGGGGATGCAGTGGTGAAAATATTCCCTGCCCTCATGGAGTTTTCGGTTTAGGAATCCACACAAAGGATAATACTTAGGAGTTGATAAAAGAAATTTGACTTTGTTTAATGGGTAACCTGCAGATATGGAGTGCTGCCTCCTCTTTATCCCAAGATGCAGCAGGGGATTTACCATGTGCTCATGTCACCCATTCTTCACGGGCTTCTTCATGAAGACGTAAGCTCAGTGCAATGTCCACACAGCTTAATAACCTCCTCCATATTCAAGGCCAGATTCACTACAAAATCAACTTCAGATCTGACCAATCTAACATCTGGCAGCTCAAGGCAATATATACTGAATAAACACAAGGTTCCCAGAGTTCTAAGCCCAAAGAGTCTGGACTGGCTTTGGAGACCAGGGTATACTGATAACTCTGGAGGAGAGGCAAACGGGAATTCTTTGACATGATAAAAAACATTTTTCTCTTCTTCTTCTTTTAATGTAATTTTATTTATTTTGTTGTTGTTGTTGAGAATATACACAGCAAAACATACACCAGTTCAACAGTTTCTACATGTACCATTTAGTGATATTGATTACATTATTTGAATTGTGCAACCATTCTCAGCCTCCTTCTCTGAGTTGTTCCTCCCCCATTAACACAAATTCACTGCCCCCTAATGTTTCTATCTAATCTTTCGACATGCTGTTGTCAATTTGATCCCATATCAATCTTAAAACAGCATAATGCTCAAGGCAGACAGGTTTTACTAGTTAAGCTAAACTGTTGTTTGGTTTTAAGAAGACTTCGGGGAGGGTATTTCTGGTTTAAAGTTTAAAGAGTATCACAGGGCAATAGTTTTAGGGGTTCCTCCAACCTTCATAGCTCCAGAAAGTCTGGAGTCCATGAGAATTTGAAATTCGGTTCATTTTCTCCCTTTTGATCAGGATTCTTCTACGAACCCTTCTTATTCTAGAGTGGTTCTGGTGGACCACTAGCTTACCCTGACTCTAGAGATATCTGGCATCTTGTTGGAATAGTAAGCTGGGGCAAAGGATGCAGCAAAAAGAATAAACCAGGGGTGTATACGCGAGTGACTTCTTACTGTGATTAGATAGCCTCCAAGACTGGAATCTGATGGAAAAGTGACTATGAAATGGAACATAAAGACAACTGCATAGCATTCTTAACTGTTGCTTCAAGTTCTTATTCTTTTGGTCTTTAGTAAACCAATCATTTTTACATATCAATGTATAAAGATCTTTATCAATATTCTATCTAAAACACTCCATTTATTGATGTATTTCACTAGTATAGGAGGCAAGAAGAAAACAACACAAAATTAGGTTACCATGTTATTTTTTTATCAATAGCCTAGTTCTGATTTATCTCACCATTACATTTAGAATAGACCTTAATTTGTTTTTTCAGAATTAAAAAAAAAAACAACTTTTTCTGCTAGGATGAGAACACACATGCTAGGTGTACCAAATAAATTATTTTGGGTTCTAAAAATTAGAATTGCATGTTGTTAAGTTGAAATATATGAGACAAATATGTACATTGATTTATTATTTATATGTGAGATTGTTTGTGCACCTCATAAAACTACACAATCTTAAAGTGGAGAAGAGATATCAGAGGTTCAGTTAGGCCAAGTGTCTCAATTTCTAGATCAAGAAACTGAAGACCAGAGAGGACAGATTACTTGCTTAAAGTGACTCTTCAGCATCTTTGATAAGTTGTAACCTTCACCCAAGTTTACCCTCCTAGAGTTTACATCCAAAAATTATTTGGGGATTAAAGAATAATGTATTTTTAAAATTAAAATTATTTCTGTATCATTTTCTTCATGTCCGTCTTTAGCCATTTTTTTTCTTCTCTTGCAGCAAAAATGATATAAGGCATTTATTGTAGTATCTCTCCTTACAGTGAATATGCAACAGTATAGAGAGCTCACTTCGTAATCTCTACAAATAATTTACCTTTTGTAATTGCCTAAAATAAAAAGTAACTAAAATTTTAAAAGGAAGCTAAAACTAAGAGGAAAACTCATTTCTTCAGTTGTTTGTGGTATTGCCCTTTTATTCTTCTCTTATTATAAAACATGACTGAAATGACATGCATAATAATGACATGCATAAGAATGGCATGCCAATCCATTTGGTGTGATAAGGTGTGATAAGATGGTGTTTTGTTTTTTTCTTCCCATCTATTCTTCAGGAATGTCACGGTTATTCATTCATCGTAGGTTTATTGAGTACCTAACATGTTCCAGCCACCACCTGTCTGTCAGTTTGTTGTACTGTGGTAGCTTGCATGTCTCTATGACACTGGAAGCTATGCCACCAGTATTTCAAATACCAGCAGGGTCACTCCTGGTGGACAGGTTTCAGCGAAGCCCCCACTAAGACAAGTTAGAAAGAAAGGCTTACTGATCTATTTCCAAAAATCAGCCAACAAAAACTCTATGGCTCACAACAGAATATTGTGCAATATATTGCTGGAAGATGAGTCCCCTAGGTTGGAAGGCACTCAAAATACACAGTGGCCACAACAATGGACTCAAGGATATCGATGATCACGAAGATGGCACAGGACTGGGCAACATTTTGTTCTTTTGGACATGGGATCACCATGAGTCAGACACACTGCCAGCAATATGTTCTAGGCACAGTCAGGTATAGATACAGTAGCTACCTTCAACAATGCTACATTTAGTGGATAAAGATAGGCAGTAAACACATAAATAAGAATTTTAGATTCTGATGTGTTGTGAAGGAAATAAAAGGTAATATTATAGAAAATACTGGGGCAGACAAGTAAACTTTAGATTGGGCTGTCTGAAAAAGAACTTCTCTGAAGGGGTGGCATTTGAGCTGGACCTAAATGGTGAGAAGGCGAAACATACAAAGGTCTAAAAGAAGAGAAATCTGGCAAAAGGAACAAGTATAATGGCCTTGAAATAAAAAATAAACTTGGTGGATCTGAGGGGCAGAAAGAAGATCATTGTAACTGGAGTCTGGTGAGTAAAGAGAGATAGTAGGAGATAGTATGCAAGAAGTAGCTAGGTGGGGGCGGGAACAGGTCAAGTAGGGCTTTGGAAGCCAAATTAAAGACCTTGGATTTTATTCTAACTGAAATGGGAGGCCTTGGAGCTATCTAAACAGAGAATGTGATGATCTAATATACACTTAGAAAAGATTAGTTTTGGCGAAGAAGGTAGGCTGGGGTGGGGTAGGCGGTACACAGTGAGAAGAAGGGTGACAGGTTAGAAAGCTTTTGCAGCTCTCCTGTCAAGAAATGCCGTATTCGCCCTTTTTGTTGAGTAGGAAACATAAATAACAGAAAGGATCCTATGATAATGTAACTCAATGTGGGGAAAAAAGGTAGAGATTCTTTTAGTATAATTAAATTACTAAGAGGTATTATTGACTGTGTAGATACAGCCAATTAGAACTCTTATACCTTGTATTGTATAATACAAGAGTCTCCTTGTCTTATAGCTACTTGATAATAAGCCAGATAGTTGTGGGCTTATTACCTTCATCCCCAAACTTATGAGCATAGATCTCAGTCCCTGTTCAGCTTCTTCCACTGGGAAGTAGTTGGAAATTAATGAATGCTTAGCCCAGTATGAAAGACAGAGGAAAAGTGATGGGAAGGAAAGGGTAAAAAGGGGTTTGGAGGAGGGTGAGAGCAGGTAGAGCAGAGAATTTATGAAACTAAGGGGCCCATGAGGAAGTAATGAAGAGCAAAGAATTCTCAAGGTTGAGGTTCCCTCAGTGAATAATGACAGAAATGTTAGCATGAGTGGCCCAACGCCAATGCTCGATATTGAAGGCACTTGGTGAGGAGCTAAGGAGAAGGTGAAACAACCTCTATAAAGTTTGTTGTTAGCTGCTGTCAAGTTGACCCCTGACTCATGGCGACCCCATGGAAGTTGGGATTGGACCATTGTGATCAATAGGGTTTTCACTGGCTGATTTTTTGGAAGTAGAGCACCAGGCCTTTGTATCATAGCAACTTGCAAGGCTCCACAGACAGACAGTGGTGGCTGCACTTGAGGTGCGTTGGCCGGGAATCAAACCCTGGTCTTCTGCTTGGAAAGCTAGAACTCTACCACTGAACCATCACTGCTCCCATAAGGTAAAGCAGCAATTATCAATTATCAAGGTGGATTCTTTATGGACGCAGTAGGGTGCTTAGCCTTAAATACAGAATTTAGAACCTCTGTATTCTATGGACTCTATACAGGGCCAGATTAAGGCACATGAGGCCCCTAAGTACTGATAATCTTTGGTGCCCCCTCCTCTGCTTACTCATGCATTTTAAAGGCATATGCGAGTTATATATATACATATATATATGTGTGTATATATGTGTGTGTGTGTCTTAGCTATCCATAATGTAATTTCTTTTTAAATGCCGACTATTGTTAGCGATTGAATGCAAAAGTGGCATATTTCATTTTAACGGGATGAGATGAATGGGATTATAAAATTTTTAGGGGATACAGGTACTAAGATTTTTACTATATACTACATTTTCTACAAAAAGAACATTACACTTATTCTGCAACAAAGAAAATGAGTCAGTGAACATAGTTGTTTCAACAATCAATGTAAAATTCTGTTGTTCTCCCACAATGAAAAATTGACTTTTCACCAGTTTTGCTTTAACAGCTCATACGTCAATTTTGATGCTTGTTTCATAATAAATTCTGTAATTATAAATGAATAAACGAAAAGATGTCATAAAAGAAAATTTAATGATCAGGAAATAAATATTACAACAAATTACTGTATTTTATTTTTAGATAGATCTTTCATCTCTAACATGTAATTAAAAAAACATTTCTTTCTATTCTTTGCTCTTACAAGTTCTTCAAGATTTTGTCACAATTAAGCTGCCAAACAATATCTACTTCCCTACATAATAAGGATAATGAACCGAGTCTTTCTTGAATTATTGTTGTATACTGAGGATTTTTGAGTCTCTTTAGAGATGAAAATGAGTGTTCTGTTGTGCAGATTGTGACCATTAAAGTTAGGAATATGTGTACAGCAATTTGTTGGTGGGCCCTTCGAAGATCTCCATGAGTGTTTTTTGTCTTCAAATAATACTTAAAAACTTTTGTACTCACTTTCCATCCTTTGATGCTGCGTCTTCACAGTTCATTGGACTACTGCTGATACCCAGTGGGGGTGAGAGTGATTGCAAAGAGCATGATACAAACACAAGAGTACGCTCAATTTGAAGACGCGTTTTGGTTTGCTTTGTGCAGGACAGGACTAAATATGTCACAAGTCACATGATTATAGTGCCATTGGTATGTTTTTATGTGGTCAATGAGAGAGAATTGAATGTGAGGTTATACTCAATCAGTTCGAAATGAAAAGGAAAATATAATTGTTATTGTATACAAAATTTACAAAATGTACATTTTATTTCTTTGTGGAATTGTTCAACTCCCATATTCAGACTTAAGTACATAACTGATGTAACAATAGCACCACTTCTTGACAAGCAAGTTTGTTTTGCAAGTCATAACAATACTAATTAATTTCTTAAAAGAAAGTCAGTCTGAAGGGAAATGTAAAATAAAATACATTTATATAATTTTTATTATCTAGATATATACTTATTTCCTCCAGGAATTCTTCAATTTCCTTACACAGAAATAGATATTCTGATAAAACATAAATGTAATGTTCTGATAAATGCCCTTTGTTGCTTTCTTGGAAGATGAATTTAGAAACACACTCATTGTTGCAGAACAGAAACATATCGTGCAAGATAGATAAACATTGAATTTTGCATCCTCTTAATGTGCCTAATACCTTGCTTATTAGCATATATAAAGTAATACCAAGCACTGTGTGTGTCCCACATAACAAACAATAAAAAACAAAACTCACTGGATATATAAATTAAAAATTCTTGTTAGATAAATATTAATATTTTGAGTATTTTGGCTTTAATAAAGGACTATTAATAATAATATCCTTGTTCAAGGACTGTGTTTGCAGTAGAAACATCTCCAACCAACCACCTAATGAAAACTAGGTCTATTAACTCATAAGTCAGTATTTTGTTATACAACACGTACTTTCATATTAATTCATTCAAGGAGTCTTTTAACTGAAAGTCAACCAAAGAACAGAAGATAAGGGAACTCAAAGTATATTGTTGTTGTTAGGTGCCGTCAAGTCAATTCCTATTCATAGCAATCCTGTGTACAACAGAATGAAACACTGCCTGGTCCTATGCCATCCTCACAATCGTTTCTATGTTTGAGCCCATTGTTGCAGTCACTGTGTCAATTCACCTCATTGAGGGTCTTTGTCTTTTCCACTGACCCTGTACTTTACCAAGCATGATGTCCTTCTCAAGGGACTGGTCCCTTCTGATAACATGTCCAAAGTACATGAGATGAAGTCTCACCATCCTTGCTTTGAGAAGCATTCTGTCTGTACTTCTTCCAAGACAGATTTGTTTGTTCTTCTGGAAGTTCATAATATATTCAATATTCTTCACCAATACCATAATTCAAAGGCATCAATTTTTCTTCAGTCTTCCTTATTCATTGTTCAACTTCCTCATGCATATGAGGCAATTGAAAATACCATGGCATGGGTCAGGTACACTTTAGTCCTCAAGGTGACATCTGTGCTTTTCAATACTTTAAAGTGGTCTTTTGCAGCAGATTTGCCCAATGCAATATGTCATTTGATTTTTTGACTGCTGCTTCTCGGGTGATGATTTTGGATACAAGTAAAATGAAATCTTTGAAAACTTCAATCTTTTTTCCATTTATCATGATGTTGCTTATTGATACAGTTGTGAGGATTTTTGTTTTCTTTATGTTGAGGTGTAATGCATACTGAAAGCTGGAGTCTTTGATCTTCATCAATAAGTGCTTCAAATCCTCCTCACTTTCAGCAAAGTATAGAGAATTGTTATAAGTCATGAAAAGTATAGAGAATTGTTATAAGTTTATTGTTTTTAATTTAGTTCTGGATATAGGCCTAATCCACGGGAGAAAGATGTGGCAGTCTTCTTCAGTAAAGATTTACAGCCTTTGAAACCTTATGGGGCAGTTCTACTCTGTCCTACAGGGTCACTGTGAGTCAAAATCGACTCAATAGCAATGGATTTAGTTTGGTTTGGTTTAGTTTTATAGGCCTAATGGCCCAAAATTCCTTAAAAGCTCTATTCCATTGACTGGAATTCTTATTGCCCACTTCGCTCATGTACTCTTTACTGAGCTTAGATATCATGGTCAATCAGGACATATACAACAACTGTCCTTGGCCATTTCTCCATTCACCATCTAGCATGGCAAAACCACAACCTTAGTTAAACTCTGCTTTCTACTTTATTAGCACATGGATCCTAGTTTCTCATTGTTGCTGGAGAAAAACCCATGCAATGCTAATTAATCTCATATTAAAATCATCATCACAAATCTCAAGTAGAGTCTTAATCCCTGGCAATTCTTCTGCACTTCTCTAGTTAAAACGCCTTCTCACTCTCCTAAATAACTCCTTCTTTTCTCTACTTACACTAAGCTGATAATTTTGCTCATTATTTCATTAAGATGAAATCAGATGAGAATTTCTACTTTTTCTTACCACAAAAATCTGCTTATCTACTTGCTTTTTGAAAGTAATTATAGCAAGTGATCTCATGGACAAAAACCACCAGTGAACAAATCCTGGTTTTTACACTTACTAGATGTGGCAGGAGCCCTGGTGTGGTCCAGTGGTTAAGAGCCCAGCTGCTAACCAAAATATCTGCAGTTCAACCAGCCACTCCTTGGAAACCCCATGGAGCAGTTCTACTTTGTTCTATAGAGTTACTATGAGTTGGAATCAACTTGATGGCAGTGGGTTATATGTGGCAAGTTTGTTGACACCACTGTGTCTCAGTTTCGTTGGTATAGTACTAGGATAAAAATAATATCTGTTTCATGGTGGTGGTGTGTAATATTCAAGGAGTTAACAAATGTAATACACTTAAAACAAAAAGTAAATGCAAAATAGGTTTGAGCTGTTACTGCCATCTGTCCTAGCTTGTGCTACAATGGCTTAACTGTTGGTACACCAATCTAAGGCCAAACTCTTTACTTATAAGATCCCATCTGCACTCACCTTCTCAAGGACTTTGTTCCTCATCAGCATAGTAACATTCTACAATATTTCTCGGATAAAAACAGTGTTCTTTTTTGACCCTACATCTCTTACCTGCCCTATTTCTCTGCAAAACTAGTTAAAAGTTTAACTAGATTTTACTTTTATTCTTCCTCAAACTCACTCCAGTCAGGATATTGACCGAAACACTGTTCCAAAATCACATTTGTCAAGGTCACCAATGATCTCTATATTGCTAACTGTAATCTTTAATTCTCAATCCTCCTCATATTTAACCTATCAGTAACATTTAGGCTATTGATAATTCCCAATGCATTGGAAAACTTTTGTCACATGGCTTCTGGGGAAAAAAATAAACCCACTTTCTTTGTAATCTGTCTATGTCATCAACTATTCCTTCTCAGTCTCTTCTGTGGGATCTTCCACATCTTCTCAAACTCTAAATGTTGTAGGATCCCAGGGCTCAGTTCTCAGATCTCTCCCCATCTCTACTTATACTCATACTGTAGATGATCTCATCTAGCCCAATAGCTTTGAATGCCAACTATGTGCTGATACAGCTTCCAAATGTTTAACTTTAGCTCTGACTTCTTCCTAGACCACCAGGCTCATATATCTAAAATTTCCACTTGAAGTTCAAATAGACAATTCACATTAATATGCCTAAACAGAATTCTTGATCTCCTCTTGTTCTTTCCTCAGTCTTCTTCATCTCCAAAAAAAATTGGGGTGGGGGGAGGTCCTGGAATTAATCCTGGGTAATAGATACTTGAAAAGAGCCCTGGTGGTGCAGTGATTAAGCTCTCAGATGCTAACCAAAAGGTCAACAGTTTGAACCCACCAATGGCTCTGTGGGAGGAGAATGTGGCATTCTGTTTCCATAAAGATTACAGTCTTGGAAACTCTATAAGGCAGTTCTACTCTGTACTATAGGGTCACTACGAGTCAGAATGGACTTGATGGCAATGGGTTTAATAGATATTTGATATGTTATCCTTTATTATTTCTTTACTGGATTTTGTATAGGACAAAGTTAATTTATAGGTGGACTTGGAAAACTCTATCCTTATCGCTGGGAATGCCTGGATGACTGGTTTTGACTCTTGGCCAAAATAAGGCCAGTGGGATTTGTGATGTGTGCTTTAAAGTCTGAAACTTTCCTGGAATCCACTCCCCTCCCCCCAGGGCCAGTTTGTCTACTAATGGTTTTTACCTGGCACAATTGGTTATATAGTCTTGCTTGACTACAGGACCAAAGGTGTCATAAAAGACCCTGCTGGGAACTTGTCTTGAACTCTCCTGATGCTAAGACTCAATACGCAGACCTTGGTGGTATAATCCGTGACGAAACATGTACGTGTGTAAATAAGGACCATGTGAAGATTTCACCTGGATATCTCTCAGACCTCCAATGCTTTCCTGCAGTTTCTTGATGCACTGTATTTTGTGCCTTTAAATAAAAGACTTAGATGAGTATTTTCTGTGGATCTTATAAATCCTTTCAAATATCCAAATTTGTGAAAGATTTGCAATTTTTTAATATTTAAAAGTGCAGCAGTGGTGTGCTGAAGCTGGCTTGCCCCCACATGCAAGAAATGATTGTTAAGACTTCAGGAATTGTGTCAGCCAGTTGTGAAATACAGCCATGATTTAAAAATAATGGTGCTAAATACTCAAAATTCATCATGTACTAATAATTTCACTACATGTTATTAGCATTCGTGGTATATTTGGAGCCCTGGTGGCTCAGTGGTTGAGAACTCAACTGCTGACCAAAAGGTTGGAAGTTCAAATCCACCAGCTGCTCCTTGGAGGCCCTCTGGGACAGTTCTACTCTGTGCTATAGGGTCACTATGAGTCAGAATCGACTCGATGGCAATGGGTTTAGTTTTGGATTTTACATTACACTTATTGTATCTGTATGGTAGAAAAATATAATAGAGTGCTACTGTTCATCTCTTCCCAACTCCATGTTCAGTAATGTCATGTGGGTAGCTTGAAATTGTCCATAATTGGAATATTCATGCCATGGAAATGGACAAATGCTACTAATCAGTTCCCATTTCCCAGTCCTGAGAGCTGGTTGTTAAACATTTACCAGCACACTAATGAATCTAACTATTTCTCATTCATACTTTTAAAAGAAATCTTCACTAGAATATGTAACTAGACTACAGTTTCTATTCCATGACATTAGAGACTAGCTTTTGGACACTGTGACAGATGTTTTGTTAAATTCTTTTATAACCATCTGCTGGTGACTGAGGCGAATAAGTTTGTCACTGGTTTTCGTTTTTCATAATTCTAATGCAAGAGAACATTTCAGAAGATGCTGATTTTAAAACATTTCTTAATGATGTGGCAAGGATAGTTTAAGATTTTAGATTTATAGTGGTTAATTAAATGACGTCAGAAAAAACTACTGTTATTATAATACACTGTTTTCCAAAATTATTATTTTATGAAATAAATCATTATGAAAATAAAATAATTTTATCAGACTTTTTAATTTTGTTTCCTCAAAAAATTATCGTTGCTTAAAATTTGTCACAGCAGGCATGCATGGTTGAGTAAACAAAACTTTACTTCCATTAATACATATTATACAAAAATTCCATTAACTAGCAATTTTAGGTTTTCTAAGCCTAGATTTATGCTCGTTAAGTCAGATTCGTCAGCTACCAAAAACAGAATTCAACGAGACAAGAATTACTAGCCAAGGTGATGACAGATTTTCCCCGCAGTATCTTCCCAGCCATTTGATGAAAGAGAAAGGATTAAGAGGAATCAAACCAAGCCATATCAGAGCAAGATACTCAAGGGCCAGAGAGCTCTTCTAAATTTACCTGGCTTCCTTTAAAAAAAATGCTGCCTACCACTTGAACTGTTGGCCCTCCTCCATCTCCCTAATGTGCTATAATGGCATTGATCAGAGGACAAGGATATCAAGGAAAAGGTCTTAGTAATCAGAGAGGATTAGTCTGAGTATACCTCGCTCTCCTGCTTAAAATCTTACTCCACCCCTAGTCCCAACATCCTTAGAGGATAAAACGCTTGGTTCACTCTTCCAATTCATTATTGAAAAACACAGCTAGGGGTCACCTCCCACCAGGAAGACTTTCCTGACATCCTCAAGCTGGTGCTACAGATTGTCCAGGGCACACACCTGTCACTGCACTTTTCAAAAGAGATGTAAATAAGAATTATCTGCTTATGTGTCTGAAGCTCCTACTAGACTATGAGCTTCTCAAGGGCTCTTTTTCATCTCTTTGTTCCTGGTCCTGTGGGTGGCTCAGTGGAGGTAATCACTATGTCCAACTGCAGAAAACTAAAATGCACTGTCAGGATTTGGCTGGAACTTACTTTTCTGTGTTCTCATCATGCCCTTACATTTAACCTATGTTCCAACCACACTATTACTTAAGTTTTCTGAAACATACTATGCTGTGCCTTTCCACATGGTATATTTCTTTTATTCCTTGTCTAGTATTTCCTTCGTGACTTATTTTTTTTTCCTTAGTGAATTCCTACTATCATTTAAAATTGGCTCATATCTTTGTGAAACTTTGTATCCATTGTGTTTTCTTGGATTTTGCCATTGTGTCTTCTTGGATTTTGTGCCTATTGTCATCAAGTCATCATCTCATTCTGGAAAGTTCTATAAAGCCAAAGAATACAGTTTATTTTTAGCCTCATTACTTTGGCCCTGACTCCCTGAGAACCAATATTTTATTGCCAATTTTACTTTTTTCTCTGCTCAGATGCATATAGAAGATAAGCTTTTATTTTAATTCAACAAGTATTTTTCAAAAATAATTACATAAGTAACATATGAACACATTATCCTTGTGAAGACGATGAATGCATTATAGAGTCGGCTAAAATCTCTTTAATTATCATTTCCAATTACGGTCTCTTTCCACCTCTGCAGAGGTAATCACTGTTTGGTGAATCTTTCCATATCTTTTTCCCATGAGTTTAAATACATGTTAGCATCCACAGAAAATGTGCATGGCATTATCTACTGTTTCTTTTCAAGCTTTAGTGGTATAGCATATTGAATTATCATTCTGAAACTCAAATATTTTACTCAGTATTTTTTCTTGAAATCATTCTTTATAGATCTACAACTATATCAGTCAAGGTTCAGAGTAGGAAAGGCATTTTAAGCAGAAAAGAATTTGAAGCAGGAAAGTATGTACTTCAGAAATTGTTGGAAGGGCTAAAGGTTCAGACTCCAGGCTAAACCTCAAGGAGTGATTCACAGAACACTAGAGTATTGAGGTTCAGGGGGAGCTACTACATTGGCATTATTTATTTCAATAGCTAAGATCCAAGGATCAGAAAGCCACCAGCACTAATGATATCAACACTACATCCTCCTGACACTCACAATTTTAGAGAAGGCAGAGACCAGACCACAGTATAACTGCTGACACCTGAGCCACAGTGTGCCCTCCCAGTGACGTAAGAGTGAACATCGGTCTTTGGGAAGGGTAAACAGGTCACCTTTGAGACATAAATGGGTCCTTCCTTGTGGTGCAAAGTGAGACAAGCATAGAGGCATCTCCATCCCGCCCAAGTAGCCTTCTGTTGTTTGCTGTCTACTTTCTGTAAATAATACAAATGATTTTCACTTGGCCAACACTGTGTAAGTATCTCCTGTATGTGACTCACTCAGATTGGATGGACATAGTGCCTATGGAGGGGTTACTGCTACTGGCTGGAGTCCTCTTCCTAGTAGTCTTGTGGCTGCTTGGAATCTTGAGAGTGCCTTTGAGACAACACACTAACAGACGATTAAATCCAAAATGAGTACTAATGACAGTAAGTGATTAGCGGTCAGAAGAGAAAGATCAAAGATGTGGAGTTGGGTTGGACCAAAGTACGAATAAACATTGGATGGGTAGAAATGGCAATCCTGGGAGTATTAAACAGCATGAACAAAAGCATGGAGATAGGAAGGCTCTTGCCATTCAAGGAAGCAAGCTGTGAGAAATGGCTGGGGTAAAATTAAGCTTTAGGTAAAGTCATTGTTAAGATATAACAATGTCCTCAGCACTATGCAAGCACTTGTTATATACCATCTCAGTTGACGCAACAACCTTACAAGTATTATCTTGTCATAACCATTTTTACATATGAGACAGGTGAAGCCCAGAGAGACTTAGGTCAAGCAACTAGTTAATAGTGAACCTGGCATTGGAATAGAGGTCCTGCCCTTTCCATTATACCATGTTGTTGTTGTTAGGAGCCTCGAGTCAACTCCGACTCATAGTCACCTTATGGATGACAGAATGAAACATTGCCCAGTCCTGTGCCATCCTCACAATCATTGTTATGTTTGAGCCCATTGTTATGGCCACCATGTCAATCCGTCTTATTGGGGGTCTCCCTCTTTTCTGCTGAACCTCTATTTTACCAAGCATGGTGTCCTTCTCCAGCAATTGGTCTCTCCTGATGACGTGTTCAAAGTAAGTGAGACAAAGTCTTGCCATCTGTGTTTTTAAGGAGTGATCTGGCTGTAATTCCTCCAGGATAGATTTGTCTGTTCTTCTGGCAGTCAATGGTACATTCAATATTCTTTGCTAACAACACAAAAATCACATTATACCACACTACCATGCAAAAACTTGTATAAGTGTGAAGAGACGATATTCTGAAGGGCCTTGAATATCAACCAAAAAAGTTTGTAATTTATATTGAAAGCAGCAGAAAAACTTTGGAGATTTTGAATAGAGAAATGTCAAGAATATGTGGTTTACGAGCATAAATTACACTAATTAATGTCATCACTCAGGTCTTTTCTCAAAAACCTCCCCCTCAGAGAGGCCTTTTCTGACTATCCTAAAGATAGTCGCTCCTCCCTCCACCAACACCTTCTATTCAATTACCTTGCTTTACTTTTTTCATAGCATGTATAAATAGCTCATGTTAAATTAGGAACTTAGTGTCTTCTTTAGTGTTGCCTTTTTTCTCATTAGAGTGTAAGTTCCATGAAGGCCGGGACTTCATTGTATCCTTTTTTATATTCCCACTACTGGGATAACATGTAGCCTCAGGAAGCACTTGATAAATATTTATTAAGTGAACTAATGAGTAGAGTGAGTGAGTGGTTAAAGATATGAGACATGGCACCAAGTATCTAGATATTTGTAGGCAAAACACCTAAAGTCTTTGTTTTTCTTCTTTCATAAGAATTTAGGGTGTCACTCGAAAACTTAATCTTTATTCACTTAGTGAAACAATTCTTGATTAGATTAAATAGTTTCATTTCCTATAAAAGAATTACCTAAATAAAACTGATATTTTTTATTCTAAAACCTACCTCCATCTGTAAATCCATGCCTACAAAAGTACGCACAGGGTTCCAGGAAGAATTTTAGATTAAGCACGCTTCAAATTAAGCATGCTGAAGCAGAATTATTATATCAGAAAAGACAAGTTATATTTATTTGTCAGAGACTGCTCTGGTGGATCCAACTGGTTTCACTGAGGAGGAGCTCTATGATGTGAAAGGATGGATAGACCCTGAATCAGAGCACTGATTCACCAATCTGTGGTGGTACTTCTTGGGAGGATCTCTCGGGTGACCAGTCCAAGTTATGGCTGTTATTTTTTTCTAAGTATCCAACTCAGAATTTTCATTTCTTCCGTTTAACCACAGACCCAGAGCTGTCATCAACACTTGTTAGACAAGTTTCCTTTTAAGTGCTTTCTGCTATTGCACCCAGCCCTTAAAATCCCAACTAACATTGTGGTTAGCACATTTACCTGAGAACCACTCATCAGGACAGAAGGATCTCAGAGGTTTCGTTTATCTTTATTAGCATCAACAGCCTTTGTATCAGCCCATTATGTACAGGTAAGTGGAGATTGGCTTGCCTAAAATTCTGACATAAATAGAATTAATACTGTGTCTTATATATGACTCCCATCCAAAGTATTTAGTAAAACATTTGAGTTTAGGGAGAATTTGTAATTTTTCCACAGCATTTTAGATTACCTGCATAGAGACAACCCTGTAACAAACATGTACTTGTGTTTGGAATCTATAGATTTAGGTAACGATTTTGGGATTATTTCAGAAAGGTGAAGTGCAGGTTAGCATCCTGTGATTGAAGAACAATACAAATTTTCTTTTCTCATGAGTTAAGTGCTAAATTGTTGATGTTGATGACGATAATGATGACTCCCTTGTATTTGTTTACCATCTTGTGATTTTAAAGTGTTGTTATGAATATTATCTTATGTGAATCTAACAGTACCAGTGGTCCCCAGGTGTTCTCTGTATATCCATATGTAAAACCATATATTCCGTCTGCAAAATATTCATGAAACATAATAGTATGATTACATATAGACACATGCTATTTATTCTGCAAGTATCTAAATGGATAATTATTACACTAAGTAAACAGTGTTCATTAATGCCAGAAGTTTAAAAGCATATTTTTTAGCTCACAAGGAGTTTTCATCAAAATATATGACATACAGCAAAATTAGCTGATCCTAATTATAAAATATTTAATGTTTAAATAAATGTGAAATATAAATATATTCCTTACACAAATAGTTCTTTAAAAATGTACACCTCGATTCAATAGCTAAGCCCTTTAAGACAATATATATGTTCATATATATATGTATTCATAATAGTAGTATTTATGTAAAAATGTAATTACAAAGGGCATACTTACTGAGGTAGAATATGCTAATAGCATTTATCTTGAACTAAAGTAAATAATTTATTTTTTATGATTTCATTTTTATTAAAAATGTTGTATTATTCATAACCCTAACATTTTTTTATTAGCCACATCTCTGATCTATCAGTAGGAAAGTGATCACACACATTCAAAAATGGAGATAAAAAGCATGATTCTTTTGTTTTGTTTTGCCTGTGAAATAGTAATTACCTTTATGCTTGGCAGATAAGATATATACAGATTTTATATTTTATATATAGGGTACTCCTCCTTCTTCATCATTTTGACACCTGTGTGAAGTCTTAATTTGAAAGATTTCAGAGGATTAAGCCATTGTTTCTGAGAACTCTATTTTCCTAGGGAAGGTTCAAGCCCTAATTTAGTAATTAGCTTCTCAGAGTGAAGCATTAATCAGATTACACAGCAAAGCCTAGATGGATTTGGAAACATGGTTGAATTCTGCTGGTGCATTTGAGGAGCTCTTGATAAACCATGGGGTTGCATGTGAGTGCCTGAATGATGAATAGCTAAAAGAAGGTAGAGGAACACAGAAGTGGAAGTAAAGACTTTAAAACCAAATTCTATCTACTTCTTTTTTTTTTTCTTCTCTTAGAGTTAGTCCTATAGAATGCAATGGAAAAAATTTCAAAGAAAGATACATTTTGGGTCATTGCCAAGATAGTGTTGAGCAATTTATCTCCAGGAACTTTTTTATGGCAAGATACTATTGCTATTTGCATCCTATTTCAGTAATTCCCTACAGGTTTTTCTGAAGGATTTTTAGTATGAACTACCAAAAATATTGGCTAACAGCTGCGTGATTTTTCTACCCAGGAACTCTCTCTGTCATTCTTAAGCAGCTTTAGATCTATGTCATGGTTTGTAAGAACTTTAGGTTATGATTTAAAGGGCTATAACCCACAGAAGCATCTGAGATTGTGACAAGAAATAATAAAAATGGGAAATACAGAATGGAAATATAAAATTCTACAGCAATCAGTTAAGGACAATGAAAATTGGAAAGTTATTTCCATTTCCCACTTTCAAACCACAGTGCTTGAATGAATTCTAAGACATCTTACTTGATCAAATTTAAACAGATAAAGATTTCTTATTCTTCTTATAAGAACACAAGTCCTTAAAACACGTTGAAGCAGTAAAAAATAAAAATTTTGCTTAATTCTATCTTGTTCTGAGTTAAAGCTTTAAAAATAAAACTAGCCAAAACAAGAAATGTATAAATGTATCTCCAGTTAAGAGATTATTAGAAAAAAATTAGTAATTACTAGAGGTCATGGGAGATAGAAAAATAAAGAAAGGGTGTGGAGTAAAGATTAAAGAATGAAACTATGAGTAGGTTTGGGATGAGGTAAGTGTTAACCCATCGTTGAAAGATGAATAATATTTTGACTTTGACAGTTAAGAAGGAGAGGCTGACAATTTAAGGTTTTTTGCGAAGCATCACACCATGAGGCTGTGACATTCAGGAAAGATACAGAAAAACTGAGACAGTTTAGTCAAAGTTAGAATGTAAACAAATGTTTACCTTAGAAAGAGAAGCATCAATTTTCCACAATATTTTATATAAGAATTACTATGGTATACAGATTCAGTTTTCCAGCCTTGATTGTCCTGTGTTTTGGATGACTCCTAAGTTTATACCTCCAACTGCAGTTCCTCAGTTAACCACCAGTCTGTTATTTCCAGTTGTGTAGTGGAAACTTAAATGTCCCTCAAACTCAAGATATACAAAATTTACTAGTTTCCTCCCTAAATTACCTCTTCTAGATTTCATTTCTTCCTCCCTCTACTTCTCAAGACCCCCACATGTTTGTCAGTTTGTCATTCTGCAGGGGCTTGCATGTTGCTGTGATGCTGAAGCTATGTTACTGGTATTCAAATAACAGCAGGGTCACCCATGGCGGACAGGTTTTAGCTGAGCTTCCAGACTAAGACAGACTAGGAAGAAGGACCCAGCGGCCTATTTCTGAAAAGAATTAGCCAGTGAAAACCTTATGAATATTAATGGAACATTGTCTGATATACTGTCAGAAGATGAGTCCCCCCAGGTTGGAAGGCACTCAAAATATGACTGGGGAAGTGCTGCCTCCTCAAAGGAGAGTTGACCTTAATGACATGGATGGAGTCAAGCTTTCGGGACCTTCATTTAATGATGTGGCACGACTCAAAACGAGAAGAAACAGCTGCAAACATCCATTAATAATTGGAACATGAAATGTATGAAGTATGAAACTAGGAAAATTGGAAATCATCAAAAATGAAATGGAACCCAGGAGCATCGATATCTTAGGCATTAGTGAGCTGAAATGGACTAGTATTGGCCATTATGAATTAGATAATCATATGGTCTACTATGCCAGGAATGACAACCTGAAGAGGAATGGTGTTGCACTCATAGTCAAAAAGAACTTTTCAAGATCTATCCTGAAGTACAACACTGTCAGTGATAGGATAATATCCATATACTTATAAGGAAGACCAGTTAATATGACTATTATTCAAATTTATACACCAAATGCTAAGGCCAAAGATGAAGAACTTGAAGACTTTTACCAACTTCTTCAGTCTGAAATTGATTGAACATGCAATCAGGATGCATTGATGATTACTGGTGATTGGAATGCAGAAGTTGGAAACAGAGAAGAAGGATTGGTAGTTGGAAAATATGGCCTTGGTGATGGAAACGATGCTGGAGATCCCATGACAAAATTTTGAAAGACCAATGACTTCTTCATTGCAAATATCTTTCTTCACGAACATAAACAGTGACTATACACGTGGACTTCACCAGATAGAATACACAGAAATCAAATTGATTACATTTGTGGAAAGAGATGATGGAAAAGCTCTATATCATCAGTCAGAACAAGGCTGGAGGCCAACTGTAGAACAGACCATCAATTGCTCATATGCAAGTTCAAGTTGAAACTAAAGAAAATTAGAACAAGTTCACAAGAATAAAGTACAACCTCAAGTATATCTCACCTGAATTTAGAGACCATCTCAAGAATAGATTTGACAAGTTGAACACTAATGACCGAAGACCAGACGAGTTGTGGAAAGACATCAAGGACAACAAACCCGAAGAAAGCAAGAGGTCATTAAAAAGACAGGAAAGAAAGAGAAGACCAAAATGGATGTCAGAAGAGACTCTGAAACTTGCTCTTGAACATTGAGTAGCTAAACCAAAAGGAAGAAATGATGAAGTAAAAGAACTGAACAGAAGACTTCAAAAGGTGGCTTGAGAAGACAAAGTAAAGCATTACAAAGACACGTGCAAAGACCTGGAGATAGAAAACCAAAATGGAAGATCTTGCTTAGCATTTCTCAAGTTGAAAGAACTGAAGAAAAAATTCAAGCCTCAAACTGCAATAGTGAAGGCTTCTATGGGGTAAATATTAAATGAAGCAGGAAGCATCAAAAGAAGATCGAAGGACATGCAGAGTCACTAGACCAAAAAGAATTGGTCGGCGTTCATCCATTCCAGGAGGTAGCATATGATTAGGAACTGATGGTACTGAAGGAAGAAGTCTAACCTGCACTGAAGGCATCGGTGAAAAACAAGGCTTCAGGAACTGATGGAATATCAACTGAGATGTTTCAACAAATGGATGCAGCACTGGAAGTGCTCACTCATTTATGCCAAGAAATTTGGAAGACAGCTACTTGGCCAACTGACTGGAAGAGATCCATACTTATGCCTATTCCCAAGAAAGGTGATCCAACCAAATGTGGAAATTATTGAATAATATCATTAACATCACACACAAGTAAAATTTTGCTGAAAATCATTCAAAAGTGGATGCAGCAGTACATTGACAGGGAACTGCCAGAAATTCAAGCTGGATTTAGAAGAGGCTAAAGCAAAGAATACCAGAAAGATGTTTACCTGTGTTTTATTGAGTATGCAAAGGCATTGGACTGTGTGGATCATGACAAATTGTGGATACCATTGCGGAGAATGGGAATTCCAGAACACTTTATTGTGCTCATCAGGAACCTGTACATAGATCAAGAGGCAGTCATTCAAACAGAGCAAGAGGATACTTTGTGGTTTAAAGTCAGGAAAGGTGTGCATCAGGGTTGTATCCTTTCACCATACCTGTTCAATCTGTATGCTGAATAAATACTCCAAGAAACTGGACTCTGTGAAGAAGAAGGGAATCAAAATTGAAGGAAGACTCATTAACAACCTGCGTTATGCTGACGACAACCTTGCTTGCTGAAAGTGAAGAGGACTTGAAGCACTTACTGATGAAGACCACAGCCTTCAGTATGGATTACACCTCAACATAAAGAAAACAAAAATCCTCACGACTGGACCAATAGGCAACATCATGATAAACAGAAAAGATTGAGGTTGTCAAGGATTTCATTTTACTTGGATCCACAATCAACACCCATGGAAGCAGCAGTCAAGAAATCAAAAGACGCATTGCATTGGGCAAATCTGCCGCAAAAGACTTCTTTAAAAGCAAAGACGTCACCTGGAAGACTGAGGTGCGTCTGACCCAAGTCATGGTGTTTTCAATCGCCTCATATGCATGCAAAAGCTGGACAATGAATAAGGAAGACCAAAGAAGAATTGACACCTTTGAACTGTGGTGTTGGCAGAGAATATTGAATATACCATGGACTGCCAAAAGAACGAACAAATCTGTCTTGGAAGAAGTACAACCAGAATGCTCCTTAGAAGCAAGGATGGTGAGACTACGTCTCACATACTTTGGACATGTTATCAGGAGGGATCAGTCTCTGAAGAAGGACATCATACTTGATAAAATAGAGGTCAGTGAAGAAGAGGAAGACCCTCAATGAGATGGATTGACAGTGGCTGCAACAATGGGCTCAAGCATAACAACGATTGTGAGGATGGCGTAGGACCAGGCAGTGTTTCTTTCTATTGTACGTAGGGTCACTATGAGTTGGAATCGACTTGACGGCACCTAACAACAACAGCTTCTGAAGATGAAATATTGCATCCTCTTTAACATAGTCCTGTCTTTTATCAATATAGCAAATTAATTATCAAGTTCTGGCAAATATTCTACACCTGCTGAAATTTGTTACTTTTTTCCCCGTTCTTACTACCACTACCCAGGATCCCATCACTCCATTCCCATGGATTACAATAACCTCTTTCCTCATTGACCTTCTCCTTTTGTTTTCCTCTTCTTTAAACTATCATCATGCATCCTGCCTGCACATTCATCTCCCTAAGCACCACATGTTCTCATGTTAGTCATTTTCACAGGATAAAGTCAAAACGCTTTTGACTGGCACTGAAGGCTTTCCATAATTTGGATCCCTCTGATCTTTCTAGCCCCCATGATGTAGTTCATTTTGATCCTCTTTGTCTTCTTTCATTCCCTCCATCAACAAATATCTATAATATTCTAGACACCATGCTAGGCCCTGGGTATAATAAATAATGATGTTGCCTCAGACGATAACATGCGTACGACTAGAGGTGAAATGACTGATGTACAAATAAAAAATACTTTCAATGTAGGATGGTCCATGGAAGACTTCAATGATGATGAGATGACAGAGCTGAGTGATGAAGGTTGAGTGAAACTGGGTAGACTTAGGTAGATATTTTAGGCAGAAGGAACTGAGTGTGCAAGTACGTGGAGGTGTGAAATAGTCTGATGTTGAAATGGCTGGAAAATAGGTGACATGTTGGAGAGTGAGGAAATGAGATGATGGCAGGGTTGACTTTAGATAAAGGCACAGACAGTTTACTTGTAGAAACATGAGGAAAAACGTACAGATGAAGAGAAAGCCATAAATGCGGTGGTGGAGTTGTGAATATTCTCTTCTGATGCCTTCCATTTTCTCAGTGAAATAAGAAATACAGTTTTATCAGATGAGAATGTGGCAAGGAACAGGCTATAGTACATAATGAGAATCTGTATCACCAGGAATGTCAAAGTACAAATTCCTTGACCCTTCCTGAAATTTGAATTCAATAGATCTGGGATAGGAAGTCTCAATCTGTATAATAAATAAGTTCCCCCAGGTGATTCTGATTCAGATCGTCCTCCAATTACACGTGGAGAAGGCCCAACAAATAAGACAAAACCTCCACAACTTTTTGTGGTATCAAATGTACTTCTTGAACTTCTTGCTGCCTCTCTGTCCACCTTCATCTTTGGACAACTCCTGACTCATAGTTTGCTGCAACAAAATTGCATTGCTAGTATTTTTCTGAGAGTTGCACACTGTTCCATCTTTCTAGACTGTCCTCCCCATGCTTCTTTGTCTGAGAAGTTAGCTAATAAGCTAGATGGGCACTGCTTTGACTTAATACAGTAATTCATGTTTGTGTGTGTTCTTTGTATATAATGGGGACATAGTAAATATTATAGGACTGTGATCATACTCTTAAAAATGATGATAGGCTTAGGCAGGAAGAGCTTCGAAGCCATTCGCATTTCCTCCCTTCCCCCCACTGTTCAAGGTCTTCACTTATTGTTGTTCTGTTCCTACCTGTTGATCATGGGAGCAAACTAGATGCGCTGCCCTCCACCAGGCAGAGTTTTCACTTATTGTAGCTCTGTTCATAATCATTGGTCATGGGAGGGAACTAGATGCCAAATACAAATAAGTTGGCACCAACCATCAAACTCCTGAAAAATAATCTCATAGTACAGATTCAGAGAGGTTCAATGGTAAACTTTAAGGGAAGCACTTTTTTTTTTCTTCTTCAAATGTCTTTTGCTGCTACTGTGTGGAAAGTGTGGAATCTGAGCAAGAAGAAAGAAATATGCATTTCAAATGACTAAACTTATTCTGATATATATCCTTTACTTGCAGACCTGTCACATCTTCCCGTACATCTTTGCCACTATGGATGATTGCCCTCATTGTGTTAGGAGTGTTGGCAATTCTGGGAATAACTATTGGTCTTCTGGTTCATTTTCTGACAGTAGGTTGGTAAAGAATAAGTTTTTATTTATTTTAGTTTGTTATATAAACTTTATTTCACTTTTACAAAAGATAAAGAAACAATTGCAAGCAATGAATTCTCTCCCTTTAAAATGGTATCAATTTATTATAATTTATTCTCTTTTGAGAGAATAATGAATTTATTCTCTTGTAAAACTGATTATGCTTATTAAAATTCAAACTTTATAGAGAAGTTCTAAGAGAGGAAGGAAGGAAGAAAGGGAGGGAGGGAGAGAGGAGAAAAGAAGGAAGGAAGGAAGGACAGAAGAAATTAAAGATTCCAGATCCCAGAAATACGCATTGTTAACATTTGCCAAACACTGTTGCAGACATTTTTTTCAATATACACAGGTAAAAGAATGGATACGCATATAGAATCATGAATGGATAGATTAATAAGTGATAGATAGGCAGAAAAAGTATTTGTACCAAGATGGTACTATACATGTTATTTTAGAATTAAAATACTAAAATCATTTTATGTGAAGAAGAGAAACTGAAAAATATTGAGCTTCAACTAATTATTTCTCTATAACAAAGGCGTTGATACAAAAATACCCCTTAACATAAAGAAAAAGAAGAAAAAAAAAGAGTTTGAAAAAAATGAGAAGAGTTGCAGTCATTTTTTTTAAAACTACGCGTTTTACCCTTGGACCTTATCTCAATTATACCCTGCTATGAAAAACAAAAAAATCAGCACATTTATACTTCTCATTTTTCACTCACACTTCTCAGTGCTTTGTTAGCACTATTACTCTTTTTTTATACTGTCAATATTTATAACACTTTGTTCTGGTTTGTAATCATAATTGCTGCAGTTGTTTAGTTTTGAATGTATAATTAAATGGAGCATATAGTCACCATCAAGCCTTTTCCATGGCTGTGCCATGCCTGTGCGTTTTTGTTTGTTTGCTTTTTTCTTCAAAGCTACATATACTTATAGTTTACAGAGTTAAATAGTAAGTCAGAAGTCAGAACTTCTGATGAAAAATTCAGACCATTCTCCACTACTCTACTTCCCATTTTTCATAGGCAACCACTTTCAACTCTTTAAATGGAATCTTAACATTGTTATTTCCCAATTTTTCAGTTATTGGCATAATCTATTCATTTTCTCCATGGAAGGTGAGGATTCTGCACTCAATTATACCCTTTCTACACAGATGTTATCTTGGGATTTCTCTTCAGCAACGTCATAGAGATAACCTTCAACTCTCTGTTGGAATTAATATCTTAACGCCAGGATTTCATTACTTTTTCTTACTTTATTCATTCAGTTGTGGTGGATTATATATTGCGGGATATTTCTAGGAAAGTGTCATGGGAAGTATTTTTGAAAATTCACATGTCTGAAAATGTCTTAATTCTATCTTTAACTTTAATTAATAATATAAAATTCTAGGTTGGAAATAATTTTCTCTGAGAATTTTCAAGCCAATGCTCTATTGTCTTCTTGCTTTTAAAGTTTTGTTCAAGAAGCCTCAAGACATTCTGATTTTATACTTTTTTTTTTTATTGTACTTCAGGTGAAGGCTTACAGAACAAATAGTTTCTCATGAAACAGTAGTACACATGTTGTTTTA
>NW_004444044.1:6078990-6091541 GCF_000243295.1 Trichechus manatus latirostris
CAAAGTTCCCAGGGATCCCACCGGTGCAGGTATGAGGTCTGGGGAAGTCGCTCTCAGGTGTTTCAGTAGAGCCTGGCTAGAAGGCGTAGATGTATACAACTTCTGGTATTCAGGGATCAGAAAGAGAAGGAAGATATAGAGAGATGAGAAACTGAGCAAAGAAGAAAGACAAAAAGGGAAAAAGAGAGAAAAGAAAACAAAACAAATTAAAAAAAAAAAAGAACAAGAAAGACCCCCCCAAAAAAAACAGAAAAAAAAAAAACCCACCAAAGAAAGAAATGCCATCAGGGATCCCTCTGCATGTCTGTGGAAGCTGAAGGGGAGTCTCCTTGCCATGCAGTTCCGCCTGGCCAGAAAGGGCTCCCAACTCAAGAAAAGGAAAAGAAAACAAACAAACTATTCAAAATGAACAAACGAGCAAAAGCCCCGGGATCCCACCAGCACAGTAGCCCAGACCGGGAAGCAGCTCCACACTCAAATCGAGCTCCGCAGCCCCTCAGGAGGAAGCAAAGATGGCGCACGGAGCCAGGCACTCAAGCAAAAGGAGGGGGAGGCAGTGAGAGGCAAGCAAGAAACCAAAAGAAGCAGAAGAAAGAAAAAAAAAAGCAACACCAGCAGCCAACAAATGGCACTCAGAGAGCCAGCTAGTGCGGGCTGGTGTTTCTGGACAAGAGACTGTGTCCATGGGAAGCAGAGGGGGCTGAGTGTGGGAGAAGAAGGGTAGAGAGTGGGAAAGCGTATATCACAAATTTCCAGCACTCTGCAGCCGCTCAGGAAGAAGCAAAGATGGCGCACAGAGGGAGACACTCGAACGAAAGGAGGGGGAGATGGAGATAGGCAAGGAAGAAATCAAAAGAAGCGGAGAAAAGCAACACCAGCAGCCAACAAATGGCACCCAGAGAGCTGCCCGCTCGGGTGTGTGGAATCCAAGCAGCCGGCGCTTCCCGGTCAAGAGACCGTGTCCGCGGGAAGCAGAGGAAGCCGAGCCGGGGCGAAGAGGGGTGGGGGGTGGGAAAGTGCACTTTGCAAATTACCGGTTGTTTTGTCTCCCGCTGGACGCTCTGTGAGGCTGCTTTCTCGTACCCCCTGTTTGCTGGTCTCCGATAGGAGTCCAAGATGGTGGATCTGTGCTGTTTTAGCTGGTAGGGGACCTCTGCATGAATCTCTCCTCATTCTCCATTCTCTGTCAGTTTTCTCACTCCATTTGGTGCTTGGCTGAGTTCTGTATCTCTTCATTTGATGTTTTAGGGTTTCAGAATTGTTGTATTCTCTGTTCGGCTTAGTTTTTCGGATCTTTGCTGTGGAGGGATGGCTTGGTGCTTCTGCCTAGAGCGCCATTTTGCCGGAACTCTGATCGATTCTATACTTTCTGAGTGAACTTCTCTTACCCCCTTACCTCCCATCTTCTGAAACCTTGTTGGATTTTTCTCTTTGTCCTTAGTATTTTGAAATTTCCTGGTAATGTGACTGAATATAGGACTGGCATTTAGTGGATTTTTTCAGTCTGGAAACCCAGATACTTCAGACCCGGGGAATTTTCTTAGATTATTTCCTTTCCTCTGTACTCTCTTTCTAGAGCTCCTGTTATTTGGATATTGGGTCTCCTGAATGTGTCTTCTAATTTTTAATATTTTTTCTTTCTATTTTCCAAACTTTAATTTTTCTTGGTGATTTTCTCAAATTTGTTTTGTAACCCTTCTATTGAAATATTTATGTATGCTATTATATACTTAATTTCTAAGAACTTTTTTTATTATCTAAATGTTCCTTTATATAACATTTTGTTCTTATTTTTTACAAAATCTTCTCTGAATCTAATTATATTGTTTGTTTTATTTGCCTGAATGGTCTGTTTTTCTCCAAGGTGATTTTTCTGTTTGTTTTGAGTTCAGCATTTCATATTAGACAATTTTCTCAAATACATGTTTATTTTTAGTCTGCTAATATATAAGATTGGGGATCAATGAGCCTACTGGAATTCTCTGTGATGGGGGTCCTGCTGTTTTGCTGAGAGAACACAAATTACAAGTTTGTTTAGGTATTTCTCTTGATTGGTCAGAATTTCCAGAAGGGGAAAAAACTTTCATTGTTTTGTACTGATATAATCCTGGTTGTTAGTTTTCTGGAGTTAAGTTGGTGAAAAAGACCAGCATATAAATTTTGAGTATGGTACACCTACTCTCAACTCTGTCTTTGTCTCCTTGATCTACAAACCTTAGTAGTTGGGAAAGACACTGGGATATATCTATTTCAACCAATATTCCTGGTTCTATTCCCATTTCCACCCCTACTTCTAGAGGTGCCTGGAGCCATTTGGTGTTATTTAGTGTAAAAGAGCATACATATTTACTTTCTCCACTTCTACCTTAGGGTTCAGGTTTCTTAAGTCTGTTAGGTCAGTTAACATTCACCTACCTGCCTCCAGCTTCCATAATGTTGTTATTATCTCCTCTGTCATTATCATTGTCCTATGGGTTCACTTCTTTAAAACAAAAAACAAAAAGGTTTACTGTAATTTTACGGTATGAGGTAGGGGAAAGAAACATATTTAAATATATTTGTTAAATCCATCATCTTTAACTGAATTTTCTAAATTCTTGAGTTATTTATTTTGATTAATATCCAGGTTGATTATGTGTATTCTTGAAGTCGTTCTTTTAAGGTTTTAAGCTGCTGTAATTCTGGGGATTTGGCATGCATTAGAACGTCTTTCTGTGACTTTTATTTGTCAGACCACTTGATTAGGCAAAAAAAATTATTGGTTTACATTATCTTTTCCTTAATACTTTGTGAATTTTGTCCACTGTCTTTTGGCATTTAGTATTGCTAAAAAGAAGAGTCTCATCTTTCCTCATTTGTAAATATAAATATAAATTATTTTGTCATTATTTTTTCCTGCTTGAATACTCATAGGATATTTTATTCATTGGATTTACCACATCTAGTCTGTCTTAGTTTTGTGTTCATCTTGCATCAGTTATTCTTGGAACACAATGGGCCTTTTAAGCTACAGATTCAAATTCTTTTGTTCAGTTCTTTTTTCAGGAAAATCAGTTATGCGTTTGTAGTTTGCTTTGCCTCCCATGTTGCTATTCCCTCAATAATAATTTTATATTATTTTCATTTTGCATTTTATTTTGCTTGTTTTCTCCAAGTCACAAAGTTTTCAATCTATATCTGTTGTCCAATGTGACTTTTATCTGTGATAGTTTTATTTATCTCTTCAGTTTCTTTACTAAATTCTGTAACTTACTTTTCTTCTTCACTGAACTATTGTTGCGCTCTTTTGTCTACAATAGTTTTAAGACTATGGGGAAGTATTTGTTTAAATGCTTCCTCTGTTCTCTTGATAATTTCTCTCTGATTTTTGTTTATATTCTTTCCCCATTTGGGATTTTTTTTTCCTCCAGTATCTATACACAATTTTCCTACTGGATCCTTTGTAATTATTATTTATTCTTCTTGGTTTGGGTCAGATGTTTTCTAAAAATACTGTGGGAAGTGGATCTAGGAGGAGGTCATAGACCAAGCGAGTTGTAGCTTATAGTTTGGTTTATTTTCTCAAACACTGTCTTATCAAGTCTCTTATTTTCTTTAACTCTAGGGTACATTTACCTGCAGTTTTTAACACTTAGAAAGCTGAGTTGGCCCCAAGGAAAGTTCCTTAATTTGCAGACTCTCTGAATTATGATATAGAGATTCTTGATTGTCTGCCTTCTTCACCCCAGTTTACCTTCATCAGATTCCCTCAGCTGGGAGACTAGAAAAATCTAATCTATAGCACATCTGCATTTTTTTGCTTTGGCCATTCTACAGGTCAAAATAAGTTCAACAGAAATAGTGCATGACTTTTTTCATATAGCTACAAAGAAGAGCCAAGAGTCAAAACTCCATCTGTCCAACTTCAAAGCCCACACCCAGTCCCTTCCTAAATTTTTACAAATACTAAGTTATTTGATATATGATACATCTTATCTCTTCAGAAAAGAGATCAATATGTACATACCTATGAATATGGTAGAGACTTTATAAGTGTCTGACATATAACAAACACTCAAAAAATAGTTACTGTTTACTCTGTATCTACTATGTGAATTCTTCATAAAGACTCCATGAAGTATCCCATTTTGCAGGAGAAATTGAGTCTCAGAGAGATTCAGTAATTAAATAAATTAAATTAATTACTGAATCTCTCTGAGACTTTAATTTATTTAATTAATTACTGACTCTCTCTGAGACTCATTTTCTCTGAAAAATGAGATACTTCATGGAGTCTTTATGAGGAATTCACATAATTGATACTTAATAAATGGTAATCATTTTTATACATAGTCTGGCAATTGATTACTCTAGACAAAGTTTCATTTACAGCATATAGTCCTATCTGTATCAATCAAGACGTTATTCTTCTTTCTAACCTTTATCTGATATATACCTGTTCCATTATTGGTACTATCAACACTCTCCACAAGTCCATGTTGTCTAATCAACTGTACCAGCAGGATACATAAGGGTTTATTAATATCTAATATGAGAACAATACTTACTAGTTGGTATTAACTGTGTAGATATATATGGATTTGAAGCTCACTCTACTTAAACAATTTTTGTATTATTTCTTTATCTCATAGAAGACAGGACCTACTATTATCAAGGTAGTTTTAAAGTGATGGATATCCCATATAATAGCAATTATGAAAGGGAGACATCACAAGAAACTAATCGTCTTAGCAAAATTCTTGAGACTAAGGTAAGTTGGCATTTTCCTATATTTGTTTCATTGTAAATTTTCTGAAATTTAAATATATTACTGGAATTACATGTTTGACTCTGTTCTTTTGTAACAGATGACGGAAGCGTTTCACAATTCTAACATTTACAGACAATATGTCAATTCTCAGGTCATCAGATTGGTGTAAGTAACTAACACTAACATTCAAAAAAGTGATCAACCCACCTTACATACTGTAAAAAGAGTCTATTAATATGTTACAGCCATTATCCAATAAGTCACTAATATTATTTGATTAGCAGCTGAGCACTTAACCACTGCACTCCCAGGGCTCAGGGCTAATATTCAGCATTATCTCAAAAGCCTAATTATTCAATATAAAACTAAAGATCAGACTGGGGCTATACAGTTGAGTCTATTAGCTTAACTGAGAATGCACTAATTTTTAAATTCAGATGATTTTTCCCTGTAGTTTCTTAAGTTTTTTTTTAATTTACTATAAAACTTTATTTTTTTAATTGTGCTTTAGGTGAAAGTTGACAGCTGAAGTTAATTTCTCATACAAAAATTTATGCACATATTGTTATGTGACACTAGTTGAAATCCCTATTATGTGACAGCACACTCCTCCTTTCCACCCTGGGTTTCCCGTGTCCCTCTAACCAGCTCCTGTCCCTTCCTGCTGTCTCATCTTGCCTCTGGACAGGGGTCGCCCATTTGGTCTCATGTATCTGCTTGAACTAAGAAGCACACTCTTCACTAGTATTATTTTATGTTTTATAATCCAGTCTAATCTTTGTCTGAAGAGTGGGCTTCGGGAATGGTTTTAGTTCTGGGTTAACAGAGCATCCAGGGCCATGACTTTGGGGGTTCCTCCAGTATCAGACCATTAAGTCTGGTCTTTTTACATGAATTTGGGTACTGCTGCACGCTTTTCTCCTGCTCTGTCAAGGACTGTCTGTTGTGTTCCCTGTCAGAGCAGTCATTGGTGGTAGCCAGGCACCATCTAGTTCTTCTGGTCTCAGGCTGATGGAGTCTCTGGTTTCCATGGCTCTTTTGTCTTGTGGACTAATATTTTCCCTGTGTCGTTGGTGTTCTTCTTTCTCCTTTGCTCCAAGTGGGTTGAGACCAATTGATATTTCTTAGGTGGCTGCTCACCAAAGTGGGATGTAGAACATTTTCTTAATAAACTTTGTTATGCCGATTGACCTAGATGTCCCCAAAACCATGGTCCCCAGACCCCAGCTCTTTCTTAAGTTTTTATGTCTGCAAACATTAGACCAATGTTTAATATTTATAACATTTTTATTTAGAAGTAACGTAAATATAGACCCTATTTTCTTCTGTCTTTCTACTTGCAAGTGAGCTAAATACTTTGTGGAACTGTTCCTAGAGTTCTTATAGACCAGAGGACAGCATATCTACACGAGGAATACCTTCTACACCTATTCCTCACTTATCAGCTCTCTCATTATCCAACATTTTGCATTTACAACAATAGTAAAAAATCTACTATCTGACTATTTTGCACATTAATGACACGTATAGCAGTAATGAATGCTGTGTAGAGAGTTATGCTGGCTGTGATGGTTTAGGTTATGTGTCAGTTTTGCTGGGCCATGATTCTCAGAGGTTTGGCAGTTAGGTAATGATATAATTTGGCAGTTATGTAATGGTATAGTTATCCTCCATTTTGTGATATGATGTGGTCATCATCCATTTGCAAATAACTTCAATTTTCGCATAGTGACCTGGTCTTTGGAACCTAACCATGTCGATAAGCGAGGTGTGGGTGCATTCTCCATAAGGAGAAGTAAAGTAACTATGCTATGTCCCCCAAAACATGGGGGTGGAGAAGTATGGAATAACATAGGGAGTCCTAGAAATAGAGTTAGACCCAAGTCCAACCTCTGCCACTTACTAGCCCTAGAACCTTGGAAGAGTCACTGTATCTTTTTGAGTCTGTTCTCCCATTTATGAAATACTGATAATAACACCTACTCCGCCTCCCTCATGAAGTCTCTAAATGATGCAAATGGTTAATGTGCTTGGCAGCTAATGGAAAGATTGGAAGTTCAAGTCTTCCCAGAGGCACCTCAGAAGAAAGGCCTGACAATTTACTTTAAAAAAAGTCATCCATTGAAAACTCTATGGAGCACAGTTCTACTCTGACACAAATGGGTCACCATGAATCAGAACTGACTCGATGGCAACTGGTTTTGCCTCCCTCATAGCAATGTACTCAGGGTCAAAGACAATAATGGGTGTGAGATCATTTATGAATTGTAAACACATTTCAAATGAAGACAATTATTATTTTTGCCTCTATCCACGCCACCAGACTATGTGTCCATACTTCTTTCCTTGCTCCTGGGACTCATGGGACTCCTGCAATTGCAGCATGAATCAAGGTCCCAACTGGCATTAACCTTGAAGGTCTACTGTAGTATTGGAAAGAAATAGAAGACTAAAATCGAAGGGCCCAAGTACATCTCAGAGGTGACTGTAACCACCAGAAAACTTCTGTTTTGTTTTCCTATTCATGTAATTCCAGTATCTATAGGTAGGTCTGGTCCAGAGGACATTAGGGAGAGACCACAGGACAGAGGTTTTTACTTTCATACATCCTGCTATAGTAATCAAACTTGTGTCAGCTGAGGGCCTCTTAGGTATGGTTATTGAATTATATGCCAAAAGGTTGTACATCCCTTGCTGTTGTTGTGTGCTGTCAAGTCGATTCTTACTCATAGCAATCCTATAGGACAGAGTAGAACTGCCCCGTAGGGCTTCCAAGGCTGTAAATCTACGGAATCAGACTGCCACATCTTTATCCCACGGAGTGGCTGGTGGGTTTGAACTGTGGAACTTTTGGTTAATGGCTGAGCATTTTAACCACTGCACCACCAGGGCTCCTTCGGGCATCCTTTAGGGACACCCAAAGCATAATAATGCCACTTTAGACACTCGACTGAGATCTGCTTGACAATTCCTATATGTCCACTGGCCAGCCTTTGGGGCTGCCCACGTCTTTTCCAATTCCAAACAATTCTACCCTGAATGCCACAGTCAGAATAATCTTTCTCAAGCACAGTTTTACTGAATAACTTCTTGCTGCTGTCACTCCTTAGCTAGCATTAAGGTCCTCTTTCACCTGAGCCCAATTTTCTGGGCAATGTAGTCACTGGATGATTAGGCATAGGGAGACAGAGTGCATTGTTCAAAGTACCCAGGTTATGAAGTCAGCTGTAGTGAATCTGAATCCTATCTTGTTGTTAATTGCCGTTGAGTCCATTCTGACTCACGGTGCCCCCGTGTGTGTAGAGTAGGAGTGTTCTGTAGGGTTTTCAGGCTGTGATCTTTTAGCAGCAGCTCATTAGGCCTGTCTTCCAAGGTGCCTCTGGGTGGGTTTGAACCTCCAAACTTTCTGCTAGTTGTCGAGCACTTAACGGTTTGTGCCTTTCAGGAAGTACAATAAAAACCAAACCCATTGCCACTGAGTGGATTCCAACTCATAGCAACCCTATAGGACAGAGTAAAACTGCCCCATAGGATTTCCAAGGAGCATCTAGTGGATTCAAACTGCTGACCTTCTGTTAAGCAGCCAAGCTCTTTAACCACTACCAGTAGTTGCATAATCTTGAGTACATTATGTAACCTCTCAGAGCCTCACCCTTTCCTTGTTTATAAAGTGAAGATAATGATACCGATTGCTGTAGAGTTATTGTGGAGACTAAATGTGATAATATTATTTTTTTTAAAAGTTCCATGAATATAGCAGGTGCCAGATAAATGCAAATTAGTATCATTGGCATCCGGTTTTTCTGGAGCACTGTTCTCCTTACACTGCTTGATGAAACTTTCCTCATACTTTAAAGTCCAGTATGAATGACACCTCTTCCAGGAGAATTTCTCTGATCCTTTCAATAAAAAATGATTTATCTGCCCTCTGCATATGTGCAGATAAGATCAATATCTTATCACTTCTGCCTTTATTATAATTATTTGTAAACATGCCTTATGTTCCCTACTAGCCTGAAAATTCCTTGAGGGTAGGAACTGTATCTTAGTCTCCTTTGTATCACCCAACAGCTCCTAGCCCAGGTGCTTTCTTATAGCCATTGTTCAATAAATGATTGATGGATGCATGAATAAATGATCCCAGGTCTTAGTGATACCTCCACCTGTGCCTCAGCCCTTTCCTATTTTTCAGATTTTTAGAGCTCCTTGTCCTCTAAATTGAACTATATAGCTGCATGCTTAATCGAAAAGGAAGGTATACACACGCCCACGAAAGAGAAGAAGCCAAGATATAAAAGATCAGGGAATGAGAAAGAACATGCTATTTTTTAGCAACATATGAAAACTTTGTTTGTTTTTCCTAGTCCTGATAACAATAGTGTGACAGCTCAGATATGGCTGGTATTCAAGGCTTCCAGATCAATGAAGGAAAATACAAGAAGAATTGAAAGCATCTTAGGTCAGATGCTGAGGAACCATTCAGAATCTGTGACTACAGATCCTAATTCTCTTAGGCTCGTAGGTAAGCTAATGTACTAGATGGGAGCAATATTATTTTCATCTTTTTATCCCTAACACATATCACAAACACCAAGCACAAAACTGATCCTCAAAATGTATATTTTATTCATTGAATGAGTCATTATTTTACATCAGAGTAATTATTTGTATTCTCCGTTTTTTAAAAACACTTTCAAATAACAATAATGCCATTATCTTGAAATTGGTTCTGGGGAAAAAAAAATCTGCTTCTCATTCTAACGAGATGTTAAGACTTAGTTCTTATAAGTAATGATGTGTCTTGCTATTCTTTTCATAATCTCCTCCAACTTTCAAAAACAGCATTGGGTCTGCCATTGTAAGTCAGGTCACATTTTTAGAATTATTTTTGTGTACTGACAGGAATCAGGTTCACCTGGGGGAGCTTCCTGATCTTCTGTGGAAAGATACTGACAGTTTTCCACTTTGAATGATGTAGAATGCAATTCCAATTAAATAAAATAGAAGTTTGTCACGTGCAACTATCAAAATGGTATTTCCATTTCACATATTCACAGGTAGTAGAAGAACAATCCCAGTAAACCAACGTTCTTTCCTTTCTGTTGGCACTTTCTCCTGGGACGCTGAATTATTTCTGGAATTCTTGCTCTGCTGGATCTACTGTCTTACTCCATTGGCCCTGGGGTCAATTTACCATGGTCTTTTTGTTCTATTTCAGAAATCAGTAAGGTCAATGCTGAAAAGATTATCAACAACCGTAAGTTCAGATACTTTCTAATTAAGTGTATGAGATGATCTAAAACACGTGATAATTGCCAAGATTTGATATTCTTGGCCAGAGAAGTCCAAAGTGCTTTATATATAATAACTCATTTAGTCCTCACGACAATCCTACAGATACATACTATTATTATCCCATTTTAGAGATGGAGAAACGAAAGCAGAAAGAAGTGAAATAATTTGCCCAAATTTATACAGATTGTAAATGATGGGGCCAGAATTCAAACCTAGGGAGACTGGCATTACTTTATCTGCATGTTACAGCATAAGAATTCTCCAAGCGCCAAGATGTCTTGGAGATAGTATACTGCGTAGAGGCAACTGAGGGGCTGCTAGTGATTTCTGTACAGCCTATATTCTGTTCCCGTCAGTGTAAGACATTGCCAGATAGGACCATACGAGGACATCTTCGCTCACTCTCTGCTTTGTAATCAAATATATATAACCTTCCTATTCTCATTGGGGTGCACTGGTGGCCCAGTGATTAAGAGCTGTGGCTGCTAACCAAAAAGTCAGCAGTTCGAATCCACCAGCAGCTCCTTGGAAACCCTATGGGGCAGTTCTACTCCGTCCTATAGGGTCACTATGAGTCGGAGTTGACTTGACAGCAACAGATATGGTTTATTTATTCTCATTGGAACAATCCTGATCTTTTCCACAGGTTGTGGGAGACAAGCAAGGATGTCGGCTATATATGACAGAGTCAAGGGAGGCTCCAGTGCTCAGGAAGGAGAATGGCCATGGCAAGCAAGTCTCAAAATGAATGGCAAACACTATTGTGGGGCATCTTTGATCAGTGACAGATACCTGGTTACTGCAGCTCACTGCTTTCAAAAGTAAGTTTACTATCTCACCTAAGGCTAGAGTGACCACAGGCCCTGAGGCAGTTTCAGTTTACACACGATTCTTATCTCTCATTATTCTACTCTTAAACTTTATACTCCAGACATCCAAAACTACTGGTAGTTGCTAGAACACATTATCTTGTTTTATACCTCCCACTCCCCACACAGTTGTTTTATCAGCCTGGAATGTCTCTCTCCTCTGCTCATCTCTAAGGCAAATACGATTCCATCACGATTTCCCTGAGAAATCTTCCATTCCCTCACACATACAGATTTAAATCCTCCTGTTTTGTGGTCCAACTAGACTTTATATATACAACCATTTAAGCAATTATTATAACTGCTCATATGTCCATTTTTGCATTTAGACATTAAGCTCCTTGAAGGCAAAGGCTATTTTCATCTCTGTATCCCCATTGTTTCACATAGTTTATGGTGTAGAGTCTCACACAAGATTTTTTAAAACTGAATTTAAAAATTAGATTATATCATTTCTAATAGCTTATAGAGCAAATAAATATTAGTGTCACGAAAAGAGTACAGTAGATGCAGAACATATTTCTATTATTTTGAAATAAAGACAAAGGACATGATTTTTTGTTTCTTTAAGGACCAAAAATCCGAAAAATTATACAGTCAGCTTTGGCATTAGAGTAAGCCCTCCCTACATGCAACATTATGTTCAGAAAATAATTATTCATGAAGACTACATCCCGGGTGAACCTCATGATGATGTTGCAGTTATATTGCTCACTGAAGAAGTTTTATTTAATAACAACGTACATCGAGTTTGTCTGCCTGAAGCCTCGCAGATTTTTCTACCAGGCGAAGGTGTTGTTGTAACAGGATGGGGAGCACTTTTTTATAATGGTAAGTCCAGTGAAAACTTAACATACCCATGTAAGGTACAAAAGCAACAAGAAAAGTTAATGATGCAGGTACAGAGTTAAAGGCATTATTTATCTCCAGATGGCCAGGGTCGGGTAATACAAGGCCATCTCCCAGGAGACTGTGCATATGTAGTTATGAATTTGCAAACTGCCTTGATCTAGAACATTTCAAGGGAGCCCTGGTGGCATAGTGGGTAAGCACTCAACTGCTAACTGAAAGGTCAGCAGTTCAAATCCACCAGCCAGCTCTGCAGGACTAAGATGTGGCAGTCTGCTTCCATAAAGATTTACAGCCTTGGGAACCTATGGGGCAATTCTCCTGTCTTATAGGGTCACTCTGAGTTGGAATCTACTTGACAGCAATAGGTTTTGTTTATGAGTTTGTTTGTTGGTTTGTTTTTTTAAGAACATACCAAGGGGACCAGTTTGGTCCTAGAACCTCCTTAACCTGGAGAACCTAATTGAGAAAGTTCTGGCCCAAAGATGTAAGAAGAGAGATAAGGACATAGGAAAGAAGCATAAGAAACATGTATCAAATTATACTTTTAACATTTCTTTTTCATTGGCTTAAAGGAGGGAACTGAATGGCCTTTTTTATACTAAGAATAGGCAAGAGTCAAATACAGGTCTTAGGCACAGAGAACAAAGCACAGTTCCCATCCTGCTCTGTTTCAGAGCAACTCTTTTTTTTTTTTTTCTTTTAAATATTTTATTGTACTTCGGGTGAAGGCTTACAGAACAGATAGGTTCTCATGTAACAGTAACACACATGCTGTTTTTTGACAT
>NW_004444044.1:6099473-6132109 GCF_000243295.1 Trichechus manatus latirostris
AGTATTCTTACTCCGTTTGGTGTTCGGCTGAGTTCTTTATCTCTTCATTTGATGTTCTAGGGTTTCAGGATTGTTGATTCTCTGTTTGGCTTAGTTTTTTGGATCTTTATTGTGGAGGGACGGCGTGGTGCTTCGGCCTAGAGTGCCATCTTGCAGGAGTCTCCTCACAGCAACTCTTTTGCTGATAATATTTATTTCTTTAGGTAAACAGCCAGTGTTACTTCAGAAAGCACCTGTGAAGATTATTGATACAAACACTTGTAATGCTGAAGAAGCATATAATGGTTTGGTTTGGGACACAATGATATGTGCTGGATACATGAAAGGAAATATTGATGCCTGCCAGGTAAGTTTGGATATTATTCACAGTCACTACATGGTATATAAATAATTGCTATTATTTTATGAAAATCATCAATATGCAGACAATTCTAAGCTTCAATTAATTTGCACTTCAACAATTCTGTCAAAGTCCCTGTCAGCTTTGTCACTAAAATAATTCTCCTGTACATACAGTGTATAAGTTTTCAAAAAACACTTAACATTGTGCATGCTTACTATGAGCCAATCATAAGCCCTTTAAAAATATTAATTAATTTAATCCTCATCACAACCTTATGATGAAGGCACTATTGTTATCATTTTATAGATGAGGAAACTGAGGCACAGGAAGATTAAGTAATTTGCACAAGGTCACACAGCTAGTAAATGGCAGAGCCTCCATACAAACCCAGACAATCTAGCATCACGGTTCCTACTCTTAACAATAAACGGTCAGCCTCAGAAAAGTTTTTAATTACTTCATTCCTAAATTCCTCTTACCTTCTCACCCAACTTGTATCTAGGGTTCTAGCTACTTTTCTCAGATATGAAACCCTGTACTCCATGTATCCCTGTACTCCATGTATATCCATATCATATGTCTCCCAAAAGTTTTTTGATAGAACTTGACCCAATAATTTATCAGTCCGTGCCTTCAAGCTTAAGATAAACTCCAAAGAGGTCCAGTGAGTATCTTCTGGCCAGTTACAGTTGATGTTAAGGGTGAGGCAGAGATTTACACCTTCCTATGGTCTCTAGGAAACATGAATCACAAACTTCATCTGGGCTTATCACTTAGAACAAGTAAAATATCTAAAAGTAAATTCTCATAATGATAAATATGCTTTATTTTATTCAGGGTGACTCTGGAGGACCACTAGTTTATCCCAATTCCCGAAATATTTGGTACCTTGTTGGAATAGTGAGCTGGGGAACTGAATGTGGTAAAATCAATAAGCCAGGAGTCTATACGCGAGTGACCTCCTACAGCAACTGGATTGCCTCCAAGACTGGTATTTAAGAGAAGTGCATCTTTTAACATAGGTTATTTTTTCCTGTTACTCCTAAGCCTTTTTAACATGCATTTTAAATTAGTGTGAACAATAGATGTTTTGAAAAAAAAAAAAAACTGTGGTTCTGAGGGAGTGTTTATGAACTTTAATTTTAAGGAGACCCTACAAGACATGTCATTTTTAGTCCAGAAAAGCAAAGAAAGTGTTCCTATCAGAAGCAATACTATTTGTTTTCTATTTTATTAACTCAGATCGTGGCTATCCTGCCATAATACAAAGCTCTTGGTTTTAGTCATTCAGACTTTCTGGAATTACGAAAGTAGGTCTTTGTCCATGGCAAATTAGCAGGTGCCACTCCGACAGATTGGAACCAAATGTTTTATGAAGGTTGGGTTGGAACATGCTGTATCTGCCTTCACGTCATTGCCTTTGTGAAAGGGGTGCGGTTGTGACCTAATCCTGGTCATAATTTTGGTACTGAGTTATAGTTCCTTATTTGTACTGAAGTCTTGATCATCTCTTGCAATCATTGTGAAAGAATTCCACCATCAGCAAACCTAAGCAAAACAATCTATTTTAGTCTTACAGAGACAAGGTACAGTGATTCTTCAGTGCTGACACAGGTTTCTGTGTAAATTCTTTATTTGTAACATGTATAAAAATAAGTAGCTATGAAGCATAAAACTATGTAATACATTTTAATTAAAACGAGTTTAAAAGCAAACTACCTTTTTCAAGACGGCTTTTTTTTTTTTAAAGGGTCTTTTGCAGGTGGCTTTTTTCTTTTTCTTTCTTTCTTCATTTTTTGTTCCCTCCCTCCATCCTTCCCTCCCACCCTCTCACTTTTTTCTGTAAAAATAAGCTTTGTCGTTTCCACTTGGTCAAGGGCTTGGGAAAGGGCTCCAAGATGGCCCAGGCTGGGGGTGGGGGTGGGGGTGGGTGGGTAATTAACACCCTCCAAGGTTGAAGGCCAGTGGTGGAAACTTCTAGTCCTGCTGGAGGATGAAGCCTGCCCAGCTGGCCTTGGGGCAAGCTAGTCTGCAGAGTTTGATCTAAATTTTTTTTTTTTTTTTTTTTTGAGTAGATCTATTTTATTGCATCTCAAAAATGTCTTCCATAAGTCTTAGGAATAATCCAGCCTAGTTTCCGTAGCTGGACAACTCTTAGATCTTACTCATCAGCCTGTTGAACTGTTCCCTTTTCAGAGACATAGATACCATCCAAAAATTTTCACATATCTTTGTTTTTCTTCTTTTTAGAGGTTTTCATGTCTTTTTTTTTTTTTTAAATTGTACTTTAGGGTTTACAGAGTAAACTAGTTTCTCATTAAACAATTAATACACATATTGTTTTGTGACATTGGTTGCCAGCCCCACGACACGTCAGCACTCTCCCCTTCTCGACTTTGGGTTCCCCATTGCCAGCTTTTCTTTCCCCTCCTGCCTTCTCATGCTTGTCCCTGGGCTGGTGTGCGCATTTAGTCTTGTTTTGTCTTATGGGCCTGTCTAATCTTTGACTGAAGGGTGAACCTCAGGAGTGACTTCATTACTGAGCTATAAGGGTGTCCGGGGGCCATACTCTCAGGGTGTCTCAAGTCTCTGTCAGACCAGTAAGTCTGGCCTTTTTTTTTTTTTTTTTTTTTTTTTGGTGGGTTAGAATTTTGTTCTACATTTTTCTCCAGTTCTGTCCAGGATGATCAAACTTCTTGACAAGTTTCATTTCCCCATCTGGAAAGTGGCTCTTCAGTAAGGCACAGAGATGAGAATCCGTGCGGGCAGAGCTCAGGGCGTTGATCCAGCAGGGCTGATGCAGGTACATCTCCAGGACCGTGGCAGCTTCCATGGCATCCGAGGTGTGATTCCACTCTTCTTGGGGTAACTTCTGGACGTCCTGAAGGAGGTCTTTGTGGCCGCAGTGCTGGCTTTGCATCTTCAAGAGACAAGGGGTACCCTCATGCTTCTCCTTGGCCAGCTCGACAAAGTGGCCTGTGCTGTCCCACAGATGTGGGTACATCAGATGGATGAAGGCGGCCTCCACATCTGAGGAATTGTGGCAAATCTAGGAGCCCATGATTGATTGTTCTGTGACAAGGAGCCAAGCACAAAACACGGTGCTAGTGGGTCCAGGAAGCTGAAGATGGCTGAGAAGACGGTCCTGGAGGCTGCGGCTGGAGGTTAAGGAGGAACTTGAGGGATTTGGAGGCTAGTGGGGATTCTGTCCAAAGGAGAGAAATTCATGAACAGCTGGATGTGCCCCTGCAAGTGGCTGTTTTGTACGGGAGAAGCAATTATTGGCCTATTTTTGGTCTGGTTACCTGTTACCGTGGAGTGGATTCCGACTCATAGCAACCTTATAGGACAGAGTAGAGGATGTAATCTTTATGTGAAGCAGAGTGACACATCTTTCTCTTGTGGAGCAGCTGATGGGTTCCAACCATTGACCTTTCAATTAGCAGCCAAATATTTAACCACCAGGCCACCAGGGCTCCTCAATACCAGTTAAGTGATTGCAATTTCTAATGTTCTTCGAAGGTATTCACTCCTCAAGAGTAGAAATTTTTATCCATATTCATGGGTAATTCTACTTAGTGTCTTCACAAAAGTCCTTATACAGTATTAAAATTCTACTTAAACTTCAATTATCTAGGTTGTAGATATAAGACAAAATGTTTTACCAACTGAATTTTCTTCTCCCAAAAAGTATGGATTTTTTTCTCTGTCTACTGATAACCATTTTACATTTATCAAAGATTCTAGCATAAGTATATACTGTATACAGCCATATAATATAGTTGTCTTAAAGTTTCATAAAGTTGCTTTTAAATGTCATTTTTAATTCTTTTCTAGCTTATGTAATTCCAGTTTGTTAAAATGCTCAAAGACCAAAACTCTTAAAGAAGTTTCATCATATTAAATTCTAGTTACTAATACCTTGATATTTAATCCATTTGGTCATAATTAACATCAAATATCTTAACCATCATCATCAGACATGAAACAATAATACTTAATATTGATTGAGTTCTTAACTATTAGGCACAATGCTGATAATTTTGCATGTATTATCTCAATTAATCCTTATGTCTATCCTATGAAGTAAATTTTATTTAATCCCAACTGTATAGATGAAGAAATTAAAATTCAAGGAGGTTAATAACATTACCCAAGGATACAGAACAACACCCATCCTACACCACCCTGCCTCTTAGTCAACCACAGAATTTCATAATAAGGAAGTGACTTTGTCCAGAGATGTTGACAATTTACATTTGTAGGTTTTTTTTTTTTTCATTTGTTTTTTGGTGTTATCTGTTTGTTCTGAAAAGAGTGAAAACTCATAGCTTTGAGTAATACTTAACGATAGTAAGTCTGTACTGGAAAATAACACCAGCAACACTTTCACAAGTGCTTTTATATTTGTATTTTATATCTTCTCAGTTGATCCTTTATAAAAATTCCCTTTGATTCGTGGCCTTGAAACTCTGGGACCCATTTGTCCTCTTTTCACGCACAGCTTTCCATGAAACTTTCCAAGCAGTACTAAATATCTCCTGTCATTTCGCCATGCCCTTCAGACTTACAGGAAGTCACTTATGTCACTGTGAGAAGGACATAGAAGAGAGAACAGACAGGTCAAGAAATATTAAAAGATATGTGCATAAGAATAGATTCCAGATATTGTAAGCCTGATTAAAATTCAAATGAACGGTCTAGAAACACATGTCACATTTTTATGGCAACCTAGTAGGGGGAAAAAAAGAAACTAAGATAAAGTCTATATAAATACTTAAACAAGTTATACAAAACGAAAAATAACTGGACTCTTAATAATTCTATTTGGCCTGTGAAATTTATAATGACCTCTCCCCCAATCTTTTAAAATAAACTGATTTCATAAACTCCTTAGCAGTCATTTCTGAAATTAACATAAAGCATAAAAATCAAACTTCTTTGCTTCAGTAAGTACTCAATTGCATGTTAACTAAACATTAATTAGAAAGGAGGAATAAATCAAGGATTCTGAGAAGCATGGAAGAGAATAGGGACACTTAGTTACCCAGATGATCTTATCGTGCTTGGGAGCTGAAGGCCATGTGATAGAGGAGAACACTCAGAATTTCCTAAGGAGCATAGTTTCCTTTTGCATTTATTTATCATAGATAAAAGTGTCAGATAAAAGGACAAATTGTTATTTTTAAAATGCAAGGATGCACTGGAGTAGGAAAACAAGTCATATCGAGGAGTTACTCAAAAGAAATGCATATGATTAAAAAGGAACTAAACCATTCAAATAAACAAAAACCAAACCTGTTGCCATCTAGTCGATTCCGACTCACAGCGACCCTATAGGGCAGAGTGGAACTGCCCTGTAGACTTTCCAAGGAGCGGCTGGTGGATTCAAACTGTCATCCTTTCGGTTAGCAGCCTTAGCTCTTAACCACTGCACTGTCAAATCACCCAATTTTAGTCATGATGACATGCATATTTTTATATTGGAGTAACTTTTCTGATAACTGCTTCTGTTTGCTTTCTAAGAAGAAGAAGAAGAATGAGAGCAATAAATCTACCTTCTTCCAGGAGGGCAAAAGGATTCAAATAGAGGCTGAATGCCCACTTATCCAGAGAGACAGAGGGTATTAAAGGATCTAGCTTTGTGGGTGGGGGTAGGATTAGAGGTGGGAGAAGAATATACCAGTGATCACTAAGATTTTTATTACTCTTGTAAATTTATGTTTCTGAGTCAAGAGATGCAGATTCCAAAATAGTTGAACTATTCCACGTGAACCCATGCTAGAACGCCATCTTGGACTTAGGATCTACTTGGTTCTTATCTGCCTATGCAGGCTAGAAGTTTATTAATGTGGAATAGTAGACTATTTTTTTGTAAATAATAATATTAATTTATTAAAAATAAATATTTGTGCACCTCCCTTTTTCATTCACAATGAAAAGAGCTTTATGGAATCAAATTTGTAAACTCTTTAAACTTTTAAGTATAACATACTGTATTCTGTATTTTATTGAATATAAGTTTTTCAGTGGCAAACTTTGAAATGAGAAGTAGCAATGCAGAGGCAGCTGTTTTATATATGTAATTTATTTTATTTATTAAATATGTACACTCATATACTATTCAAGCAAATAGATAATTTCATGGATTTTTTAAATGATAGAGTAAAGCATAAATAAAACCGTTTCAATTTAAACTGTACTCTGCTAAGTTATGGAAACTGGTAATTTTAAAAAAGAAGAAGTACTAAAATGAAAATTTTAAATTTGCTTCCTGACAGCCTTGAGGTTATCATTTTGTAAGGAGTAGTGCAAAATTTGGCATAGATAGTTTTAATTAGAATGTATGTATCTTAAATATTTCATATACATTAAATGTGCATAACAAAATGCATGCAGTCAATGCATAATAAAAAACATGCCTCTTCAGATCTGGTAATCTGGTTACAGGATTTGTTTCTTTGCTCTTTTATGATCATATGACATCATTTGAGGCTTTACTTCCAATAACACATGAACTATTTGTCTCACTCATTTTCTCAAAGTGTGTGGATCCTGTCAAAAACAAAAGCAGATGACAACAAGTAATAAACTGTAAATTTCTAGCACATGTTCTACTTAGGGAAGGCTACTCCTCTGGGAAATGGGACTTGAGCCGTCAGCATCCTCAGCAAAGACAGTTTTTGAAGCCTGAAGATGGGATTACATTCTTGTCCATGTTCTGCTGAACTTTTATTCTGTTTGTTTTTCCCTTGCCTTCCTTTTCTGAACTCTCCTATGAGAGCAGTAGCTATTTTGTAAGGCTTTGTAATTTCTGTTATAAAGAAGCCCGATCAAATTGTTAGCCTCACCATTTCAAAAAGACAGTTAACTTTATATGGCACTAAGTAGTCTTTTAGTATTTACCTACAACTAAAAATCTATATGCTTTTCTGTTTTATTGACAAAGCAGATTGAGACGGTTGTTCCATCACTCTCTGTACTTTCTGTGTTGGGTAGCAGCCTGGGAGCAAACGTCGGCAGTGCTGTCATGGTGGGTATTGTGGGAGGCCCTTTCTGCACCTGGAAACCTGGAACAGTAAGAGTTTTGCCACTTTCTCTGGAGACAGCTTTTTGATCTTTCTTCCTGAAATGAGTTTGATGGACCCATTATAAATGGGTTGCATGAGGCCTATCATCTTAAAGATGCCTATCACTGCTATAAACGCTTTCTCTGCACGCATGCAGCCAGTCTACTATTTTAGCTTTGCCAAGTCTATATCCTTGATCCTAGATTATCTAAAGTTCTCAGTTTTTTTTTTTTTACATTCTTCAAAATTATTGAAAACCCCAAAGAACTTTTGTTTACGTTATCATTGTTGTTGGGTGCTGCAGAATTGATTCCGACTCATAGCGACCTCATGTGACAGAGTAGAACTGCCCCATAGGATTTTCTTCACTGCAATCTTTATGGGAGCAGATCTCTAGGTCTTTCTCCCATGGAGCCGCTGGATGGGTTCAAACTGCCAACCTTTCAATTATCAGCCAAGCACTTAACCACTGCCCCACTAAGGCTACTTTTTGTTTATGTAGGTTACATCTACTTATATTTACCATGTTGTTATTAATGTTGTGTGCCATTGTGTTAATTTCGACCCATAGTGACCCTGTATGACAGAATAGAACTGTCCTATAGCATTTTGTAGGCTGTAATCTTTATGGGAGCAGATTGCCAGGTCTTTTCTCCCATGGAGCAGCTGGTGGGTTCAAACTGCTGACCTTCCGGTTAGCAGCCCATTGCTTAAGTATTGCACCACATGCTTTCCTTTTATATTTACCATTAAAAAAAAATTGCCATCCGTCTTAAGCTGGGTTCTCTGGAGAAGCAAAACCAGTAAAGTATATAAGTATATATAGAGAGAGATTTATATCAAGGGAACAGCTCACATGATTGTAGAGGCTAAAACATCCCAAGTCCATGGATCAGGGTAGAGGCGTCTCCCAATTCACGCAGCCGCAGCAGCTGGCGAACTCAAGGTTGGCAGGACAGAGAGCAGGGCTCCCACTCACAGGCTGTAAAGGTCAACGAATTCCAAGATCGACAGGTAAGCTGCTAGCTCAAGTCCCAAGAACCAGAGGTGAGAGAACAACAGGCAGTTGCTGAGTTTGGAACAAGCCAAAAACTTTGGCAAGGCGAGCAGGCAGAAAGTAACCAGCGGAAGGCAGAGAGATGAAGCTGAGGGGGCAGTGAGCTGCCATAGGCCCAGCCCCCACCAGTACCACTCAGCAGATTCCATTATGGGGGTGATCACATATCAAATTTCAACAGGGAAGTGATCACAACATTATATAACTGCTAAAACACCGAGAATCATGGCCTAGACAAGCTGAAATACAATCTTAACCATCACACCATCAAATTGATTTAGACTCACAGCAACCCTATAGGACAGAGTAGAACTGCCCCATAGGGTTTCCAAAGCTGTAATCTTTATGGAAGCAAACTGTCATATCTTTCTTCCATGGAGTGGCTGGCGGATATGAAGCACTGATCTTTCAGTTAGCAGCCAAACACTTAACCACTGTGCTACCAGGGCTCCTTATATTCAACATAATAGAGATTAAAACTGAAAAATATTTACAATACTTAATGCATCTAATATAATAAATAATATTGCATTTTAACATAAATAACAGATTTTTTAATGAAAAATTGCTTTACAGTGTCACAAATGTCTGGCTTAATAGAAAACAGCTGGATACTTGTAGCTGCTTCATCATTCAGTCTGGCCTTACATAGGCATGCGGTTAAAAACGTGAAGAGTATTTTAATAACCCTTTCAGATATTTGTAGATATGCTGCTTTGAAAACATACCGAAAAACTCAACAAGTGGTAGTTTCTTACAGCGTAGAATATAACCATATCAATGAACATTTTGTACTCTGTTATATTAAAATCTATTAGTATATCTAGCATTTTAAATAGACCTTTTATCCATGCGTGATTTTGTAATAACACCCATTGGTCATTTTTAAAATATTGGTTCACTGAGTTATGCAGATATTACAAATGTTGATACTTCTCATTATACAATATCAAAAAATCACATTTGTTAATATCAGCATTGATTCCAACACAAAAGTTCTTTAGTATCCGGGGGCTGTCAAGTTCACCGGGGCATATAACAAGTTTACCAAAATTCTACTTTCACATTAAATCTCAAATATTATCATTAGCAACAAACACTGCCAGTTGTTTTCCTTGTGATTGGCTTACTTTATTCCTTTTCAAGATGATGTCTGCCAAATACCCAATCCTAAATAGCTACAGTTTGTCTGTCAGTCATCTTTTCAAATAAAATGATGTTCCATAACAAAGTGGTTAGTTCACGTTGCAAACCATTTAATCACAGAAGTGCTTTTACTTGAGACAGCTAGTGTAAAGAGTATGCAACAAAAGTGCTTTTGCGTACTTAGATTTTTGTCATTTTGTGACTCAGAATATTATGAAGACATGTGCTCAAAACTTAGTACAATGTATGATTTTTAATCGTTGATCCAGGACATTCTTGAATTAAATTAGATTTTTTGTTTGTTTATTTGTTTTTTCTTGTGAGTGTATATCAGTTAAGAACACTACAACTCCTGGTAGTTTGGTGATACTACCTTGATTCTTTAGGACTCTAGCAGTTTTAGCCAGCATTGCTTTTGCACCATCGGTTTGATTTCATAAATCTCCTGAAAGGGTCTCCAGGACCCTCAGGGGTCTGCAGGCCATACTTTGAACATTGCTGATCTATGGTAATTGTTCTATGGGGGGAAGTTTACATATTCAATATCCACAAAATAATCCCATCAGTTCATAAATAATCAAGAATCATTCATCTATGTACTCAAGATGCAATAGGTGCATATGGGAAAAACAACTAACCTAGAATGGGGGATGGGGGCAATCAAGGAAGGTTTATCAGAGTAAGTGCCCCTGAGATGAACCCTACAGGATGAACAAGAGGAAGTCAGGAAAGACTTATTGGTGAAGGGGTGGAGGTCCTTGGGAAGGGCATCCAAAGTAGAGATAATAATTTGTCAAACACTGTGACTGACTAGGAGCCCTGCTGGTGCAGTGGTTAAGCATTGGGCTGCTAACCAAAAGGTCAGCAGTTCAAATCCACCAGCTCCTCCTTGGAAACCCTATGGGGCAGGTCTCTGTCCTATAGGGTTGCCATGAGTCAGAATTGGCTCGATGGTGATGGGTTTGGTGACTGAATAATGCATCATGTATTAGTCAGGAGGAGTTGGATTATATTGTGGTAACACACATCTAAATCTTCACAACTTAATACATCAAAATTTATTTCTCACTCACGGAGAGACTACTGCCAGTAGGATGACTTTACAAGGCAGCTGAATTAGCAATCCTGGTTGCTTTCAAATCTTGTGACACAACCATGTAAACATGTGACCTCCACAGTCTCCATAGCAGAGGAAGAGAAAGCTGGTAATAGATCTACTCACAGAACTGAAAATATATATCCACTACTGCTCCTAGCCCATTAGCCAGAACTCATCAAATGGCTCCTTCTAACTCTGAAGAAGCTGAGAAATGTGAGAGAACACATAGATATTTAGAAAGCCATAAATTTCTCTGACCCAGCCTTGTTCCTTAAAACAGACCCCTGGCCCTAATTTCTATTGTTGTAAAGAACAAGTAGTTTAAGAGGGCTCTTGTGAGGGCTCTGTTAATCAAACAGAATAATGGCTAATCGGTAGATTGATGAGGCAGTTTCAGATCAAAAAGGACTAGAGGTAGAGCCTAGAGGGCTCTGATAAGCAAAAGAGTCTTTAAGGTATAATGTTCAAAAGCTCAGGCTAGTTTCATTTGTGGGCTGACTTTTTAAGCAGATTGTTGTTGTTGGTGGTGGTGCTGTCAAGTTGGTTCCGATTCATAGTGACCCTATGCACCACAGAATGAAACACTGCCCAGTCCTGCACCATGCTCACAATCGTTGTTATGCTTGAGCCCACTGTTGCAGCCACTGTGTCAATTCATCTTACTGAGGGTCTTCCTCTTTTTCACTGATCCTGTACTTTACCAAGCACGATGTCCTTCTCCAGGCGCTGATTGCTCCTGACAACATGTCCAAAGTATGTCAGACATAGTCTCGCCATCCTTCCTTCTAAGGAGCATTCTGGTTGTACTTCTTCCAAGACAGATTTGTTCATTCTTTTGGCAGTCCATGGTATATTCAATATTCTTTTCCCACAGCACAATTCAAAGGCATCAATTCTCCAGTCTTCCTTATTCATTGTCCAGTTTTTGTATGCATATGATGCGATTGAAAATAACATGGCTTGGGTCAAATGCACCTTAGAGGTCTTTTACAGCAGATTTGCACAATGCAATGGGCCTTCTGATTTCCTGACTGCTGCTTCCATGGGTGTTGATTGTGGATCCAAGTAAAATGAAATTCTTAACAACTTCAATCTTCTTTCTCTTTATCATGATATTGCCTATTGGTCCAGTTGTGAGGATTTTTGTTTTCTTTATGCTGAGGTGTAATCCATACTGAAGGTTGTGGTCTTTGATCTTCACCAGTAAGTGCTTCAAGTCCTCTTCACTTTCAGCAAGCAAAGTTGTGTCATCTGCATATTGCAGGTTGTTAATGAGTCTTCCTCCAATCCTGATGTCTCGTTCTTCTTCATATAGTCCAGCTTCTCGGATTATTTGCTCAGCATACAGATTGAATAGGTATGGTGAAAGGATGCAACCATGAAGCACACCTTTCCTGACTTTAAACTATGCAGTATCCCCTTGTTCTGTCTGAACAACTGCCTCTTGATCTGTGTACCGGTTCCTCATGAGCACAATAAAGTGTTCTGGAATTCCCATTCCTTGCAATGTTATCCATAATTTGTTATGATTCACACAATCGAATGCCTTTGCATAATCAGTAAAACAAAGGTAAACATCTCTCTGGTATTCTCTGTTTTCAGCCAGGATCCATCTGACATCAGCAATGATATCCCTTGTTCCACGTCCTCTTCTGAATCTGGCCTGACTTTCTGGCGGTTCCCTGTTGACATACTGCTGCAGCCACTTTTGAATGATCTTCAGTAAAATTTTACTTGTGTGTGATATTAATGATATTGTTTGATAATTCCCACATTCAGTTAGACCACCTTTCTTGGGAATAGGCATAAATATGGGATCTCTTCCAGTCGGTTGGCCAGGTAGCTGTCTTCCAAATTTCTTGGCATAGATGAGTGAGCACTTCCAGCACTGCATCCATTTGTTGAAACATCTCAATTGATAGTCCGTCAATTCCTGGAGGCTTGTTTCTCACCAATGCCTTCAGTGCAGTTTGGACTTCTTCCTTCAGTACCATCGGTTCCTGATCATATGCTACCTCTTGAAATGGTTGAACGTCGACCAATTCTTTTTGGTATAATGACTCTGTGTATTCCTTCTATCTTCTTTTGATGCTTCCTGCATCGTTTAATATTTTCCCCATAGAATCTTTCACTATTGCAATTCGAGGCTTGAATCTTTTCTTCAGTTCTTTCAGCTTGAGGAATGCTAAGCGTGTTCTTCCCTTTTTGTTTTCTATCTCCAGCTCTTTGCACATGTCATTATAATACTTTACTTTGTCTTCTCAAGACGCCCTTTGAAATCTTCTATTCAGTTCTTTACTCCATCATTTCTTCCTTTTGCTTTAGCTACTCAGTGTTCAAGAGTAAGTTTCAGAGTCTCTTCTGACATCCATTTTGGTCTATTCTTTCTTTCCTGACTTTTTAATGACCCCTTGCTTTCTTCACGTATGATGTCCTTGATGTCATTCCACAACTTGTCTAATCTTCGGTCATTAGTGTTCAATGCGTCTAATCTATTCTTGAGATGGCCTATAAATTCAGGTGGGATATACTCAAGGTCGTACTTTGGCTCTTGTGGACTTGTTCTAATTTTCTTCAGTTTCAACTTGAACTTGCCTAGAGCAATTGATGGTCTGTTCTGCAGTCAGCCCTTGGCCTTGTTCTGACTGATGATATTGAGCTTTTCCATCATCCTTCTACAGATGTAGTCGATTTGATTCCTGTGTATTCCATCTGGCAAAGTCCACATGTATAGTCACTGTTTATGCTGTTGAAAAAAAGTATTTGCAATGAATAAGTAATTGATCTTGGTAAAAATCTATCATGGGATATCCAGTATCGTATCTATGATCAAGGGCATATTTTCCAACTACCGTTCCTTCTTCGTTTCCAACTTTTGTATTCCAATCACCAGTAATCATCAATGCATCCTGATTTCATGTTTGATCAATTTCAGACTGCAGAAGCTGATAAAAATCTTCAATTTCTTCATCTTCAGCCTCAGTGTTTGGTTTGGAAATTTGAATATTAACTGGTCTTCCTCGTAGACATATGGATATACATGCAAATAAGGTGATGGAACCCTAAGGAAGGGATTGGTCAGTTTTGCCATCCCACTAAGGAGGGGACCTCACAACCTTAGAGAAGAAGAGAAGGGAGCATAGAGTGTCTGTTGGACCCAGGATTCTTGCACTGAGAACCTCCTCAACCCAAGGAAAAGAGAGAGCTGTAACACTGGAGATAGCAAGAGGTGGTGAGAAGCAGTGGCAGAGAAATGGCAGCAGCAGAGGCAGCAGAACCAGGAGACCAGCAGGAGACGGCACAGTGGGCTTCTTGCCCCATGGAGTGAGAAAGCTGAGTGCCATCAGGCAAAAGGCTTCCTGGTGGAGTGGGATGACTCCAGGCACTTGGCAGTGGAGCTAGGCTCACTGATCCATGGAATGAGAGAGCTGAGCGCCTTTGGGCAGAGGCTTACCAGCAGAGTAGGGCACGCACTTACTGGCAAAGCTAAAAGAGCTTTGTAACACTTGCCTGAGTAGGGCAGAGGCTGAGGGGCCAGAGAGAGGTGTGCCTGCGGGCACAGCTGCGAAGAGGCTGTCCTGATTGAAGAACTGTATCCTGAGGGTCCCTGAACCTAAATTATAACCTATTACTTCCCTAATAAACCCCACAATCATAAGCATTGTCTGTGAGGTCTATGTGGTTATTGTAACAAATTATCAAACTCAGCAGAGAGGTAGAGAGGGACAGTTGGTGCCAGAATTTGCAAAACAGTTGGAGGGTGGAGGTTTAACTGTATGAACTTATGCAAGTTTCTTACCCTCCCCAGTTACTCATGTTCTTGTCTGCAAGGTAGGAATAATAATAGTGTAAAGCTTTTAGCATCATGCCCAGCTCATAGTAAATTTGAAAAAAAAAAAAAAAGGCTATGTTTTATTATTGAGGAGTTTCTGGGTGGTGCAAATGGTTAAACATTCGACTACTAACCAAAAGGTTGACAGTTCAAACCCGCCCAGAGATGCCTTGGAAGACAGTGTTGGCTATTTGCTTCCAAAATGTCACAGTCTTGAAAACCCTGTGGAGCAGTTCTACTCTGCACACATAGGGTCACCATGAGTCAGACCTGACTTGACAGTAACTGACAGCAACAACAGTGTTATTGAAACTAGGCCTTGATAGGAAAGGAGAGATTGAAAACAAAATAAAGAAGAAAAACATAAAGTCTCACTAAAAACAAAATCTACGATAACAAAAGAAACAAAAAAAAATCCACAAACAAAAGAAATTCAGCATAGGAGAGTAAGAGGAACAAATGAAACCATCAGAAACACACAAAAAAAAAAAACACTACAAAATGACAGCAATAAACTCACACCTATCAATAATCACCCTGAACGTAAATGGCTTAAATAAATGTACCCATAAACAGACAGAGAGGGACAGAAAGGATTGAAAAAAAAAAAAGACTTATCAATATACTGTCTAGAAGAGACACATATTAGACATAAAGACATAAAAGTATTAAAAATCAAAGGATGGAAAAAATATATCAAGCAAACAGCTACCAAAAAAGAGCAGAAATGGCAATGCCAATCTCAGATAAAATAGACTTTAAAACAAAATCCACTATAAAAGACAAAGAAGGACATTATATGATGATTAAAGGGACAATCCATCATGAAGACATAGCCATAAAAAATATCTACATGCCCAATGGCAGGGCTGCAAAATACATAAAAGAAATTCTAACAGCACTGAAAAGAGAAATTGATAGTTGCACAATAATAGTAGGTGACTTCAATACACCACTCTCGGCAAAGGACAAAACATTTAGAAAGAAACTCAACAAAGATACAGAAAATCTAAAGGCCACAATCAACCAACCTGATCTCACAGACATATATATAACACTCCACCCAACAGCAGCAAAGTACACATTCTTTTCCAACGCACATGGGGTATTTTCCAGAATACACTACGTCTTAGGCCACAAAGCAACAATCAACAAAATCCAAAACACTGAGATAATACAAAGCATCTTCTCTGATCATAATGCCTTAAAAGTAAAAATTAACAACAGGAAGAGTAAGGGAAAAAATCAAATATGTGGAAACTGAATAACACCTAACTTAAGAGACCACTGAGTAATAGAAGAAATTAAAGATGGAATCAAAATATTCCTAGAATCAAATGAGAATGAAACACATCACACCAAAATCTTCGGGACACAACTAAGGCAGTGCTCAGAGGCAATTTATAGCAATAGATGCACACAACAAAAAAGAAGAAAGGGACAAAATCAAAACATTAGCTATACAACTTGAACAAATAGAAAAAGAAGGACAAAAGAAGCCCACAGCCACCAGAAGGAAGGAAATAGTAAAGATCAGAGTAGAAATCAATAAAACAAAGAATAGAAAAATAATAGAAAGAATCAGCAAAACCAAAAGCTCTTTTTTTGAAAGGATCAACAAAATTGACAAATCATTGGTCAAAATGACAAAAGAAAAACAGGAGAGGGTGTAAAAAACTCAAATAAGAAATGAAACGGAGGACATTGCAATACATCCAACTGAAATAAAAGGGATCATAATAGTCTATTATGAAAGACTATATTCCAACAAATTTGAAAACCTAGAGGAAATGAAAAAATTTCTAGAAACACACTACCTACCCAAACTAACACAAACAGGCCAAAACTTTGAACATATGCATAACAAGAGAAGAGATTGAAAAAAAAAAGACACCCTGGCCCAGATGGTTTCACTGGAAAATTCTACCAAACATTCAGAGAAGAGCTTGCACCAGTACTACTCAAGCTATTTCAGATCATAGAAAAGGAAAGGATACTTCCAAATTCATTCTATGAAGCCAGCATAACCCTGATACCAAAACCAGGCAAAGCCACCACATAAAAAGAAAATTACAGACTAATATCTCTCATGAATATAGATGTAAAAATTCTTAACAAAATTCTAGCCAATAGAAATCAGCATTTTATAAAAAAAAAAAATACACCATGACCAAGTGGGGTTCATATCAGGTATGCAAGGATGGTTCAACATTAGAAAATCAATCAACATAATCCACCACATAAATAAAACAAAAGAATCACATGATCATCTCAATCTACACAGAAAAGGCATTTGACAAAGCCTAACACCCATTCCTGATAAAAACTCTCAATAAAACAGGTATATATGGGAAATTCCTCAACGTAATAAAGGGCATCTATACAAAATCAACAGCTAACATCATTCTTAATGGAAACATTCCCCTTGAGAGCAGGAACAAGACAAGGATGTCGTTTACCACCACTCCTATTTAACATTGTGCTGGAAGTTCTAGCTAGGGCAATAAGGCAAGAAAAAGAAATAAAGGGCATTCAAATTCGTAAATGTTATCTAGTGCTGTTATAACAGAAATACCACAATGGATGGCTTTAACAAAAAGAAATGTATTTCTTCATAGTAAAGTAGGCTAGAAATCCAAATTCAGGACATCAGCTCCAGGGGAAAGCTTTCTCTGTCAGGTCTTGAGGAAGTCCTTCTCATCAATCTTCCCCTGGACTAGCAACTTCTCTGTGCAGAACTCCAGGTCCAAAGGAAGTGCTCTGCTCCTGGCGCCGCTTTCTTGACAGTATGAGGTCCCCCTCTTTCTCTGCTTGCTTCTCTTATATCTCAAAAGAAACTGGCTCAAGACACAATCCAATCTTGTAGATTGAGTCCTGCCTCACTAAAACAACTGCTGCCCATCCCCCCTCATTAAGATCATAGAGGCAGGATTTACGACACATAAGAAAATCACATCAGATAACAAAATGGTGAACAATCACACAATACTGGGAATCATGGCCCAGCCAAACTGATACACACATTTTTGGGGAATGCAATTCAATCCATAACAATAAGGAAGAAGTAAAACTCTCCTTATTTGCAGATGATATGATACTATACATGAAGAACGCAAAAGACTCCACAAGAAAACTACTGGAACTAATAAAAGATTCAGCAGAGTAACAGGATACAAGATAAACATACAAAAATCAGTTGGGTTCCTATACACCAATAAAAAGAACTATGAAAAGGAAAACAGGAAAGCAATATCATTTATAAAAGCCCCTAAAAAAATAAAATACTTAGGAATAAATCTAACCAGGGATGTAAAAGCCCTATAGAAAGAAAACTCAAAACACTACTACAAGAAACCAAAAGAGACCTACATAAATGGAGAAACATACCATGTTCATGGATAGGTAGACTCAACATTATGAAAATGTCAATTCTACCCAAAGCAATCTACAAACACAATGCAATTCCAATCCAAATACCAACAGCATTATTTAACAAGATGGAAAAACTAATTGTTAACCGTATATGGAAAGGAAAGAGTCCCCAGGTAAGTAAAACACTATTGAAGAATAAAGTAGGAGGATTCGCACTACCTGACCTCAGAACCTACTATACAGCTACGGTAGTCAGAACAGCCTGGTACTGGTACAACGACAGACACATTGACCAATGGAACAGAATTGAGAACCCAGATGTAAATCCATCTACCTATGGTTACCAGATCTTCAACAAGGCCCAAAGTCCATTAAATGGGGAAAAGAGTCTTTTTAACAAATGTTGCTGGCAAAACTGGATGTCCATCTGTAAAGAAATGAAATAGGACCCATACCTCACACAATGCACAAAAACTAATTCAAAATGGATAAAAGACCTAAATATAAAACCAAAAACTATAAAGATCATAGAATAAAAAATAGAGTTAACAATAGAGGTCCTAATACGCCACATACAAATAAGATACAAACCATAACTAACAATACAAAAATACCAGAAGTTAAGCTAGATAACTGAGATCTTCTAAAAATAAAACATTTATGCTCATCAAAAGACTTCACCAAAAGAGAACCTAAAGACTGGGAAAAAACTTTTGGCTATGGCAAATCTGACAAAGATCTAATCTCTAACATCTATAGGAAAATCCAATACCTCTACAACGAAAAGACAAATAATCCAATTTAAAAATGGGCAAAGGCTATGAACAGACATTTCACCAAAGAAGACATTCAGGTGGCTAACAGACACATGAGGGAATGCTCACAATCACTAGCCATTAGAGAAATGAAAATCAAAACTACAATGAGATACCATCTCACCCCGACATTACTGGCACAAATCAAAAAAACAGAAAATAAAAAATGTTGGAAAGGCTGAGGGGAGATTGGAACTCTTACGCACTGCTGGTGGGAATGCAAAATGCTGCAATCATTTTGGAAAACGATATGGCACTTCCTCAAAAGCTAGAAATAGAAATACCATATGGCTCAGCAATCCCACTCCCAGGAATATATCCTAGAGAAATAAGAGCCGTCACACAAGTAGACATATATACATCTATGTTCATTGCAGCATTATTCACAATAGCAAAAAGACAGAAACAACCTAAGTGCCTATCAACAGATGAATGGATAAACAAACCATGGTACATACACACAATGAAAGACTACGCAATGATAAAAGAACAATGATGAATCTGCAAAGCATCTCACAACATGGATGAATCTGGAGGGCATTATGTAGAGTGAAATAAGTCAATCACAAAGGGAAAAATATTGTATGAGACCACTACTATATAGACTCGTGAAAAGGTTCACACAGGGAAAGAAACAATCTTTAATGGTTACGAGGGAGGGGAGGGGAGGGGTAGGGAAGGAAAAATACTAACTTGACAATAGGTAAGTGGTAACTTTGGTGAAGGGTAAGACAGTGTACATTACTGGGGAAGTCAGTACTACTTAACCAAGGCAAGGTCATGGAAGCTTCATAGACACATCCAAACTCCCTGAGGGACTGAATTACTGGGCTGAGGGCTTGGGATCATGGCTCGGGGGGCATCTAGCTCAACTGACATAACATAGTTTATAAAGAAAATGTTCTGCATCATACTTTGGTGAGTAGCGTCTGGGGTCTTAAATGCTTGTGAGCAGCCATCTAAGATTCTTCACTCGTCCCACCCCATCTGGGGCAAGGGAGAAAGAAGAAAACCAAAGACACAAGGGAAAGGTTAGTGCAAAGTACTAATGGACCAGAAGTACCACAGCCTCCACTAGACTGAATCCAGCCCAACTAGATGGTGCCCAGCTACCACTACTGACTGCTCTGACAGGGGTCACAAAAGAGGGTCCCAGACAGAGCTGAAGAAAAATGTAGGACAAAATTCTAACTCACAATAAATAAATAACATAAAATAAAAAAAAAAAAAAAAAAACAAACTTACTAGTCTGACAGAGACTGGAGAAACCCAGAGAGTATGACCCCTAGACACCCTTTTAACTCAGTACTAAAGTCACTTCTGAGGTTCACCCTCCAGCCAAAGATTAGACAGGCCCATAAAACAAAGTGAGACTAAATGGGCACACCAGCCTAGGGGCAAGGACAAGAAGGCAGGAGGGGACAGAAAAGCTGTAATAGGGAACCCAAGGTCAAGAAGGGGAGAGTGTTGACATGTTGTGGGGTAGGCAACCAATGTCACAAAACAATATGTGTATTAATTGTTTAACAAGAAACTAATTTGCTCTGTAAACCTTCATCTAAAGTACAATTTAAAAAAGTTCATAAAATGCAATTTCATTTAGAAGAGTCAATGAATTAACAAATATTTTTACATTTATCAATAAATGCTATTCTTCAGGTCTCAACTTAAATCTCACCTCCTTCTAGAGGTTTTCCCTCCTCCACTGCCTAAAATAGTCCCCAACTTCCCTACCCTCTGCACTTTCTAGCCCCTTATTCTGCTTTAATTTGCTTCATAGCATCAGGCATAACTTGACATTATGTTATGTATTTATTTGTTGCCTGATTCATCTCTTCAAAACTAAACTCCAAGAAGGCATAGGCTGTTTCATTCATCACTGTTTATCCAGCACCAAGAACAGTGCCTGCACATGGTGGGCCTTCAGTGAATATTTGCTGAATAAATAAACAGATCCGCAGAATACTAACTTCAAATGCATGTTGTTGTTTGCTGTTAGGTGCTGTTGAGTCAATTCCGACTCATAGTGACCCTATGTACAACAGATGGAAACGCGGCCACGTCCTGCTCCATCTTCACAATCATTGTTATGTTTGAGCCCATTGTTGCAGCCATTGTGACAATCTATCTTATTGAGGCTCTTCCTCTTTTATGCTGACCCTCTTCTTTAAAGTATCTTAGGCATCTAGTGCTGTTATAACAGAAATACCACAAGTGGATGGCTTTAATAAAGAGAAATTTATTTCTTCACAGTGAAGTAGGCTAAAAGTCCAAATTCAGGGCGTCAGCTCCAGGGGAAAGCCTTCTCTCTCTGTTGGCCTTCTCATCAATCTTCCCCCAGACTAGGAGCTTCTCCACCGAGGGATCCCGGGTCCAAAGGACACGTTCTGCTCCCGGCACTGCTTTCTTGGTGGTAATGAAGTCCCCCTGTCTCTCGGCTCACTTCTCTCTTTTATGTCTCAAGAGATTTCCTTAAGACACAATCCAATCTTGTAGACTGAGTCCTGCCTCACTAACACAACTGCCATCCATCCTCCCTCATTAATATCATAGAGGCAGGATTTACAATATATAGGAAAATCACACAATACCAGGAATCATGGCCCAGCCAAATTGATACACACATTTTTTGGGGGACGTAAGTCAATTCATGACAATAAGCATGATGTCCCTCTCCAGGAACTCTTCCTTCCTGATAACATGTCCAAAGTAGGACGAAGTCTTGCCACCCTCCCTTCTAAGGAGCATTCTGGCTGTTCTTCCAAGGCAGATATGTTCCTTCTTCTGGCAGTCCATGGTATATCTCATATTCTTTGCCAACATCATAATTCAAAGGCATCAATTCTTCTTCGGTCTTTCTTATTCATGGTCCAGCTTTCTCATGTATATGAGATGATTGAAAATACCATGGGTCAGGTCAACTCCAAATACATATTACAATGCAAATGAACTGATGTATATTATATGCAGCACTTTCATGTTAGTAAATAATTCAAATTAAAATAGCATCAGAAGACTCTTCTTATAGTCAACATTGGCTTTTTGCTTGAAATGAAAATTTCTTAAAATAAATGATAGCTCAGAATTGGTCCAATTACAATGAAAAATATAAAAGAAAAAGGAAAGTCTTTGTTCTAAAAGCCTGCAGCTTAAAAATGTGGAAGAACATAGCTTTTGAGAAAAAGCTATGACATAGCTATCCATTTTAGTGCTCAAATGTTAAAGATGTTAGTCAGAGCTTCCCCTAATCCCAGACAAATTAAACATCTAACTTATTACTTGAAATTAGGTGACGTTGCCACTGGGAAACCTATTCATCCACTACCATTACATTTTGAACTTCTATAACCTCAGTTACCACAAGACAAAGAACACATATCATGAGATTGCTGAAATGTGTAATACAAACAAGGTCTGTTCTCATATATTAAGCAAGCAGGTCATCAACATATGAACATATAATGAGAAACATAATATGACCCAAAATACTCAACGTATAACATTATATCAGAGGATATTTGGATCTCTAATAGCAATGTCACATTATTTGAGCCCTTGTCATGTTTATTTGGTTCTCCACCCTTTATTCTGACATCTGTAGACCCAAACCAGATCATCACTAATTGTAGGGAAAAAGTGAAGAGTTCCATTAAAGAATTTCATGAGTCTGAACTTCCTTCCCTCTCCCTAGGGTTTGATGGGGTTGTTTTCACTTCCTCCAGTGAGAGGAGTAAAAATAATGGTTATGCTGTGCTCATTTTTCTCCTGAGTCTGAGTTTTATTATTTAAACACAGAACATTAACAAATTTGCTCTGGGTATTTGGCCATTGAATGCATAGCATGTACTAATATAAATAAAAATAGTAAGCAAATAAACAATTACATATGGGATAATCTGTGTATCCATCCACTCTCATGTTGATACATCAGAGTTATTTCGGATATGTCTTTCCCTAAAAAAATCCTAAACTTCACTTCTTGCAAATCAGGTAAGATATTTTCAGTGCTAGTGACTTGAATAGTTACATATATAACTCTCTCCCACCCACCCTACCACCTGTTTCCTATAAAGTGCTGAAGCTGGAGTTAAGAAAATAGAGTTCGTTTAGTGGGACGACCTCCCCTATTTTCTTGGAGCCCAGTAAATGTGGTTCTGTTCTGCTCCTCATTGTCTCTCAATCTATTAACTATAAGTAAATCCAAAAAGATTCCCTTTCTATAATTTAAAGATTTTGATGACCCTTTTTCATAAGGTGAATATAATTTGACTCTAGGAGGAGAAGCTAACGTGAAGGGATCTTAAAATTACGAACTATCTTAGCCTGGATTTCCTAGAAAGCAGATCCCAAAGCAAAACGCTTAACCACTGCAACACCAAGGCTTCTAACTAATCGCTGTGCAATTACAGGGAAGAAGTAGAGGGCAATGAAGAAGGGACGGAATGCAAATGCAAGGGGGTACATTGCCAACCTCACTGGAGCTTTATAACCAACTAATGGAATATCTTCAGAGTCTGTATGAACTACTATAATTCTGAATAGTCTGTCCATGTCTATGAAGGGAACTTACCCAGCTAGGCAAGCCAGTGTATCTCCACAGTATCTCAAAAGCAACAAGAAGTTTCCAGGTAGGAATTAAAATGTGCAGCTTGACAGGTGAGGCAACTGGCTATCAGGTTTTGCTTGAGAATTCCATGAGGGGCTGGGAGCAGCCACCTCAGTGGGACTGGCTGACCAAGCAGGTGAAGTAGCATGAAAACATGGCCTCCATCATAAAGGCGTCAACAAGCTTTCCTCTACCAAAGTCTGAAATCTCCCCTCTAAGGTCCACATTAATGTGTTAGGTGCCAGGCAATCTGGAGGATCATCAGGAACATCCTGCAGAAAATTATGGTCTAGAGTCCAAGGGATACACAGAAACTGGTTCCAGCCCACGACCTAACAGCTGGAAGAGAGTGAGATTATGACAGAAGATTGCAGCTGTTGTAAGAAACAACTATTTCTGGAAAACGAGCTTATAAAAGAAACAAGGGAATAGGTCAATCTTCTTAATTCTGACCTGTTTAAAATAAGTTTATTAAAAGTATGTATCCGTTTGCAGGATTCATCAAAGCGAGGAAATAATAACCAAAACAAATAGTACCTTTACGTAAGAAAAGTGAAGCACTGCAAGGTAATGAAAATAATACTACTTAAAAGTAAGAAAAACTAGATTCCAATTCTAATTCTGTGTGATCTGAGAAGTATACTCAACCTCCCTGATCTCAGTTTTCTCTCAAATATTTAATTTCACATGCAAACATGCATGCTGGTATCTTTCACCAACTACAACACCAACTGGTTGCATCATAAAGTGATTTTGCATGCAAGTAGTTAAAAATTCACCTGAGGAATTAAAAACAGTTTGAAAATAGTTGGAAAATATGGCTATGGTGATAGAAATGATGCTGGAGATTGCATGACCAAATTTTGCAAGACCAAAGACTTATTCACTGGAAATACCTTTTTTCAACAACATAAACAGTGACTATACACTGTGGTCTTAAAAGCTCGTGAGCGGCCATCTAAGACACAACTATTATGCTCTACTTGTCTGGAACAAAAGAGAATGAAAGAAACCAAAGACTCGAAGAAGCAGCTAGTCCACAGTACTAACAACCCATATGAACCATGGCCTCATCTAGCCTGAAACCAGAAGGAATAGATGATGCAATCGACTACGCGGCAACAGGTTTGGTTTTTTTTTTTTGGTCTGCTACCACTACGTACCATACTGACCAGGGATACAATGGAAGATCCTGGTTAGAAAGGGAGAAAAATGTAGAACTAAACATAAATTCCTAAAAAAGGCCAGAATTACTGGACCAACAGAGACTAGAGGAACCCCCAAGATTATCACCCTAAGATTCCCTTTGAACTTGGAACTGAAGCCACTCTCAGTTGTCACCTTTCATCCAAATAATAGATTGGCATATAAAATAAACAATATTACCCGTGAATACTGTGCTCCCATAAGTAATCAACTATACAGACCAAACGGTCAATATTTACCCTGAAACGAAGATGAGAAGCTAAGAAGAGGCAGGGAAACTAGATTAATGGAAACAGAACAAAAAGAATGGAAATAATGAGAATGTTGACACATTGTGAAAAATGTAACCAATATAATGGAACAAGTTGTATAAAAACTGTTAAATAGGAATTTAATTTGCTATGTAAACTTTCACCTAAAACACAATAAAATATTAAAAAAAAAACAAAAAACAGAGCTTTATGCTTTGCCCATGTGTATACTCTCATTTTGTAATAGTTACTAAGTTCTTTGCCTTAGTACTGCCAATCTCTATGGAAATGTTTAGACTGGAGAGTTAACTTGTACAGAGACTGCAAGAACAACTCTTGGGACAGATGGACAAAAGAGATAGATAGTCTACCACCACTGGCATTGGCCCTGCCTCCACACAGAGACCCTTCTCCGTCATGGGACCATGGCCACCGCCACCGTTGCTGTTACTTCTGTTGCTGCTGCCACCATTGTGGCTACCAGTATGGGCCCAAGTCCCACCCTCTCCAGTACCCTAAACTGCCCTAAACATGCATGTATGCCCTAGATAACCAGGCCAACTGCTTGGTGCCTACACTGCCCATTGTGTCCAAGGACCGGAGTCTGCAAGTGTTAGCACTGCTACTTGACCACAACTACATGCTTGCACTGTCACCAGTGTACTCCCTCTGCTTACACTCTGGTTCAAAGACAAAATTGTTAAGAATTCCAAGGTGGCAGCAGTGGACCAATAATCCCAAATGGGGAGTCTCTTCGGGAGTGAGTGCCCTGTGAGACTGCACAGGTTGCATAACCATGAAGTCATTCCTGGGATAGAGACTCTTATTATACCCATCAAAAAAATTGGAAACGAAGGTTCAAAAAGTCACTTGTCCAAAATTATAAAGCTAGTAAGCAGCGGAGGTGGGAATTAAATCCAAATATATTAATACAGAGGTTAAATTCTTCACTACGATCCTGTGCCGTATAAAAAAAACTCACTCCTGAAAAATTTTTCTTACACTTTTGGTTAATCACAGAAACTGCTGATGACATACTGTAGAAGCAGTGGCGATGTGTCCTATGAGGTAATGACTTGTATCTAACTCCAAAAAAAGAAAAAAAGGATGTGTGATACTGACATCTTTAGTGGATTAAGTGTTGTAGAATTAATGAATGACTGTGGATGAGACTTATTCTCTCAGTTATAGCCTTGAAGGGACCACATACCTACACTTTGGAGCTGCACTGCCCAGGTTTGAATCATGGCCAGGCCACTTACTTGCTGGTTGACTTTGGACAAGCTGCTCAATTTCACTTTGCCTTGTTCACCCTTCTTTAAAGTGGTGGTAACAATAATGCCTACCTTATAGGGTTCTCACTGGGGAAGTGGTGAGTCAATCCAGATAAAGCCAAAACTGTCTGCTATGTATTAAGTATTCAATAAATGTTAGCATTTATACAGCTTTAAGACTTTATAACAATTTTACATTTGAAGAGTGAAGGGTAAGAAGTATTCAGTCACATCCCAAAGTGTGAACTATGATTATCTCCAGGTGATGGGACATGCACACACACACACACACACACACACACACACACATGCACACATAAACACATACACACACTCATGACAATATACACCTAGACACACAGATACACAGATAAATCATGAACTTTGGGGTAAAATTGCTAGATTTAACAAATAAAAATATAGGACATCCAGTTAAATCTGAATTCCAGGAAACAACAATTCTTTATTTTTTAACTTTTTAAGTATAAGTATATCCTAAGTATTGCTTGTTCAGCAAATGACTGGTCCAGCTGGGATTCAAACCTGGTCACTGTAGCTAGGGAATGTGGGAATCTGTCAAATATTGCATCAAACATACTTACACTAAAAAATTATGTGTTGTTTATTTGAAGTTCAGATTTAACTGGGCATCCTGTATTTTATGTGACACCTCTACTTTGGGATCATAATTTTTAGCCTTGTCAAAAGATTTATGCTGATCTTTTGAGCCCTGGTGGTGCAGTGGTTAAGAGCTTGGCTGCTAACCAAAAGGTTGGCAGTGCGAATCCACTAGCTGCTCCTTGGAAACCATATGGGGCAGTTCTACTCTGTTCTCTAAGGTTGCTCTAAGTTGGAATCGACTCAATGGCAATGGGTTTGGTTTGGGTTTTTTTATCCACCTTTTGACACCTGATATAAATAAGACCGATGAGATGAATTATTTTTAAATCTTTTGCTCAGAATTGGTAGCTCAATATCCGCCACAAAACTGTTCTAAGATTCAAACATATAATCTTTGCTCCTCTCCTCTGTCCCGAATTCTTGTTCTCTCATGCACACAAACACACACAAAGTCACACATGCAGGAATACTCCCCCTCTTCTCCACCACATGCCTCCCTCACCATCATAATGACCCACTATGTCCATTCTTGATACATAGATCAAGAAGCAGTCGTTGGAATAGAGCAAGTGGATACTGTGTGGTTTAAAGACAGGAAATGTGTGCATCAGTGTTGCATCCTTTTATCATACTTATTCAGTCTGTATGCTGAGCAAATAATCCAAGAAGCTGGACTAAATGAAGCAGAACGTGGCATCAGGAATGATGGAAGAGTCATTAACAACCTGTGATTTGCAGATGACACAACCTTGCTTGCTGAAAGTGAAGAGGACTTGAAGCACTTACTGATGAAGATCAAAGACCACAGCCTTCAGCATGGATTACACCTCAACATAAGGAAAACAAAAATCCTCACAACTGGACCAATAAGCAATATCATGATAAATGGAGAAATGATTGAAGTTCTCAAGGATTTCATTTTACTCGGATCCACAATCAACATCCATAGAAGCAGTGGCCAGGAAATTAAACGATGCATTGTGCTGGCCAAATCTGCTGCAACAGACCTCTTTAAAGTGTCAAGATGCAAACATGTCACTTTGAGGACTAAGGTGTGCCTGACCCAAGCCATGGTATTTTCATTCGACTCATATGCACGTGAAAGCTGGACAATGAATAAGGAAAACCGAAAAAGAATTGATGTCTTTGAATCATGGTGTTGGCAAAGAATACTTAATATACTATGGACTGCCAAAAGAACAAACAAGCCTGTCTTGGAAGAAATACACTAGAGTGCTCCTTGGAAGCGAGGATGGTGAGACTTTGTCTCACATACTTTGGACATGTTTTCAGGAGGGACCTAGTCCCTAGTGAAGGACAACATGCTTGGTAAAGTAGAGGGTCAGTGAAAAAGAGGAAGACCCTCAATGAGATCGATTTACACAGTGGCTGCAACAATGGGCACAAACATAACAATGATTGTGGGGATGGCATAGGGCAGTGTAGTGTTTCGTTATGCTGTACAGAGGGTCACTATGAGTCGGAAACAATTCAACAGCACTTAACAACAACAACATGAACATTCTCGTGGTCTACAACATTTCCTTAAATGGAGTGAGAAAAGTAGAAATAAAACATCACACCAGGGAAGTAAGGTAAAATAGTTTGAATCAGAGTAACATATCCTGTTCTTCTTGTCCCCTAGTGTCTTACTACGTGAGTCATGGTCCTTCCTTTGCTTTGTTGAATCCCAGGTAGCCATTGGGCAAATGCTATGGTATCAGTTGTTATACTATAAAGAACTTTTTTCTTTTTTTGCAGAGTTAAGTTAGCATTATGCTGAATCTTCCATTCTTTTACTGCTTACATCTTTACTTACCATTTTCATTAGCATGTTTTCAACTTAGGGCCCAACCTATTTGGTTATCAGGAATTGTGACTTGCAAACTACTCCTGTTTTTCAAACTATTTATCGTGGTTGTATTTCTTTTGAAATTGGTCAACAGATCCTTTGCCATTTGGGTTTCTCCTGACTCTTTCTCAATCTCATTTATCGATGGCATTAGTTCTTTTTAGACAAGGGAGTCGTTCAAATTGTATGAAATTACCCTTTAGAAAATTATGGCCAGGTCAAGAATGAGCCAATTTTCTGCATTAAGAAGTCAGCCATATAGAGCCTGAGATGCCCCCTGTTCACTGGTTGGGATTTGACAGTGTTACACCTGTGGAAGTGGAGGAAGGGGTGAGAGATACTGCAAGTGACTTATATCACCTCTTTAGAGCCCTTGTTTAAAATTTGGAGAAGCGGCATGCAGAAAACTTTCGGATAATGAAGAGAACAATATCTAGCAACATCTCTCACCAAATTAATAGCTGATATAGTATAGTGGAAAATGCAAACCACTGTCAATTAAAATCTTGTTTCTACCACTTACTAGATATGTGAATTTGAGCTTGTTCATTATCCTCTCTGAGCATTGGTTTCTTTATCTTTTAAAGGGGGTTAATAATACTTACCTTGAAGTGCTCTTGTGTGGATTAGAGATAATATAATGAAGCACATGGCACATGATAGAAAGTAAATGGAATGTGTCCAACGTAATTGTTTGATAGGGAAATGAGAGAAACGATGATGTGTCCCTTAACTATTCTGATAGGGCCATAATTCATATACAATTTCATCATTAGGAAATTCCTTAAAAGACACACTGAAGAATATTTCAGTGTTACTTAAGACCCTAGTCAGGGAAAAACCCAAAGGTATTATAAACGTCAGCCTTGTTTTGTTTCTCATCCTGTTCTTTCCCGTAGCCTAACCACAGGGTAAATTAAGCACAGTAGTATTGTAGTGACTATCTCAAACTATAATTGTTTAAGGACACATTCTATGATCTGACTTTTTAATAGAGACTTATAATTTTATAAATCTAATATTGTGCATTATTTCCTTTAAGAAAGAAAAGAAAGGAGAGTTAATAATTCAACATGAATTCCTTAGAGCTTCAGAGTGTAAGATCTTTATCCTGGGTTACTCTACTTCTGGTAATTCCTTAACTGGAATTCCCTGTGACTACAGTGATATGTCAAAGGATAAACCACACATCAACATGGAAGCCTCGATCCAAGTGGGTCAAAAGGGAATGTCTAGCTGAAGCTCCAGACGGAGTGGGGGGAAGCAAAAAGGGAGAAGAACAGGAGTGATTGGAAGAACTAATGATTTTCATAACAACGAAAATGGTAGATATTGTTACTCTCCAGAAAATTCAATTCAGTATATTCTCTGTGAAAAGCATAGTATTGTGGAAAATAAGGATGACAAAGTATATGTAATAAGATAATATTTTAAAAATTGCATTAATGTGCTTTTCTCTTTTGCGTTCTTTTGTGCATGAACAACTCCTTTTCGTGCCAAGCATATCCATTTCCCTTGGGGTTAGAATTTTTACAGTGAGAATTGCAAGAGAAAGATGCAGTTTTTAAAATCCAAAGTAAGATTAGTTTAGTTGAGACAAAACAATAATTTTGAAAGTAAGGCTTTGTCAAGAAGTAAGAGTATTTTCTAAATACTTTTTTATATCTAATCATCATTTCTAGGATCAGATCATTCCTTCCATAGTATAGAAAGGATATTCCCTCCTTTGTTAACCAAACTTTTAGGCTTACTGCCTCAGGAAAGGAAGTTATGAAGTAAATAAGGTATGTGTATAGCCTTGCTCAGCATGGTATCTCCCTTTGATAGAGGGAGAAGGCTGGATAGATAAACCCAAAGCAGCTCTTTGGGGTCCCCATTGCCTATTCAATGAGTCAAGGGAAAATGTTGCTCCCATGTACACCAGTTAGAAAATGTGGAGGTGCTGAGAGGGGTTATGGACTGGTAGAGAGCTGGGGTCAAGCTAGCTGCAGAATAGAGGGGCTCTGTGACCAGAAGCAAATGGCCAGAACCAGATCCCAGTGGTGGGTGCCAGCATGGTATCCCCAAGCCCAGATGGGATCAGTAACACCATAGTATTCACCATTCCAAGGACTAGACCAGAGTACCGCAAGGATCAAGAAGGTGCCCTGTCATTCTGAGGCTCCCACTATCCAGGTGCCTTAGGTCATAAACACTATTTACCTATACATCAAGATACACTATCTTGGAGATGAACAGGGCAGGAATAATAAATACAGAAAAAATCATAATAAAAATGGACGTTTGCTTGAAGTAAACCACTTTAAACAGCCCTCATAGGGAGTTGAACTTTGAATTTAAGAAACTAATCCAGCCCAGTTAGGGAATGAAACTTTGAAATAATTTAAATGAAAAGACACAGGTATTCAACTCCTAGTGCACATCACCCAGGTTAAAGGAACATCAGGAGAAAGATGTCATCTGTTACAGATAATAGAAAGAAGTCATATTTTTCTTTTGCATATCTGACTGAGTGCAGTGAGTAAATTTTGATCTCATTACATCTCCTAAAAAAGAAAAATGAAGAATAGAGAAAAGGGACTAGAAGTGAATCTCAAGTCAGAGGCTCTCCCTGCCCTACTATCTCTATTCATTCACACTTATGAAATGTCTTTTTAAGCTACTTACAGTATCACACACCACCCAAAAAGAAATTGAGGCATATATATCTCTTAATATTTTATATTAAGAAATATGTATGTGTGTATTGCTATTTGCCAGAATCTATTCATATATATATATATACCACAACTTGTCTGTCAGTTGGTTGTACTGTGTTGGCTTGCATGTTGCTGTGATGCTGGAAGCTTTGCCACCAGTATTAAAAATACCAGTAGGGTCACCCATGGTAGACAGGTTTCAGTGACACTTCCAGACTAACACACACTAGGAAGAAGGACTTGGTGGTCTACTTTTGAAAAAAAAAGGCCAGTGAAAATCTTATGAATAGCAGTGGAACATTGTCTGATATAGTGCCAGAAGGTGAGTCCCTCAGATTGGAAGGCACTCAAAATATGACTGGGGAAGAGATGCCTCTCCAGAGTGAGTGGATCTTAACGATGTGGATGGAATAAAGCTGTTGGGACCTTTGTTTGCTGGTGTAGCATGACTGAAAATGAGAAGAAACAGCTGCAAACATCCAAAGTACGAATCTAGGAAAGTTGGAAGTCATCAAAAATGAAATGGAACACATAAAGATTGATATCCTAGGCATTAGTGAGCTGAAATAGACTGGTATTGGTCATTTGGAATCGGATAATCATATGGTCTACTATGCCGGGAATGACAAATTGAAGAGGAATGATGTCGCATTCTTCACCAAAAAGAATATTTCAAGATCTATTCATAAGTACATCACTGTCAGTGACAAGATAATATCCATATACCTATGAGGAAGACCAGTAAATATGACTATTATTCTAATTTACACACCAACCTTTAAGGCCAAAGATGAAGAAATTGAAGACTTTTTACCAACTTCTACATTCAGAAATTAATCAAACATTCAATCAAGGTGCATTGATAATTACTGGTAATTGGAATGCGAAAGTTGGAAACAAAGCAGAAAGATCAGTAGTTAGAAAACATGGCCTTGGTGATAGAAACAGCACAGAAGATTGCATGATAGAATTTTGCAAAACCAACGACATATTCATTGCAAATCTTTTTTCAACAACATAAACGACAGCTATACATGTAGACCTCCAGATGGAATATACGGGAATCAAATCAACTTCATCTTTGGAAAGAGATGATGGAGAAGCTCAATATTATCAGTCAGAAAAAGGTCAGAGGCTGACTGTGGAAATGACCATCAATTGTTCATATGCCTGTTCAAGTTGAACCTAAAGAAAATTAAAGCAAATCCACGAAAGTTCTACATCCTTCTCCAGCTCTGTTTGGGATCCTGTATTGTGATCCCTGCCAGAGCAGTCAGTGGTGATAGCTGGGCGCCATCTAGCTGTACTGGACTCAGTCTGGTGGAGGCCTTGGTAGCTGTAGTCCATTAGTCCTTTGGACTAATCTTTTCCTTGTATCTTGTTCTCTTCATTC
>NW_004444044.1:6140422-6147554 GCF_000243295.1 Trichechus manatus latirostris
GGTGCATTTAGGCCATTTACATTCAGTGTAATTATTGATAGGTGTGAGTTTATTGCTGTCATTTTGTAGTACTTTTTTTGGTGGTGCTAATATTTTCTTTGTTCCTCTTACTCTCCTGTGCTGAATTCCTTTTGTTTGTGGATTTTTTTTCATTTCTTTTGTTTTTGTAGGTTTTGTTTTTACTGAGACTTAATGTTTCTGTTCTTTATCTAGATGAGTAGGTTTGTTAAATTTATTTGTGGTTACCATGAAATTTACCCTTATCTTTCTAGGTTTGAGCCAGTCTATTGTTACTTGGTATCACCTTGCCTTCCTCTCCATTAGAAGGTTCTATACCTTGTTACTGTCTATAATGCCATGTTGCCTGGAAGTCCTCATTGACTAATTTTTGGAAGTAAATCCCCAGACCTTTCTTTCTAGTCTGTCTTAGTTTGGATGTTCCACTGAAACCTGTCCAGCATGAGTGACCTTGCTGGTATTTGAAATACCAGTGGCATTCTAGATTGCTATATGTGAATACCTACCTCATTCAGATCCACTTAATGGGAGGAAGAGAGGGAGGCTTAATAGGCTTTAAAATAAAAACCATGTTAACATTTAGAAAGACTTGAGGGAAACTTGTTTCACCCAGCAGTATATGAGACTGCCTTCTCTCCATACCTCTGTTAAAATCTGATGTTAAAAATTTTTTAAATGCCCATTTAAGGTTTAAAATGGTATATTTCTAATTTAAATTTAGATTACCTTGATTTGTAGTGAGATTGCATATCTTTTCTCATTTCTTGGTTATTTGTATTTCATATATATATGTATATGCAATTTGTATAGGTTCCTAAAATATAAATAACCAAGAAACGTGAGAATATATATATATATATCAATTCTTTATAGAAAATTTGCTCAAAGAAAAGTAGAGAAATGAAGCAGTGGCTCAAAGGAGTCAAGATTTTATTTATTTTTAAAAAATGAGTTTATCCAGCATGTTTGTAAGCTTAAAGGAACAATTCAGTACATCATAGAAATGCTGTTCATGCAGGAGAGAAAGTGTATCGATTGCTAGAGTGCCATCCTTTTATATAGGCTAGTGGATATCAGCTCTGGGGCTCAAGAGGAAGAGCTTTAGATAAGAACAATCTATCCATGCATTCACAGAAAGGGAAGAAGTCAAAATGTGTAGATTCAGATCCAGGCAGGTTAACATATGAGTGTGGAAGTTCACTTTTATTTCTTCAGAAAAATAGGAAATAAGGCCCATCAGCTGAGTGACAATGAGGAGGAGGTGTTTGAAAAGAAAAGAAGATCTGAAATAATTGTCTAGGAAAGTGTGAGCAAGAATAGAATAATGTTGTAGGATTATGAAATAGCATTGGGGTCACTTAAAGTTAGTCATGAATTTAAAGTGAAACTAATCAATAGAGTTTGTTTTTCCCGATTGAAACTCAGCTGCTTGTACAAAGCAGAAAGTTTTCACTTTGTCAGCTTCATTGAACAAAGAGTAATGAGAAAAGAGTGGAGTCTAAGAGTTGCTGGAGTCAGATTACTAGAGGGAATGAGCTGGAGAGATAAGCAGTGCATGTATGACAAGGTCTTCATTTCTTCCTCCCCCTTAAATGGTCATACATCTAAAAATGGAGCTTTATCTCTAAATAAGTTTTTTTTAGATATTTGAAGATATTGCTCTATTTTCCTCTTGCATCCTGTGTTTTTAATAAGTAAGCGTTTTTTTCTATATGTTTGATTTAATATTTTTCTAACTTGATATTTTAAAATTTTATAGAATATTTTGTAGATGAGGATTTTTTTAAAACACTTTATCCTATTTAAAGTCCTCTAATCTGCAGAGTTTTGTCTTCTCTTCCAAGAAATTCTTGGCTATTATTTCTATATTGTCTCAGCTCCATTATCCTTATAAAATTCTTACAAAATATGTTTTTCATCTTACTCTGTATCTTTATAGGTATTTCAGGTAATACTGTCATTTTAAATAAGAAATCTTTGACATCAGGATTTTAACTACCATTGTTAAATAAGTCTATTTGTTCTAGATATTTATCTATAACAATATGTAGAGATAGTCTTTAACTTGGACCTTTTTATAAATGACAAAAAGATTAAATGAAAATATATTTTTTAAATATTATGGGATATGAATTATATACCACTTAATAAAGTTATGTAGAGTGTGTGTATATTTAGAAAATTTGTAAATACTATATAGTGTAGTTCTAGCATTAAATTCCAGTGCTTTGTTACCAAAGGACTGATTAAATATTCACGAGGTATAACCAGGGAAAATGTCTCAAAGATCTGATTTTATGTTTCGAATTTGTGTGCAAAATCCTTATGAAGGAGTAATTGATTAACTTATTCATTCAACAATATTTAAAGCTATGACAGGCACTAAGGTAAGCACTAGAGAGTCCACAATCTATGCTTTCATAGATTGAAAACATTTCATATATACATATATATAAATACATATAGAGAGAGATAGCAATAAATGCTAAGGAAACAAAGTAAGCAGGAGTTGAGGATAGAGTGATGAGGTCACTATTTTAAACAATGTAATGAGAGAAGTCCTCTTTCGTAAAGTGACATTTGAGTAGAGATGCAAAAGAAGTGAGGGAGAGAGACTCTAGAGTATCTTGGGGAACAGTTTTCAAGGGAAAGAGAACAGAAAGTACAAAGACTCTGAGGATATCATGGCTGAAACTCTGACTGAGATGAGACTGGAAAGATCAGAGAAGTAGCAGGGCAAGATTATATATGGCCTTGTAGGCCAAGGCAAGACTTTGAATTTTATTCTAACTATACTGAAGGGTATTTGAGAGTTTTGTGCAAGGCAGTAATATGATTTAACATTTTAATAGGACCACTTTGACTCTTGTATACAAGATAGACTGAATGGGGTCAATTGTGGAAGTGGTGATGCCAGTTCAGATGATTGATGATTTGATCACTGACTAAGGTGGTAGTGGTAAAGATAGTAAGAAGCGACTAGATTTGAAAATACATATTGAAGATGGAGACTCTTAGGTTTTCTAATTGATTGGATGTGTCAAGGATGACTTTAAGCTTTTTGTCACGATCAACTGGATGAAAGATGGTGCAACTTACTAAGATTGGGGAGACTGGAGAGGAACAGTTATGGGAGTTAGGAAGAATTAATTGTTAAGTGTGAGACATGTTAAGTATAAGATGCTTATATGAAATAGAAGTATGTTGAGTAGAGATTTGATTATGTAAGCCTGGAGCTCAGAGAAGAGATCAGGACTAGAAATGTAAGTTTGGGAATCATGAACATATAGATAAGTATATTTGGAATAAAGGGAGTGGATAAGATTCTCGAGAGTAAATGTGATAGAGAAGATATCTGAAGACTAAGCCCTGAGGACTTGAAAGATTTAGTAGTGGGGAAGAGGTGTAGTATCCAGAAAAAAGTTTCTGAGTTATTGCCCTGTAATGAGAAGTTGTAAAGAAGTCATATCTCTTAGTTGATTCATGTTTCAGGTATTAGATACAATCTCCAACTGTCAAAGGTATACTAATAGCATAGAGTATGGTGGTTTGAACATGCCATCTTTGTTACCTAACAATAACTTAAAGCAAAAATGTAGCTACAAATTATTTTCTTGGGATGTCTGTTCAACAACTTTTTGAATCAGATGTTTTAATCAAACACTAAAGATACTGTGAATAATTTAATTTATGTAATAATAATAATGTCTGCTCAATACCTCTGATCTTCTTTTGCACCTAAAAAACATGTCTTGCAATAGTAGGAACTCAATAAATTATCAGTGTCATGCTTTAATGTTTCATTAGTGGATATTTAACAACCACAAACCATTTTATCTACTAGCAAAGAACACTCTAAAAGTTATTACTGTATGGCATATTTCACAGTCATTTTCTTCAGTGTTATAAATGAGAAAAAGTTATTTCTTGAAATAAGAAGTCCAAGCTCTTTCATTAATATTTTCTCCTCTGACTTGCTGTGAGTGTTTAATCAAACTGCATAACCCTCCTATAAATTGAGCATAATAATATTTTATTTCTACCTACTGGAAGCTGTAAGACCTGATGGAAAATGTGCTGTCCTGGGATATCTCTGGAAGAGAACCAGGGATAATGATAATGGTGCTTACAGGTGTGTTAAAAGAAGTCTCAATTGACCTGCTGTTGTTTTTAGCATGGGTCTATAATTGGCAAAGGAAAGATGGCATGTGACTGGCTTCAGATTGGTAAGAGCCCTTTTGAAACTGTGGCCTGTCCCTGACTCAGACTTAAAGAGTTAAATCCTGGGAAAAGGAGGGTGACTCTGCCTTGTCTTTCATATATTTTGGATCTCAGAAGAAAGATTCTAGAGTTCCATTCTAGGACCATTTTCAACAGTTGCCAGCCAAAGAAGTAGATGCTATCTGATGATGTAGCCATTTCAAGACTATAAACTACAAGTTATGGAAAAAAGTGGCTAAAGGGATTAATGCATATTTTAAAATCCATCTTATTTTCATTTCTTATGCCCTGTGATGACTTCCTATGGCATGATTTTCCATTTTACCTTTCTGATTATGTTTAAACTCTTCCCTGTTCAAGTTTTATTCTCTCTCTACTTGAACCTTAAGTGAATGATTAGGCATTTTAAGTTATTGCTTAGAAACATAGTTCCAGTTAATTTAAAAATACCTTGGGAGGTTTATAACAGCATTTGTTTGCTTAAATCAGTTGTTCTCAAAAGTGTGGGTTGTGGACCCCTGGGTATTCCAAAGACTATCTTTGGGTTGTAGAAGTCAAAACTATTTTCAAAATAATACTAAAATGTTATTTGCCATTTCACTGTGTTGATGTGTGCACTGACAGAGGAAAAGGAATGATAGGTCAAAGTGCTGACATCTTAGCACAAATGAAGACAGTGACACCAAACTGTATCAGGAGTTTGTAGTTTTCACTTCTAAGTGCTCTAGTAAAAAAGATTCTCAGTTTCATTTGAGAATGTCCTTGATAAAGCAGTGATAATGATTAATTTTACTAAATTAATTGGTATGGGTATTTTTTAAATATTTGGATGAAAAGTATGTATAAAAATTTGTGCTGAATTTTGAAGTACAATGGTTTTCTTGACAAAAGCTTTGGGTATTTGAGTTGAAAGCTGAAATACCACATTTCTACATGTATCATCATTTTTACTTGCAAGAACAATTGACAAACCATGGTTATTTAGACTTGGGTCATTGACAGTCTCTTAAAAAATTAATGAAGTGAGCCTGTCACTTCAAGGAAAACAGCTAACAATTTGTTGCCAAGGATGAAATTCAAACTGTCAAGTGAAATTTATAATTCTGAAAAATTTATATACTCACTGTGAATTTGATTGCTTCTTAATATTTAAAGATTATTCTAATGAGATTGGTGTTAATATTAAGGAATTTTTTTTTTTTTAAATTATATAATGAAATGTGTCAACATTGGGATGATTTGCATGACTGTGAACTGTTAACCAGTTGTCTTAGTTATCTAGTGCTGCTGTAATAGAAATACAAGTGGGTACCTTTAACAAACAGAAATTTATTTTCTCAAAAAGCAATAAATAAAATAAAATACAAATAAATTTATTTTCTCACAGTTTAGGAGGCTAAAAGTCCGAATTCAGGGTACCGGCTCTAGGGGAAGGCTTTCTCTCTCTGCCAGTTCTGGAGGAAGGTCCTTATCTCTTTGAGCTTCTGCTCCTGGGCAATCTTCATGTGGCTTGGCATGTATCTTTCCCCATCTCTGCTTCTCTCACTGGCTTGTTTAATCTCTTTTATATCTCAAAACAGATTGACTTAAGACACACCCTACACTAATTCTGCCTCACTACCATAACAAAGACAACTCATTCTCAAATAAGATTACAACCACAGACAAAGTGGTGAGGATTTACAACACATATTTTTCACTGACATATTTCAATCCATAGCACTTATATTTTACAAATGGCCAATGTATTTTATAAAATCACGCATAGTAAAAGAGACAATAAAAATTCAATAGAGATTGATGGATTTTAATATAACAAAATACAAAAATTTCACTGATAGGGCTTCAGATTCCATATTGCAAGTGACCCTTAAGAAAGTTGTCAAATTTTGGAGTAGTCCCAATTGGCATAACACAGTTTATAAAGAAAATGTTCTACATTCTACTATGGTGAGTAGCTTCTGGGGTCTTAAATGCTTATGAATGGCCATCTAAGATACTCCATTGGTATCACCTGTCTGGAGCAAGGGAGAATGAAGAAAACCAAAGACACAAGGGGAAGATTAGTCCAAAGAACTAATGGACCGTAACTACCACAGCCTCCACCAGATGGAGTCCAGCACAACTAGATGGTGCCCAGCTACCACCACCGACTGCTCTGACAGTGGTCACAATACAGGGTCCCAGACAGAGCTGGAGAAAAATGCAGAACAAAATTCTAACTCACAAAAAAAAAAAAAAAAATTAGACTTACCGGTGTGACAGAGACTGGAGAAATCCTAAGAGTATGGACCCCAGACAGTCTTTTAGTTCAGTAGTGAAGTCACTCCTGAGGTTCACCCTTCAGCCAAAGATTAGAGAGGTCCATAAAATAAAACAAGACTAAATGGGCACAGCAGTCCAGGGGCAAGGATGAGAAGATAGGAAGGGACAGGAAAGCTGGTAACAGGGAACCCAAGGTCAAGAAGGCGAGAGAGTGTTGACATGTTGTAGGGTTGGAAACCTATGTCACAAAACAATATGTGTATTAATTGTTTAATGAGAAACTAATGTGCTCTGTAAACTTTCATTTAAAGTATAATACAAAAATTTTTTTCGAGTAGTGCCAAGAAATTTGGAAGACGGCTACCTGGCCAACCAACTGGAAAAGATCCATATTTATGCCTATTCCAAAGAAAGGTGATCCAACCGAACGCAGAAATTATCAAACAATATCACTAATCTCAGACACAAGTAAAATTTGCTGAAGATCATTCAAAAGAAGTTGTACCAGTACATCGACAAGGAACTGCCAGAAATTCAAGCCGATTCAGAAGAAGACATGGAACAAGGGATATCATTGCTGATGTCAGATGGATTTTGGTTGAAAGCAGAGAATACCAGAAAGATGTTT
>NW_004444044.1:6147911-6202442 GCF_000243295.1 Trichechus manatus latirostris
AAGAAAACAAAAATCCTCACAACTGGACCAATAAGCAACATCATGATAAATGGAGAAAAGATTGAAGTTGTCAAGGATTTCATTTTACTTGGATACACAGTCAACACCCACGGAAGTGGCAGTCAAGAAATCAAATGACACATTGCATTGGGCAAATGTGCTGCAAAAGACTTCTTTAAAGCATTAAAAAGTAAACATGTCACCTTGAAGACTAAGGTGTGCCTGACCCAAGCCATGATGTTTTCAATTGCCTCATATGCATGCGAAAGTTGGGCCATGAATTAGGAAGACCCAAGAAGAATTGATGTCTTTGAATTACAATGTTGGAGAAGAATATTGAATATACCATGGACTGACAAAAGAACAAACAAATCTGTCTTGGAAGAAGTACAGCCAGAATGTTTCTTAGAAGCAAAGATGGTGAGACTATGTCTCATCTACTTTGGACATGTTATCATGAGGGATCAGTCCCTGGAGAAGAACATCATGTTTGGTACAGTAGAGGGTCATTGAAAAAGAGGAAGCCCCTCAATGAGATGATTGACACAGTGGCTGCAACAATGGGCTCAAGCATAACAATGATCATGAGGATGGCACAGGACCAGGCAGTGTTTTGTTCTATTGTACATAGAGTTGCTATGAGTAGGAACTGACTCAATGGCACCTAACAACAACAACATGAAAGAATATCCACAATTTTTTGAAAACGCCCCTCTTTTTTTACAGTTACATTATCTGTGTGAGGAAGGACTTTCTTCAGATACTTCAGTCCAAACAACACATTCAATACAGTGAATTCAGAAGCAGATAGATATAAAATGAGATTCATATTTAAGTATAGTTATTTTTAATAAATATACGCTATTCATGTAATGGGCTTATTATTATTTTAAGAAAATTATTAAATAAATATTTAAAGTTTTCAGTTTTAATTTTTAATATGGTAAATATTGATAGGTAGTCCACATAGATCATAGCTCTGTGGATCCTCAGCAAAATTTCAGAGTATAAAATGGTCCTGAGACCAAAAACTTTTGAGTACTGCTGGTTGAATTTTTTACAAGACAGAAGTCAGCTATACAGAATTATGTAATGACAAGGTATTAATTTGTTAGCCTTGAAGCTATATTTATAAAAATACATAAGCCCACGAAAATGTTACCTGCTCTTTTTTTTTTCAGTGACTCAGTCCATCACAGATTTAGCATAGTGATGATGCATCTAATGACTGTAAAGATCAGAAGCTTAAAAAAGTATAGTGCTAGTGCTCTGGGTGGTATTTTTTTTAATTAATGCTTATATCCTAGCCTAAGTCATTTAAAATTTTAATCATTTTCACAATCATACTGAGGACCTCTAACAATATATATCTGTTGATGATCAGAATTCTGTTAAGCTCTACTACAGATAGTCTTAGGTTTGTCAGAAATCAGATGATTAAAATCATGGAAGTATAATTTTTTTTTAGAATAGAAAAAGATATGGTCCAAACTTTTTCTTTTGGCACCAGAGGCAACAGAGGCCCAGAGATGGGTAGATAATAAACAAAGTCAGTACACGACTAATTTGGGGACTAGACTCATTTCTCGGTTTAACACGGTTTTCGCTATACAGCTATTTATTCTTTTCAAATCCCCACTTTCTGGTATGTGTAATCTTTGATCTTGAGAGCCAGTATCACAATGTTACAGAAATTCCATAGATCTAAGCCAGTGATCTTTGAAACTTTCACCCCTCCATCAGTCCATTGTGATGGCCCAATTTTATTAAGTTAATGTTTTGAAAAATTAAATTAGATCTGGGCAGATTCAATGCTGGAACCTTGGCTTAATTTGTCAGATAATACTGCTCTAGTTGCTGCTACTACATTTCAGAGACTATATATTTTTTACTGTGATTATTTTTGTAACATTGCAGTTTAGACTGGTGCCTCTGATAGATTATAGATAAAAAGCACTTGAAGGGCCATGATCTGAGAACATTCTGACGTTTATACCTAAAGGAACGTTTGAGTATTGTAATCTTCAGAATTTCGTGTTCCTTCTATCACCCTTTTCCTTCCCTTGGTCCCCTCATCCCTTTCTATTCTCACTTTTTCTTCTTAGGTTTCTTTTTTTATAGTTTCACCTCCATTTTCTTCTTGCTCTTCTCTATGCCTCCTTTCCCCATCCTCAATTCTAATGTGAATTTTCACATTAAAAAAGTTAAATTTATTAAATAATTATATATTGCCAGTTTTCACATTTAAAAAAATCATCTTTAGCCTTGTATAAATAAGTGCCCCTCTTTTTGTAATATTTTTGTATGTATCTTTGCAGTACTTACATCCTTTTCTTTACATGGGTCTTGAACATTTCTTAATGCTATTTCTATAATTACTGCTCTTGTGAATGAAGTGATTTTATTATTACTTACAATTAGCTACTCTGATAGGTAAAGTTATTAACTTAGGCATATTTTCATTTTTATCAAGTCACTGAAATCTTTTATTACTTTAGCACTGTCTTCCTCTTAGTTAGCTTGAATTTTCTATGTACAAAATCACATTGTCTGCAAATAGTGTTTTTACCTACTAGCCTTTCAACTGTTAAATGTCCTTTTATAATTTCCTGCCATATCATATTAACCAGAGCATATAGAAAACTTTTAAATAACATTTAAATCCCTCATTTTACCAGTGAGAAAACCATGCCATGGAGGAAAGATGGTCTATAGGAACATTAGCAAAAAAACCCCAAGCTTGTTGACATTGAGTTGATTCCAACTCACAGTGACCCTATAGGACAGAGTAGAACTGCCCCAGAGGGTTTCCAAGGAGCACCTGGTGGATTCGAACCACCGACCTTTTGGTTCACAGCCATAGCTCTTAACCACTGTGCCACCAGGGCTCCATATGAACATTAGTTAGTAAAAAAATATATGTATACATGTTAATCTGTAATCAATTCCTGTTGAAACAGGTTTAGGCTTATCTTCTCCCTTGATGTAAAATAACTATGGTTGTTCATTTATACAGAACTAAGAGTAGATCATCCTCTCTAAGCTTTTACTTAAATATATTTGATAAAAGTTTAGTTGTTTATAGTAATAAATTTCTAGAAGCTGTATAATAATGATTAACTGCCTGTTTTCTACTGGTCTCTATCCTAAAGCAAATATAGAAAAGAGAGAATAATTTGTGATATTTGAGATGTGTCATTAAACATAAACATCTCATCTTGCTTTTAATTAGACATCTAATTATAGCTTTCATGAGGAAATCCTGACCAGTCAACGGTGCATCACGATTGGTTTCATTCATGAATTATGGGCATAAAGTAACGCTTCCAGTAACAGTTACTTGAATTATGCATAGATAGAGAGATAACTAAGGAATTAGTACACTCACTGGAGAAGAATGAAACAAAACATATGATTTAGAACATATAAGACAATAGCAAAAACACAAAATTCCATGTCATTAAGGGCTAAAATATATGACAAAGTCTGTAAGTTCTAGAGAAATTTCACAGGAGAAACTAAGAGTTCTGGAATAATATACCACTACTACTGAACTATTGATGATGATGATTGTCTTAGGTATCTAGTGCTGCTATAACAGAAATACCACAAGTGGATGGTTTTAACAAAAATGTATTCTCTCACAGTCTAGGAGACAAGAAGTCTGAATTCAGGGCTTCAGCTCCAGAGGAAGACTTTCTCTCTATGTCAACTCTGGGCGAAGGTCCTTGTCACCAATCTTCCCCTAGTCTAGGAGCTTCTCAGCACAGGGACCCCACATCCAAAGGACTTGCTATGCTCCTGGCTCTTCTTGCTTAGTGGTAATGAAGTCCCTCTCCTCTCTACTCAATTCTCTCTTATATTTCAAAGAGATTGATTCAAGGTACAACCTAATCCTATAGATTGAGTCCTATGTTAATAAGCTAACTGACTCTAATCTTGCCTCATTAATATCATAGAGGTTAGGATTTACAACACAGAGGATAATTACATCAGATGGCAAAATGGTGGACAACCATACAATACTGGGAATCATGGCCTTAAACAATTTGACACACATTTTTGGGGGACACAATTCAATCCATAACGTTGGTAACATAATATTTATTATTGAGTGATCACACTTGCAAGATACTGTTCCAGGTCATCCACATGCATTATTTCATTTACTATTCACAACAATTCTAAAAGATAGATGTTATTTTCATCTTTCTTTTGCATAAGAATATATTGAGGCATAGAGAAGTTAAGTGACTTGACCAAGGTCACAAGTTAGTCGCAGAACTGCACTTTAAGTGGATAATTTCAGCTACCAGAGATTTCGTTAAGGAGGTGGTAACTGGGTTGGGCTTTTGCAAAGAGTCATATTTAAGTGGAAAAACAAAAAAAAAGAACACTCTAGTAGGGAAGTAGCTGTGATGATAGAAGAAAAATTACAAAGGTAGAATGTGTAATATATGTTTTAAAAATGGCTAAGCTTAATTAGAGGCCCTGGTGGCGTAGTGGTTAAAGACCTTAGCTGCTAACCAAAAGGTCGGCAGTTTGAATCCACCAGTCACTCCTTGGAAACCCTCTGGGGCAGTCCTACTCTGTCTTATAGGGTCCCTATGAGTCAGAATCGAGTCAACAGCAACAGGAGCAGGTTACGCTTAATTAGACTTGAAACCTCATAATACAACGTGTTCTTGTTGTTATTAGGTACTGTTGAGTAGGTTCCAACTCATAGCAACCCTATGTACAACAGAACAAAACATTGCCCAGTCCTGCACCATCCTCACAATCATTGCTATGTTTGAACCCAATTGTTGCAGCCACTTTGTCAATCCATCTCGTTGAGGCTTTTCCTCTTTTTCGCTGAACCTCTGCTTTATCAAGCATGATATCCTTTTCCAGGACTGGTCCCTCCGGATAACATGTCCAAATTGCGTGAGATGAAGTCTCGCCATCCTCCCTTCTAAGGAGCATTCTGACTGTACTTCTTCCAATACAGATTTGTTTGTTCTTCTGGCAGTCCATGATATATTCAACATTCTTCGCAAAGACTGTAATTCAAAGGCATCAATTCTTCAGTTTTCCTTATTCACTGTCCAGCTTTTGTCTGCATATGATGAGATTGAAAATACCATGGTTTGAGACAGGCATACCTTAGTCTCCAAAGTGACATCCTTGCTTTTTAACACTTTAAAGAGGTCTTTTGCAGCAGATTTGCCCAATGCAATGTGTCTTTGATTTCTTGACTGCTGCTTCCATGGGTGTTGATTGTTGATCCAAGTAAAATGAAATCCTTGACAACTTCACTCTTTTCTCCATTTATCACGATGTTGCTTATTGGTTCAGTTGTGAGGATTTTTGTTTTCTTTATGTTGAGGTGTAACCCATACTGAAGGCTGTAGTCTTTGATATTCATCAGTAAGTACTTCAAGTCTTCTTCACTTTCAGCAAGCAAGGCTAAGTCATCTGCATATCGCAGGTTGTTAACGAGTCTTCCTCCAATCCTGATGCTGCATTCTTCTTCATACAGTCCAGCCTCTCGGATTATTTGCTCAGCATATGGATCAAATAAGTATGGTGAAAGGATACACCCTTGACACACTTTCCTGATTTTAAACCACGCAGTATCCCCTTGTTCTGTTCTAACAACTGCCTCTTGGTCTATGTACAGGTTCCTCATGAGCACAATTAAGTGTTCTGGAATTCCCATTCTTTGTAATGTTATCCATAGTTTGTTATGATCCACACAGTGGAATGCCTTTGCATAGTCAATAGAACACAGGTAAACATCTTTCTGGTATATGCTTTGATGCAATGTAGTGGGAAATAATATTGGATAAATTTGATTTTTAGAGGGTTTTGAATTAATTGAGTCATTCTTGATGAGGTAGAAAATAGAGAGCCATTAAAAGATTTTTTTTAAATAGTCATATAGTGAAAGCCATGCTTAGGGACAAGTAGTATTTTTTTTAAATAATTTGTTTTATTTTTGTTGTTGTAGAATGAATAATTAGTATTTAATGAGCATGTAATACGTGTATTGGAAGGGAAAAGAACAAGAGTCATGGAGTTGAATTAGAAAGCTGTTGTAATAGTCTAAGTTAGGCTAGGAAGAGAGAGGACTATAGGGACCAAAGAAACAATTGGAAGGAATAAGTATTAAAATTTTTGACTGGATACAGAGAATGAAATTGAGGACTGAGTCAGTGAAATTGAGGACTGAGTGTAGGTGACTGAGACACTGGGTGATATCTACAAAGACAGGGAAGCTTAGAGGCACAAAGATTTGTTGAGTTTGAGATAGCTGAATAGACTATGAAATTCTTTGAGGGAAGGCAAGTGTCATGTTTAACATTTTAGCCTTAGCTCTCTGCCAGGAGTACCCGGCACATAGTAGGTGGTCCAGAAAAAAAAAATTGAGATATGATTGAATGTGTGACCTCTCCCTTGTTCCTTACATGCCATCTCAATCAGCTCTGGGGTGAATACGCCATGACAGTAAATACAGATTTCCATGAATGTCCAGGCAAAACACAACATACACTTATGGAAAAGACTACATTTTGTCCATGACAGGTTTAAAACCACTGCAACATTTTTGGCCTCTGCAGGGTTGGAGGAGACACGTGTCAAGTGTTCATAATTCATCTAAGTGTTCTCAGACAGCTCAGCATTTAAGTAAAATATTTCTTTGCTTCTAAAAAAAAAGAAAGGTAGTACTGTACTCACAAAACTACAGATGTGTAGCCAATCTAATTATTTTTTTTATTTTGAAATAACTCTATTATTTTTTTTTATTATTGTGCTTTAAGTGAAAGTTTACACTTCAAGTTAGTCTCATACAAAAATGTATACATATATTATATGTTTTCTGACCCTAGTAGCTCTCCCTATACTGTGACAGTACACTCTTCCTTTCCACTCCAGATTTCCCATGTCCATTCAACCAGCTCCTGATCCTCTCTGCCTTCTCATCTTGCCTCTGGACAAGAGCTGCCCATTTAGTCTCATGTATCTACTTGAACTAAGAAGCACACTCCTCACAAGTATCACTTTATGTCCCATAGTCCAGCCTAATCTTTGTCTGAAGAGTTGGCCTCGAGAATAGTTTTAGTTTTGGGCTAGCAAACAGGCCAGGGGCCATGTCTTCTGGGGTCCCTCCAGTCTCAATCAAACCATTGAGTCTGGTCTTTTTACTAGAATTTGAGTTCTGCACCCTACTTTTCTCCTGCTCCGTCAGGGACTCTCTGTTGTGTTCTCTGTCAGGGCAGTCATTGTGGTAGCCGGGCACAATCTAGATCTTCTGGTCTCAGGCTGATGGAGTCTCTGGTTTATGTGGCCCTTTCTGACTCTTGGTCTAATATTTTTCTTGTGTCTTTGATGTTCTTCATTCCCTTTACTCCAGGTGGGTTGGGACCAATTGATGCATCTTAGATGGCCGCTCACTAGCTCTTAAGACCCCAGACGCCACTCACCAAAGTGAGATGCAGCACATTTTCTTAAAAAACTTTGCTCTGCCAATTGACTTAGCTGTTCCCTAAAACCATGGTCCCAGACCCCCTCCCCTGCTACTGTGTCCCTTGAAGTGTTTGGTTGTATTCAGGAAACTTCTTAGCTTTGATTTAGTAGTTGTGCTGACTTCCCCGGTATTGTGTGTTGTCCTTCCCTTCACCTAAGATAATTCTTGTCTACTATCTAGTTAGTGAATACCCCTCTCCCACTCTTCCCACCCTCGTAACCATCAAAGAATGTTTTCTTCTGTGTTTAAACCTTTTTCTGAGTTCTTATAAGAGTGGTCTCATACAATATTTGTCCTTTTGCGACTATTTCACTCAGCATAATGCCTTCCAGATTCATCCTGTTATGAGATGTTTCTCAGATTCATTGTTGTTCTTTACATTGCTTAGTATTCCATTGCGTGAATATACCATAATTTGTTTATCCATTCGTCCACTGATGGGCACCTAGGTTGTTTCCATCTTTTTGCTGTCGTAAACAGTGCTGCAATGAACATGGGTGTGCATATATCTATTCATGTGACAGCTCTTATTTCTCTAGGATATATTCCAAGGAGTGGGATTACTGGATCGTATGGTACTTCTGTTTCTAGCTTTTTAAGGATTTCCACAGTGGTTGTACCATTTTACCTTCCCACCAACAGTGTGTAAGTGTTCCAGTCTCTCTACAACCTCTCCAACATTTATTATTTTGTGTTTTTTGGATTAATGTTAGCCTTGTTATGGTGAGATGATATCTCACTGTAGTTTTGATTTGCATTTCTCTAATGGCTAATGATCAAGAGCATTTCTTCACGTGTCTGTCAGTCGCCTGAATATCTTCTTTGGCGAAGTGCCTGCTCATATCCTTCGCCCATTTTTTAATTGGGTTATTTGTCTTTTTGTTGTTGAGGTTTTGCAGTACCTTGTAGATTTTAGAGATTAGACCCTCATCGGGTTTGTCATAGCCAAAATTTTTTTCCCACCGTAGTTTGTTTTTTCACTCTTTTGGTGAAGTCTTTTGATGAGCATAAGTGTTTGATTTTTATGAGCTCCCAGTTACCTAGTTTCTCTTCTGGTGTTTGTTCACTGTTACCTATGGTTTGTATTCTGTTTATGCCATGTATTAGGGCTCCTAGCATTGTCCCTATTTTTTCTTCCATGATCTTTATTGTTTTAGATTTGATACTTAGGTCTTTGATCCATTTTGAGTTAGTTTTTGTGCATGGTGTGAGGTATGGGTCTTGTTTCAGTTTTTTGCAGGTGGATAGCCAGTTATGCCAGCACCATTTGTTAAAGAGACTGTCTTTTCCCTATTTAATGGACTTTGGGCCTTTGTCAAATATCAGCTGCTCATAGGTGGATGAATTTATGTCTGGCTTCTCAATTATGTTCCATTGGTGTATGTATCTGTTGTTGTACCAGTACCAGGTTGTTCTGACTACTGTGGCAGTATAATAGGTTCTAAAATCAGGTAGTGTGACGCCTCTCACTTTGTTGTTGTTCTTCAGTAATGCTTTACTTATCTGGGGCCTACAAAAATTTCTTGAATATATGATTGTGGCTTCTGTCTACTAAGAATTATATTCTGTTCTTTGTAATAGAAGACAAGACTTGAGCCTTCACTTGTCTAAAATTTCTATCAAGTAATTGAGGTAAAGTACTGTCATGGATTGAATTGTGTCCCCCAAAATATGTGTCAACTCGGTTAGGCCATGATTCCCAGTATTGTGTGCTTGTCCTCCATTTTGTGATTGATATAATTTTCCTATATGTTGTAAATCCTAGTCTCTGTCTGTGGTTAATGAGGCAAGACTGATTATGTTGAGGAGGATTAGGATGGGATGTAACACCCTTGCTCAGGTCTTGTCCCTGATCCAATGTAAAGGGAATTTCCCTCAGGTGTGGCCTGTACCATCTTTTATCTTATAAGAGATAAAAGGAAAGAGAAGTGAGCAGAGAGTGGGAGACCTCATACCACCAAAAAAGAAGCACCAGGAGCAGAGTATGTCCTTTGGACCTGGGGTTCTTGTGTGGAGAAGCTCCTAGTCCAGGCGAAGATTGATGACAAGAACCTTCCTCCAGACCAACAGAAAGAGAAAAACTTCCCCTGGAGCTGATGCCCTAAGTTTTGACTTGTAGCCTACTAGGCTGTGAGAAAATAAATTTCTCTTTGTTAAAGCCATCCACTTGTGGTATTTCTGTTATAGCAGCACTAGATAACCAAGACAAGTACCCATACATACTTTCCTGGAAACTATTATCTGAGCTATCCTCGCTACTTAGAGGAATACCCTTTAGTCAGGTTCCAAAAATAATGTAATTAATGAAGAGAATGACTCTGTCTCATACACGTTATCTTATAAGTCCATAACTGTCATGGATTTAATTGTGCCCCCCCAAAAATGTGTGTAGCAACTTGGCTAGGTCATGATTCCCAGTATTGTATGATTGTGTTATCTGATGTGATTTCCTTATGTGTTGTAAACTCTATCACTATGATGAGATTATATGTGATCTCCTTATGTGTTGTAAATTCTTTCACTGTGATGAGGTTATACTGATGAGGTTGATAAGATTAGATAGTGTCTTAATGCAATCTCTTTTGAGATATAAAAGAGAGAAGCGAGCAGAGACACATGGGAACTTCATACCACCAAGAAAGCAGTGTGAGGAGCAGAGCGCGTCCTTTGGACTTGAGGTTCCTGCGCAGAGAAGCTCCCAGACCAAGGGAAGACTGATGCATCACAAGGAACTTTCTCCAGAACCAACAGAGGGAGAAAGCCTTCTCCTGGATCTGATGCACTGAATTTGGATTTGTAGCCTACTGGACTGTGAGAGAATAAATTTCTCTTTGTTAAAACTATCCACTTGTGGTATTTCTGTTAGAGCAGCACTAGATGACTGAGACAATAACCAATTCCTATCTGTGGAACAAAGGACGAGGAAAGTTCACACAACACAACAGTCATGTTTTTCCCTTCATAATATGAAAAATGTTATAATAATGATCAGTAATGGTATAGCCTCATTAATCCAATGCCTGAAAACCCAGGCATGAAATATGTCAAAAAGGAAAAAAGCCTCTATAGCATAGTAGTAGTACTAGTAGAGTAGTAGAATAGAAGTAGTAGTGGAAACCTCTATAGTAGAAGAAGCAGATGAGCCAACAATTTAGGGAGAATTGAGGGCTATTGTTATAAAAATTAAGTAAAGAAGTGTCTCCAAATATCTTTGTTATGAATTCTTACCGGTAAATATAATTTGGGGCACACATCCTCAATTTATGTATATTATTTTATGAATTATATTCTTGTATTACTGTACTAACATAGTCTAATAAATCATGAAACCTATACAAAAATAGTAATTAACAAGGAAGAGATAAAATAAAATATTTACCTAATATTTAGTTTTTAACAGAAAGAATATTGAAAAAGAACATTGAATATACCATGGACTGCCAGAAGAATGAACAAATTTGTCTTGTAAGAAGTACAGCCAGAATGCTCCTAAGAAGTGAGGATGGTGAGACTTTGTCTCACATACTTTGGACATGTTATCAGGAGGGGCCAGTCCCTGGAGAAGGACATTATGCTTGGTAAAGTAGAGGATCAATGAAAAAGAGGAAGACCCTCAAGGAGATGGATTGACACAGTGGCTGCAACAATGGATTCAAGCACAGCAATGACTGTGTGGATGCTGCAAGAGAGGGAAGTGTCTCGTTCTGTTGCACATGGGGTCGCTACTGATGTGACAGCACCTAACAACAACAGAAAAAATATTTCTGTTAATTAATATTATATTAATATTATGTCATGTTAACAAGCTATGTATAATATTAATATGTTCTGTGAGAGCAATGAGATTATCAAATCTAAGTAGGCCATAGGCCATCACATTTGACAACGTTATGCAGTTGATGAACAGCTCATCCTAGGAATAGAATAATTGTTAGCTCTGCTTGTTAAAAAAAATTTGTACTATCTTTAGCCTATATTTTTCCACAAATCTTTTTAAGACCTTTTTCCATTTTGTGAGAGAGTTTAGCTAGAACCAAATAATTTTATTCATAAATAATTTACTTAATGAGATGTGCACAGATTGCTATACATCAAGATGTGATGAAAGCAAACCCAAAAATGAGGATGCCACTGTCAATTTCTCCATATTGTGGAAAATCTAATCTTTCCTTAGGGTATCTAGGATATCATATGGACATGTGACCTTCTGACATCCAAGGCTGAATGAAGCTGTCAGTGTCAAACAAAGCATTAAACATTAATAATGCTTTACTTCTTTCTTAATAGTCTTTAGATAAAAATACCTATAAAGTAAATTCTAGTACTTTCCTCCCATAACTCTGCTGATCACCTTGTGCCTCTCCCTTTTCAAGGAGTGTGAGCCTTTCTCTTTAAAGACACTGCAACAGACTAGTCTAGATGCACTTTAAATGTCTAAATGTCAGTAAGTGAAGGTGAATTGGCAAAAATCTTAGGAGTGGTTCTTCAAAATTTCAAGAAGCAGAAAATATTTTCTAGATGTTTAATTTAGCTTAAACACAATCAAAAGGACTATGTAGGGAAGTTTTTGTCAGGGCCAGTCACATTTTATTCTGGGTTCTACACAGCTTAGAGCAACAAGTTTTGGTTTATCAAACTGAGAAAACTAAGTTCCATAAATATCAATAGCACAGGTATTGAAACTCTTCAGTCTAAGATACTCTAATACCTGAAAGGAAATTACATAATCCTGAGCTGAAAGAATGTTAGGGGAATAATGCATATTTTAAAGCTGTAAGTATATTTTCCAGAACTTGTCACGAGTCCTTCAGTTTATCTGTACCTAATATATAGAACAAAGCTTTGAATGAAAACTCCTTTATACTTCTTGCACATCTGTCCTTCCTAATTATTGAATTTGGGCTCAAACTGAGTCTGAGTAATTATGAAGATGCATAAACTATATATGTCTATAAAATATTCTGTAGATTCATATTCTTATCTTACCCACAAGGCCTTTACAGAGATTAAAGACTTGGCACAATATGAAATGCAAGGTCAGCAATATTTAAATTAAACTAATTGAGGTATAGAGTGAAATAAAACTGTGTGTGAATATTTACTCAGGAAATGTTGCTGGTTTGGCTTTTCTGATCACTGAAATTGTCACTGTGGGAGTCAAGTATGCTCTCCTAGCACGTTATACTTTTATCACAACATACTTGATTATGATTATTTGCTTAATGTTGGTCTTCTTTGCTCATCTGTAAGGTCTTTACAGATAGACATTTATCTTTTCTGTTCCAGTGTGCTCAGTACTTAGCATGCTGCTTGGCACATAACAGGTGCTTAACAAATATAGTTTAACATCTGTGTGAATGAATACATGACAGATTGTGTCCAATTACTAGAAGGATTATTACTTTGGGAATTTTTAAAGATGACAAAATGATTTGAGTATTTTGGATGAGCACATATTTTGGAATGAGAACAATACAGAGATAACTATTCAATAACTTAAACATAGAAATTTGCAACCCTGTAAGAAATGTGATGAAATCCTAATGCAAATTTTCATTTCTTCCGCATTAAAGACCTTGCATAAACTCTTAACCATATGTCCACGAGAATATTTCTGTTCTCATCTAGACTGATTATTTCTTTTCCTCTTTCTTCTCTGGCTTTTTCCTTTTCCTCCTAATTTTTTCTTTCCTTTTTCCTTCTCTTTCTCCTTCTCCTTCTCTGTCTGTTCCTTTTTTTCTTCCTCTTTTCCTCCTCTTACTTCTTCTTTTAGAGTCTAAGATATTGATTTTTATCCACGAAAGGTAGTGCAGCTACATGTATAGAGAGAGGAAGAAAAAAAAGAAAGGAAGGAAGGAAAGAAATGGCAAAGCAAGAAGGAAAGAAGGAACAAACCATGATACACACTCATAAGTATTTTTACACAAATAACATGCCCCTGCTATGTCTGTTTGCCAGCTGTGCCCTCCTCCTGCAAGGTATTCTGCTAAGCGTCACTATGCCAGTTTTTATTTAAATGTTGCTGTAAAAAAAAAATTTATTATAGCAGCACTAATGAAAATACCTTGTTGGGGGAGGGCACAGTTGGTAAACAAACATGGAAGGAGTGCATTCTTTGCATAAAAATATGGCATGTATATATATATAATCAAGACTCCTTTGAAAACTTAGAAACAATATTTTTCCACATGGAGAAACAGTCTTCCCAATACACTTTCCCTGGGGTTTCCAGAGAAGAATAACCCATTAAGCCAATAAGAACCCTCAGAACATCAAATTAGTATGTTTGGTCTCACACACAGAGTAATAGGATATAAACAGTTAATGGGACCTACATTACTCTATTCTAAACATTAATAGAGCTATATATGCCTGTAAGAGATTGCCTCAGTTCACACATTGATGAAGAAATCCTAGAATGTATTCAATCAGTGCTGTAGGATGCCTGTGGTTATTTCCTGTTGTTCTTCCCATACCTTTGCTGACTCTCCTAGAGGAAACAGTGTCACCTGTTCCATACCCAACTAGTAACCTCATCATGTTCTTAAGTAAACAAGCAAAGAAAAAAAAAAAGCCTTGATGACCAAGCACTACTAGTGAGGGTTAAAAATACCTCGATCCAGAAAAGGAACAGATTAAATTTGATCAAAGCATTATGGTAATGCTCTAGTCCTGCAAGCTTCCAGCTGTCCTTCTAACTATTAACACTACACAAACAGAAAATGATTTGAAAACATAGCATGGCCCTAAGCCAGAATGAACACCAATGACAAGAATGAAAGTCATCAATGGATTCTATAAGCGAATATTGAATGACACAGAAAGCATCAAAAGAAGATGGAAGGAATACACAGAGTAAGTGTACCAAAAAGAACTGGTTGACATTCAACCATTTCAGGAGGTAGCATATGATCAAGAACCTAGGGTACTGAAGGAAAAAGTCCAAGCTGCACTGAAGGCATTGACAAAAAACAAGGCTCTAGGAATTGATGGAATATCAGTTGAGATGTTTCAACAAAAGGATGCAAACCTGGAAGCACTCACTCATCTATGCCAAGAAATTTGGAAGATAGCTACCTGGCCAACAGACTGGAAGAGATACATATTTGTACCCATTCCAAAGAAAGGTGATCCAACAGAATGTGGAAATTACTGAGCAATATTATTAATATCTCATGCAAGTAAAATTTCGCTGAAGATCATTCAAAACTTGTTGCAGCAGTACACCAATAGGGAACTGCCAGAAATTCAAGCCAGATTCAGAAGAGGACGTGGAATGAGGGATAGCATTGCTGATGTCAGATGGATCTTGGCTGAAGGCAGAGAACACCAGAAAGTTGTTTACCTGTGTTTTATTGACTATGCAAAGGCATTCGACTATGTGGATCATAACAAATTACAGATAGCATTGCAAAAATGGGAATTCCAGAACACTTAATTGTGCTCGTGAGGAACCTGTACATAGACCACGAGGGAGTTATTCCAACAGAACAAGAGGATATTGTATGGTTTAAAAAAAGGAAAGGTGTGTGTCAGGGTTGTATCCTTTCACCATACTTATTCAATCTGTATGCTCAGCAAATATTCTAAGAAGCTGGACTATATGAAGAAGAACAGGGCATCAGGATTGGAGGAAGACTCACTAACAACTTGAGTTATACAGATGACATAACCTTGCTTGCTAAAAGCCAAGAGGACTTGAAGCACTTACTGGTGAAGATCAAAGACCACAGCCTTCAGTATGGATTACACCTCAACGTAAAGAAAACAAAAATCCTCAAAACTGGACCAATAAGCAACATCATGATAAATGGAGAAAAGACTGAAGTTGCCAAGGTTTTCATTTTACTTGGATCCACAATCACTGCCCATGGAAGCAGCAATCAAGAACTCAAACGACGTATTGCATTGCATTGGGCAATTCTGAAGCAAAAGACCTCTTAAAGCGTTAAAAAGCAATGATGTCACTTTTGGGACTAAGATGTGCCTGATCCAAGCCATGGTATTTTCAATTGCCTCATATATGCATGTGAAAGCTGGACAATGAATACGGAAGAGAAAAGAAGAATTGATGCCTTTGAATTATGGTGTTGGCGAAGAATACTGAATATATCATGGACTGCCAGAAGCACAAACAAATCTGCATTGGAAGAAGTACAGGCAGAACACTCCTTAGAAGTGAAGATGGTGAGACTTTGTCTCAAGTACTTTGGACATGTTATCAAGAGGGATCAGTCCCGGGAGAAGGACATCATGCTTGGTAAAGTAGAGGATCAATGAAAAAGAGGAAGACCCTCAAAGTGATGGATTGACACAGTGGCTGCAACAATGGGCTCAAGCACAGCAATGATTGTGTGGATGCTGCAGGACAGGGCAGTGTCTCATTCTGTTGCACATGGGGTCGCTACTGACTTGACGGCACCTAACAACAACAACAACAAGTCAGAATGAATAGCAATGACAATAAGGAAAGGCAACAATGACTCTTATACACCAGGAAATTCAGTGGTTCTTAGGGAAGAATGTGCCTGGACCTTAGGATGTATCTACTTGGGAGATGAAGGAGCCCTGATGGTGGAGTGGTTAAGTGCTTGGCTGCTAACTGAAAGGTTGGTGGTTCAAACCCACCTATCTGCTCTGCAGGAGAAAGACCTGGCTATCTGCTCCTGTAAAGATAACAGCCTAGATAGCCCTATGGGGCAGTTCTACTCTGTCACATGGGGTCACTATGAATTGAAAATCTACTCGATGGCACCTAACAATAACAACTTAGGAGATGAAGTAAAAATCTAGAGGTGGTGTTTCCAGTATTTATCAGTCTGATGTAGAAAAGTCAGTATGGGTAAAATTCAATCTCATCTAGAGTCATGATTTATGCCTTTCATAGTTTTGCATGATGATATCAAACATACTGTCAAGAAAGCTTTCCGATACGGGTTTGTTGTTGTTCATGAGTTTGGTCATTTTTTGGTTATTGGCCATTCCGACGATTCAGGGCATTAATTATCTGATCTTTCTGATGACAGAGAAACATGCACACTCTGTGAAGGCCCAGGGAAATCCCTCTTATATCACTCCTTGGCACAGCATCATTGGTCTCCAGTAATTTTTCCATTTGATGTTGATGTTATCATGACACTCAGGAGAGAATTTTTTAAGAGAAGTTATTCTGGTTGAAGGATTGTTGGCATAAGTAGTTTGCATTATTTTAATTTCTTCCTTATAGTCCCATTGCCATCTAGAAAGTCAGTGAAAGAGAAAAAAACCCTCAATGAGATGGATTGACACAGTGGCTGGAGCAATGGGCTGAAGCATAGCAACAATTGTGAGGATGGTGCAGGACCGGGCATTGTTTCGTTCTGTTTGTACTTGGGGTCACTATGAGTCGGAACCAACTCGATGGCACCTAACAACAACCACCACCACCATCGAGCATTCAGGCTGATTATGAAGTTGGGGTTAGGGCTCAAGTTTTTTTTTTTTTTTTTCCTTTTTAAAGATGAGAAGTGCTAACCAATCAGTGGATAAAGACTCCTACTATACTACCCCATTAGGACCTCCTCAATCATGTGAAACAAATTAATGGAGATGTTGTTAGGCCATTTAATTATGAAATCTATTCTTTTTAGAGAACCAGAGTTGAAAGTATTATAAGAGAAGACAATCCCTAATACTAAAAGGATTACCAAGGAATTTCCAGGAATTTGACTTGAAGTTGATGTAGTGTTCTGTCACAAGACCTTTTTATTAATTTTTTCCCCAAAGATTTAAACAATTTGTATATAAAATATTTTCCAATCACATCACCCAAATATTGTAAAGAAATGGTTGTTTGACTCTTAGAAACAGATTCTCAATGCTACTATTATTAGTCAATTCACTTCAGTATAAGAATTATTTATTGCATATCTGCTATGTTCCTAACATTTAGCTAGGCTGGAGGTAGATGGATTTCAAAATAAGAACCTGAATTCTACATATCATGATGCAGAAATGTATTTTATAATTGCTTTCCAAACAACTTAAGTAGTAGTATTTGTAAATATAGAAAATGCTCAATTATGAAGAATAAAAACTAAAATTTTATAAGATTTCGCAGTTTTGAAAATTGCTAGGTTTAGAAAAAACTAGTAATTTTTCTTTACATTTGATGTTTATTTGGCCATGCTATTACATCGTTGGACAATAGAAACTGCCAGAACTATTAGGAGACACACAAGGAACCCTGTGTAAGTTAGTCCCTGAAGTCTCACTGTGCTGTCTAAAACTAATAAATAGTTTTAGCTATTATCACAGATGATTATCAGCAAAGGGATCATTTGTACTTTATAGTTGAGTAACAGTAGATGGTGTCTACTACTTTAAAAATGATTATAATGAAGTAATTAAGCTATATATATTAATAATTTAAATGTGATAGCTTTCTCATTTGTAAAATGCATATATGAATTAAAAATGAAAGTTTTCTAAAAGAAACAGGGTTTGAGAAAAAAACAAAGATTGACTTGCACACTGGCTTGAGCAACTCCAAGATCTACTTTTTAGGGTAAAAAAAAAGTACATATATTATGTTTTGATCTTCTCAGCCCCAGAATTTAATGAATACATAGAATTGATCACTGGAAGTGGATTGATCTTACTGTGAGTGCCCCCAGTTTTTGTTACCTCAGTTTATGGGCACAGACTATATCTATTTGTTCTTATACTACATTAGAGACACACCACTCAATTTGATTTCCTTTTCCTCAGGCATCACCATGGGTCAGAATCGACTCAAGAGTAACTGGTTTATGATGCATCCATTCCAAATCATGGGACTCATTGTCTCCCTGGAGGGTGGCCTCTTCCTTCATGTGAACATCTTTTGGTAGTGTTCACAATGAGAAGATGTGATCCTCCAGTAATTCTCCTTAGGTTCTTTTTCCATGGAAAAAATATGCATTGATCGCCTTATAAGGACAAAGCAAAACTTAAGTAGATATGAGGTTAAATTATTTTTGTCTGTTGACTCCTTTACCTATTAAGTTCTTAAATGCAATTAATTTACTACAAAATCTACAATCACAGGGAAGTATACACAATCCTTTTATAGAGTGTATTCTAAAATGCATCTTCTCTATTCCTTTCCTTTGTTTTGTACACTGAAGAAGCATGATTAATTGGGAGTATCTTAACTTTCCCCTTGACATCCTGGTGTAATGTCATCTGATTGTTGACTTTTCCCCATTGACATTTTGCATCACACACTCATTATATGCCTTTGACTGATAAATCAATTAGCAGTGCAGCAATAGAAACAAGCATGGTGCCTGCCCACACATGTGGTAACGTGTGTCTAAGGGAGCTGAGAAGCAATGAAATAAAATCCACATGCAGTAGTTTCACATCTATAGTACAAATTACTAATGCCTGTCAACCAAGGGAATTAACTGATGGAGTTATAGAGCCTTATAAAAAATGTTTTTTTTTTTTTAAATCTTCATTTGCTACATTGATTAGAACCTAACATTGTCTTTAATTATTTATCCCAATTAAAACAAAGAACTCTAAACAGCCTAGACTTGCTGACAAGAGAAACCTATAGACATGAGTGTCTGGAAAATAAAATTTTGAAGTCTATTGAGAACAACTAGCAATATAGTGTTAATCATAGAGGAAAAAAATGAAGTTGAGAGAGAATGAAGTACCTAACATTTTTGAGGGCTTTATTATGTGCCAGAAACTATTTTAAGTTCTTTACGCTTATTACCTCATTTAACTAGGTACAAGTATTATTTCCATCTCACAGAGGAAGAACCTAGATGTAGAAAGTTTAAGACATTCCCAAGTTCATACAGTTAATGACAGACAGCATCAGAAACTGAATTGAGGCAACCTACTCAGGAGTCTGGTGGTATACCGCCACCCCACCAAAGAAAAGACATTACCCCAGAGAATAAAAATGATTTATTTTGCATGTTTACTAAAAACAGGAGAGGAAAACCAAAAGCAAACAAAGAAACAAAGCCTTTACAACCAAATAGACGAAAACTTGGAAGACTAGCCCAGCGGGAAAGGTTCTTAAGTGAGACATTGAACCTCTATTTTTGAGAAGCTTTAAAAATATGCCAGCTTTTACTGAAATCTCTGACTGTTTAAATATGGTTGAAATACATATTACAGAAGCTCTTAAGTTCCCCCCACCGAATTCTATGATTCGATATGAAAATGATGATTTTCTCAACTAAAAAAAGAAATAGGTACATATCACATGTCTCATTCCAGAACCTTAGTCTGGTTCTTATACTTACTTAGATGTATGCTTCTTGTATGGCATAATTTCCTTCACTTAAGTCACAGTGTATATTTTCTGCTGTATTATTATTTACTAATGTAAAGGGCTGAGAATTTTTTATGAGTTTTAACAAACAAGATTGTGAAAATACCAATTTATTAATGAGAAATATTTTACTGTCGGCATTAAAACCATCTTAAAAGCAAATTTTCATCATGTTAAATTTCACGTTAACACAAGTACTAGCATATATACTATACAGATGTTCAAAAAGTATAATAGGTTATACATTATATACATATAGCAAAATTAATAAACTTGTTCTAGTTCCTTTTTGTCAGATTTTATTTTATTTGGAAAAAGTCTAATTTCCAACAAATTAAGTTGCTTTTGCTCAATGAAGTAGTAGTCTTCAATGTAGTCAAAGTGATTTGGTAAGTTTCGTAAACTACTGATTCAGGATTTTTCATTCCTGCTCAAAATTATATTGCAATTTTTGGATCATATTTTCCATGATTATATAAACTGATAATCTTTATCTGCCTCAGTTTTCTCATTTGTACAATATCTTGGGAAATACATTTCACATTAATGACTTACAGAAAGATTATAATGAAAATGTTAACATTAGATTCATATTGTATTTGTAGTATTTTAAACAAAGGTGTATCCTGTATGAATAACAAAGACACATATTTATAGGTTTTTTTCCCTTTAATATCTCCTAGCTCTGAGCCCTTAAAAGTAGCTCTTAAAATTGTAATATCTAGCCTATAACTTTTCTGATCTTTATTAGAAGCTTATGTATTCAGACTAAAATCTCTGTGGGTGAATACAGTCATTTAGAGGAATTGTCTGTAAACACAGGAGAATTCACAGACACTAGGATAGACTAGATTTATCTGTAACAACGAGAAAGGAACACTGTTTGTTTTTATATTCCTTTTTAGCTTTTTGGGGATAAACAAATTCTTTTAATAAAACCTGTTATATTTAAAGCTAAAATGGACAGTATTAGGAAGCTCGAATGCTAACCAAAAAGGTTGGCAGTTCGAATCCACCAGATGCTCCTTGGAAACCCTGTTGGGCAGTTCTACTCTGTCCTGTTGCGTCGCTATGAGTGAGAATCAACTTAACGGCAATAAATTTGGTTTTTGATTTTTAATACTGTCCTGCCCAATTACTTATGATGAAAATAAGCCCCAGTGAGCTTAAGCAAAGGAGCCCTAGTGGCGTAGCGAAGTGCTCAGCTGCTAACCAAAAGGTTGGAGGTTCAAACCCACCAGCCGCTCAGCAGGAGGAAGATGTGGCAATCTGCTTCTGTAAAGATTTACAGCCTTGGAAACCCTATGGGGCAGTTCTACTCTATCCTGTAGTGTCGCTATGAGTTGGGATTGACTTGATGGCAATGAGTTAGATTTTGGGTTTGAGCTTAAGCAACTTGCCAATGGGTACACCACCAAGACAGAGACAGGCCTCCTGGCTCATAGCCTAGGTCTTCTCCACTCCTCCACACCCTGTGGTTCCCTCAAAAGGAAAAACTCAAATGATTTCAGTGAAGAAGTAAGGAGTGCTAACAATGCACTCTAGTTTGGTGGTTTGTTGTTGCTGTGTGTATGTGTTTTTTTGTTTTGTTTTTTTTTAAACAAACTGGGGCCATATGTCAATGCTGATCATACCTTCCCAACTGGAAAAGTGTGGCCTTCCGAATCATTACCAGCTGCATGTCATATGCCCTCCACTGCTTGGAGCTTCTCTAGGCAGGTATTGACGATTACTTTATTGTGTGGAACCTGCTGGCACAAAATTAATCATGTTCTTGTCAGGCTCTATCAACACTACAGACCTCAGTCACTTAACCCGTCAGACTCGTTTCCTTTCTGGTTGCCAGTAACTCTTATTGTCTTTCAGCCTCCCAGCCCTGACCTGGCTAATACAGATCATACGGTGACTGAATAGAAGCTGCCCTAGTCCTGGATACATGATGTACACGTAAGTACTCAGATTTTCTCAACAAAAGCCATCAGTGAGGACAGAGATTTATAGCTCTCAAGATAGGGGGTACAAATGTTGGCCGGTGGAGGTTGCTTTTAAAAAGTAAAGATTTTTCGTGTGTGTTATTGTGTTTTGTGTTAAAGTTTTGTTGTTGTTTTTAAATGTAAAAATTCTTTGAAACAAAAGAGGCTAATATAGTCCATCTTTCCAAAATAATTGAGATGATATGCCATAATATATTGACCATTTTATGTTTAAACATTCAGAAAAACCTATGCTTCAAATAATAAATTGTTTAATGTATTTTATTTAATTTCTTTAGTATGTTCAATAGCATGATATAAATTTTTGGCATATGTTGCTTATTGAAGTATATGCTGGAAAAAACAGAAATGTAAATTTAGGAAAACTATTAGAATTTTTTATTTAATTCTAAATAATAGAAAGTATGATAGCAGTAAGATTATTGTATATATCACATAAATGACTGAAATTAAAATATTTATAAGTAACATAATTACTGAATTAACAAAATCTGGACTGAATGTGAACTTTGTCATAAACAGAACTCCAAAATAATCCAACAATAAATGAATTTAAGGTAAATAAATGTTGAATATATGTTTATATTTAGGTATCATTCATGCTATTATTTTACAGATTCAGAAATGAATAATCATGTTTGATGAGAGTGATTTCATTTAAACCTGCTTAGTCTAACCTACCTTCTCAAAGAGGTTCTTGACTCTCTGCAGACACCAATTTCCCACATGTTCTGCACTTACTGACAGTCAGACTTAATCGTGTTTTTGTAGTAATAATAATTGCACTGTCATTTGATTTTGTCTCCAGTTAAATATAATACTTCCAGCCAGTAGGCTCTGGAACTATAAATGATGAGCATTCTTGCTTCCTTAATTTACTCTCAAATAACAGCATGAGCCTGACTGGTACTCCATCAATATCATGCATAAAGCTTCCCCCCATGGACCATCACATAATGTAGCATATTACCTGTACTTCTTACAAAAATAAGAAATGATCTTTTTCTTACTTAGCAAGATTAGGACAGAGCAAAGAAAAATTAAGTATCATATGTGAAAAATTTCAGTTTAAACAAGTTAGCAAAAACCTTGAAGTTATCCCATACTCTTTTATTTCAGAAATTCTATGGTATGCCTTTTCTGTCAGTCTGGCTCCCCTCTTCCCAACTTAAGCCATCATCTTTTCCATTCCCTCACTCTTCCTCTCTGAGAGTATCATTAAAGAGAGGAAATTTGTTATCTTGTAGCCTTATCAACTGTAGTTTTAGATTTTATAGTTTAGGGTCTTAGAAGTCTTTTTAATTTTATTCCAGACCAGTATTGTTTGTAATACAAACTTTGTATTAAAAAAAATACAGATTGTGCCATACAGATTGAATTCATTAGTAAAGATATTTTCTCCAAGACATCTAGCCTCAGAAGTAAAGGAGTCAGATGTGCTATATAGCTTCTTAGCAAAAATGCTATCTTTCTCATTATTCAATATGCTAAGGAGAGGCACTGTGGTATAGTGGAAAGAGTAACAGGAGGAGATTTAAATGTATTCTAGATCTAGTTTTGTACTCATTTGCCTGGATAAGTCACTCATCTCTCAAGATTTCACTTCTTTTATCTGTGAAATATGAAAAATTTAGAGTTTATGCTAAAATAAATGGCAGATTGTCACTCTTAATGGGCCTTGAAATCATTTTCATGGATAACTACAAAGCCCTGGTGGCACAATGGTTAAGCAGCTCGGATGTGAACTGAAAGGTTGGCAATTTGAACCCACCCAGCCACTCCACGGGAGAAAAACCTGGCAATCTAATCCCAAAAGATTACAGTCTAGAAAACCCTATGGAGCAGTTCTACTCTGTCACATGGAGTTGCTGTGAATCAGAAATTGACTTGACGGCACCTAACAACATCATCATAAATAGTAAGTTTAAGTATTATATTGTGGAACTGTTGTTTCAGATATATAGAGAGTATGTATGTGTACCATGATGTGCGCACACATGGTAAAAAGTATTTTTAAAAAGCACTACACTAGATGGCCCTAAAGTCCTTTAGAATTCTTAAGTTCTATGATCTCAAAGGAGTTAATAACTAGCTAATACGGAGAGCATTAAAAAGTTTCTTAAGATGCCCCTCCACTAGTGAAACACGTATGAAATATGGTGACAAGTATAAACCTTAGTGGGCAAGATGCAAATTAATAAGCCACTCTCTGACAGCACAGTCTGCTAAATGTAAAAAAAAAAAAAAAAATTGCAAATAGGGTACCCACACCATCTCATAAGAAGATTGTATAAACAAAGCAAGTAGGGATTAGTTAGAGGAGAAAGAGAGGATAGGATTCCAGGTTGATGGAACATAGCCATTACAAAGGTCATGAGACTTGAGATACACTAGCAAATAGATGTTGGATATTATCAGGAGATGAAACTGAAGTGATGAGAAGGTGCAAGAATATGATGGATCTTCGTGTTAGACTAAAAACTCTGAATTTTATTATGAGGATTGAATAAACATTTAAGCAAGAGAGAGAAATACTGAGATTTGCAATTTTGAACGATTACTGTGAACCAGATCCATTTGGTAGTTATATGGTCATCCAGGTACGAGTGATGCAGAACTAAGCAACAGGAGTGGCAGGCAGAATGCCTTTGTACATGCAGTTTCCTCTGTCTACAACGAATGTTCCTCCTTACATTCAGTGAGACCATATAGTCTTCTTCAAGAGACTAATCAAATCACTGTGAAATTTTTGTCCTTCTCATATCTTAAGTATTGTCACTATTATTGGGCCTTGAAATCATTTTCATGGGTAACTACAAAGCCTTAAGCACAGCCATTCTCTTCAAACTTGCCTAACGTATTGACAGTTCTCTCTCTGTATGCATTAAATTCAATTAACCGCAATTAAACAGAGAGATCTCTGTATTCCCAGTGCCAAACACATTGTCTGGCCCATTGCAGAGATTAGATAATTATGTGTTGACTTACAGTAACATATGCCCAAAGCCAAAGAACAGATACTGAGAAAAACAGGAGAGACTAGAAGTAGATGAAAATTTCAAGCTTACTCTAATAAAAAGCTGACATTCTAAATTTATTTTTAATCCATTTTAAATGAAGTTATGTTGTGCAGTTGATGGGGACTTGTTGTTGAAGATATGAATGCATCAGATAAATGCTTATAGACTAGATTTTTAAGTTTTATTTATTCATTAATTCAATAAATACTTACGCTAGTTTATAGTATACTACTAGCACACTATGGAAACCCTGGTGGTGTAGTGGTTACGAGCTTTGGCTGCTAACATAAAGGTCGGCAGTTCGGTCTACCAGGTTCTCCTTGGAAACCCTATGGGGCAGTTCTACTCTGCCCTATAGGGTCACTATGAGTCGGAATCGACTCAACGGCAAGGGGTTAGTTACTAGCACACTATAAATACATATGCACGTGTGTACATATATACGTATCTGCATACATGGTATATATACATGGTATGTGTTGTGTGTATATATCAGGTGTGTATACCTACACATATCACATGCACATAAACACAGGTATACACACTTATATGAATAAAACATAGTCTATGCATTCATAGAGTTTAACATCTAAAAGAAGAGACGTGACAAATAAATCCACGTTAATCATAAATGTGATGAGTATGAAGTAAAGGTTTTGTACTTCCCCCCACCCCAAAATTTTTCTAAATCATTTCTTTCTTTTCTAATTCCTGGATTTGGTAATAATGATGCCAGTGATTACTGACAGATTTTTTTTTTTTTTTTAGTAGACTTTCAGGGTATAAGATAACATTCTATAGACTTTTTTTGTTAATCTACAGATAAATAAAAGTTAAACTTGTGAGATGCAGTTTGACTACGTTAAATACTGATATAATTTCCTACTCTGCTTAAAGAAGCCCCTAAAGACCTAAATCCTCTCTTAACACTCTTCAGCAGGTGTAGGAAGACAGCATGGCAACCAGAAATTTTGACCAACAAGCTATGCCTGTGGTACTTTAAGTGGTTATTTGCAGTAGTCTTTAAAAAGAATATTTTGCCTTTGTAGTACTGCAGGGTCAGGTGTGTTAGTGTAGTGGATGGGAATTTAGGGACAAATGGCAAAAAAGGTTCTCATATTCTTGAGTCATGTAATCATAATATGGCTTCATTACTTATTATGAAGCATTGTGAAGCCTTAGAATATCAAATCAGGAACATGCATATTCAAAATCCTGCTTCAAATCCAAATTCAAAGCCAAATCATAGACATTTGTATTTGGTGTTTTTGGTTGTGTATGTTATATTTTTTTCTAATAGTATGTATGAATAAACTTTGACTCTTTACTAGTTTCCTATAGTTACCAGTACTTAAAATGTATTCACTTGTCTTTAAAACACTTTACACAGCTTTTAGAATTTTTAATTAACTGCTAACTGCTGCTCAAAAATGTAAAACAGGCCACTTTGAGGCATTCAAGAATTTGCATTATCTCATTATCATTGAGTAAAGAGAGTAGCTCACATCTTAGGAATTTTATAAATTCACTTAAAATTTACCTATAGAAAATATGAATTGGAGTTGACTCAAGGACAACTTTTTTTTTTCTTTTGTATCATCTATTAGTATTAACCATATCAAATTATGCTTTTTATGGGTTAAAAATTATTGAATATGGCAATTTAACATGGATCTATTTAATATAAAGTCTCTTCTACATGAGTTTAAAACTACATGATTTTAAAAACTAAATATCAAGACAACATTTGAAAAATCTCTGGTAATACCTAAAATAATGCTGGTTCAGATACTACAATTTCAAACAATCTTGAACACACATCCCAACAGATGAGACAGGGTAGAGCAAGTTGGAAGACTCCTGAAAATAGGGAAAAAAAAAAAAAATTCAGTGCAAAACAGGGAGTATAAGGTGTGTCTATGCGGTACTGCATGAAAAAATGAAAAATAAAAAAATTGAGGTAATCCTTTGATTTGATTTACAAGGTGTCAAACGACTGCTTTAACTGATGTATTCCCCTGCTTATACCTATTGACAATTTTTTGTATTTTCTTTGCCTGTTTTTATAATTAGCCAAATAAACCTGAACAGGCAGAAGGACTTAAAACAAATGAGGCCTATGGTGTAATATGGCAGTATATATTCAGAATAGGAGCAATAAAAAGTAAAAGAACCAACAGCTTCATCTTGATAAAGGTTTTTAAAAATAGATTAACAACTAGGCCAGTTATATTACTCCCATTTTTCACCCTGAACTCATCAGCTCAATCATACATACAGACCTGAACAGGATTGTAGATACTGAAGATGAGGTCTGGATTTGACATATTAGCATGGGTGCCACCTCGAAACTATGTCAATGGTATCATCTTAGCTCTCCTCTGCACTAAGTCAGTGAGGCACTTCCTGCTCCATTGTGACCCTACTGCCTATCTTCCCCTCCCTGTTATCATTCATCTTTTCATAATCATCTTGCTGCCTGCCTGGTGGTTACCAGTCCTTGATTACATCTTAATTTCCAATCTCAAACTTTAGTTGGGTTATGTAATACAGGCCAACATTTCTACTATTGGTAGGTAAAGGAAAGATCAATTCATTTTTTTTTCATTGTTTATATGTCATATCACTTTTAAATATGTATTAAGTAGTAGGATATTGTGGCTGGGTACTTGGGAGATAACATAAAAAATGGTTGAGGCAAGCAACTTCACATTTTCACAGTATGAGCAGCATCATTTTCAGTAAAGTTAACTCTAAAAATACATCCTTTCTAGAGGAGACCGATCACAGGCTTAAATCCCTCACATTTTGTGATTTAGTATTTTTGGGGCAACTACTTCTTTCTAAAGGAGTCCCTGGGGGGGCACAAAAGGCTAAGGGCTAGACTATAGCTGAAAGGTTGGCAGTTCAAACCAACCCAGGGGTGCCTCAGAAGACAGGCCTGGAGATCTGCTTCTGAAGGGTCACAACCTTGCACACAGCGGGTCATTCACCTTGGGTCAGAATCGACTCCCCAGCAATTATCAACAATAACTTTCTAAGGACTGCCCCTGTGTTCCTTTACCATGTCTTCAAAATTGGCAAGACCATGCATTTCTCCTTGTTTCAATTCATTTAGCTGGTAGTGTCCATCTTATCTTGCTGACAACAGTTTTTGCAAGAACATTAAACATTACTCAGAAACAAACCGTGGCAACATAGAAGATAGGCTCATTAGCTTTTCTATTCATTCACAAACATATGGACTTTGAGTTAATTTTTTAGTAGTGTTTGTGTCGATCTATTTGCATGACTCAAAAATTTTTTTTAAATTTAATTTTCTTTTTATTTGTATTTTTAATGACTCAGGGCCCACCATTAGTTAGAAATGAAGGTCATTATGAGTCAGAATCGACTTGATGGCAATGGGTTTAGATCATCCCCCCCCCCCCCCCGCCCCACAAGGTACCTGAAAGGAGCCCTGGTGGCATAGTAATTAAGTGGTTAAGTGCTCGCTCGGGTGCTAAGCAAAAGTTCAGCAGTGTGAACCCACCATCCCCTCCGTGGAAGAAAGATGTGGCAGTCTGCTCCCGTGAAGATTTACAGCCCTGGAAACCCAGAAATATGGGGCATTTCTACTCTGTCCTATAGGGTCACTATGAGCCGGTGTCAACTCAATGGCAAGTGGATTTTTAAGGTACCTGAAATGCTGGTGGTTCAGCGCTCCCAGTGGCTCTGCAGGAGAAAGACCTGGAGATCTGTTCCCCTAAAGTTTACAGCCAAGAAAACCCTATGAAGCAGTTCTACTCCATCATATGGGGCCACTGTCAGTTGAAATTGACTTGACCCCACCTAACAACAAGGTAGAGTTGCAATTTCCTATCAAGTAACCAAGTAGGGCAAACTATATCCATATTCTTACCTCACTAACCAACTCCAACTAGCTGAGCTAGGTACTAAGTTTTTTTAAACATATATATATGTTTTTATTGTGCTTTAGATGAAGGTTTACAGAGCAAATTAGTGTCTCATTAAACAATTAAAACACATACTATTTTGTGACATTGGTCGCCAACTCCACGACGTATCAACACTCTCCCCTTCTCGACCTTGGGTTCCCCATTACCAGTTTTCTTGTTCCTTTCTGCCTTCTCATCCTCGCCCCAGGATTGACGTGCCCATTTAGTCTCATTTTGTTTTATGGGCCTGTCTTAATCTTTGGATAAAGGGTGAACCTCAGGAGTGACTTCATTACTGAGTTAAAAGAGTGTCCGGGGGCCATACTGTCAGGGTTTCTGTAGTCTCTATCAGACCAGTAAGTCTGGTCTGTTTTTTTTTTTTTTGTTAGAATTTTGTTCTACATTTTTCTCCGTCTCTGTCTGGGACCCTCTATTGTGATCAGAGTCAGAGCACGCGGTGGTAGTAGCCGGGCACCATCTAGTTGTGTTGGACTCAGTCTGGTGGAGGCTGTGGTAGTTGTGGTCCATTAGTCCTTTGGACTAATCTTTCCCTTGTGTCTTTGTTTTTTCCTCATTCTCCCTTTGAGCTATCTACTATTTTTGATGTTGGTAAGCCAGAGTGCAGATCTTAGTATCAACCTACTTGCCCTCAAAAAAATTATTTTGGAAGTGGATCAAAAATTCAGGCAGCATTTACATACATATCTCTAAACTAATGAAACAAAGTGTACTATGTGCATGATTGTCTTTCTGGAAGTGATTGAATAAATTTTAAATAAGATGCACTTTCATTCAACAGGCTATGTGTTGGGAGTTGCTACAGCTTCCTGGAACTGGATTATCTTCTTGAACTACGTGCTATCTATGCACTGGAATAAATGAAGTAAACATTAATTAGAATGAAATGTACCTATTAGAATTGCATTTTCTTTGATTCATATGCAAAGGTTGAGGAAATTAACACTGTATTTATAATGCTTAACTGCTTAACTGCATAAGAGGAAGTACATGAAAACTAGATTCATGTACTTCAGTGTACTCAGTGTACTTCAGACTCAAGACTCGGTATACTTCATGAAGGAGAGCTATTATTGTGCATACAGTTGTAAAATAAGCTTCTCTTTCTGACTGTAACTGCTTTTTGAAGCTTTATTTGTAGCCAGATATAATACTATCATAATTTTATTAATGAATTTTTACGCAAATATAAAAGTGGGTAAAAATATAGAAGTGAGTACATTTCCATTGATCCATTTATGGATATAAAAGTAGCATTTATCAGAATATGAAATTTGACAATGGAACACTAGGTATTTTTATGCAGAGAAAATTAATATTTACATTATTTAAACTATAAGACACTTGGTAAGTTTTCTTTAAAAGTTCAGAAATTAGAAGTTCAGTTATGTTGGATATTTCTGTAGCTACATAGTATGGCTTTTTAAACTTCTGGGAATTTGATGATTTTATTTTAACAACTCATTAAGTATAAGTGAACCACCTAAAGTATACTCAGATTTTTAAGAATTAAAAATAAGATTATTCACATCACAGGGTTGGTGACCAATGTCACAAAACAATTTGTGTATTAACTGTTCAATGAGAAACTATTTGCTATGTAAACTTTCACCTAGATCACAATTTTAAAAAAACAAGGTTATTAGAAAAAAAGATAAATCTAATGAAATAACATTTGGATTTTATGATTTTTTGTTAATTATTCAACGTAAGACAGCTCAGGTTTTGAGGGGAAAATTTCAAGAATGAGAAGTTCTTCCACTTTGTATGCAGCACTCTAACCTACTCATTACCTCTATCACACATGGCCCTCGGAAAACTTGACAGAAAGATTCTGGGACATGTTAATTTTGTTTATTTACTACGCAGATTAAGCTATTTATAAATTAGAACATTGTTGAGCTCCTTGAAGACATTTATATGTTAATCATAGTTCCTTCCTTTGAACTGAGTTGCAAAATACCTCTTACATATAAATCTTTATACTAGTCAATGATACAAGAAACTAAGTGAAAAATGGCTGCTTATTCAAAGAAACTGCAGATAAATAAATAAATATATATTTCTCTCCTGTTTGGCATCTGTGATTTTATACATACATTTCTCTTATGTGTGTATGTGTATATACATACACATACATACTTTATTATCAAACTGTTACTTTTTATGAGATCAGAAATTGATTGCAACTAGTAACAGTTTGTATAGCTTTTGATCTTTCAGTAGTAGACAAAATATTGAAGATTTTTAGGGATGGTATAACAAAAATGTTAAACATCAACAAATGTTCAAAATATTTGGCAGAAGAACTTGCCCTCAACAGTTTAGGACTTCTTTTTTAGTTAGTAAATATTTAAATTTTGTTTTTGTCTCTTGAAATATCCTGTCAATCTCACGTGCAAATAGCAAAATGTGATTTCTCAAGAAGCATTGGATGATGTGTTAGATGAGCTTGGTTACAATTCTTTTGGTTGAAAGAAATGAACTTAAATTAAAATGAGAATTTATTGAGAGGCCATTGGGCTATTTCATAAAATAAAGAAAAACAAACAAACAAACAAACACAAAGAGCTCACCTGGGAGGGATGGAATCAGCCAGCTGGGCGTGCGACATAGAAAAGGAGGTGAGACTTGATATTTGCTTTCCTGTAAATTAGAATTTTTCTTTTCAGTTTTTCTTATGTCAATATATGAAAAGCGAACAGCTAGATAATATTTGAGAAAAAAAAGTAAATGCTCAGCCTGTTTCTGAATCTGAAGTTCAAAACCTAATGGAAAAGTTTTGTTTTTCTCCTTGCTATGCTAGATGACCTCTGTTATTATTTGTTCACCCTCTAAGGGGAAAAAATACAACTTAAGACCTGAGATTCTTGGTTTGACCCTGGAAAGTTATTATGGTTGTCCTTAACAGCTGTGTGTCGAATACAGTTTTACGTCTTCCTTGTCTACAAGGAAGTGCTGGCAAGTTGTGAGCCTGAGGTCATTGTGATTCACACTCATAATTGAGATTTCCTAAATCAACAAGATTTTCTAAGTAGCTGCTATGTGAGGGGCTTACGGAAATATAAAAGACGCAGAAGAGAAACCTCTGCTCTTCAGGATTTTACAATCTTGTTGGAGAAGTAAGTTTTGTGTACGTGAGTAAAAAATAAATTATCATGCAATCAAGTGCTGAACCATCTAAGAGTCAGACTACAAAATACAGGCAGAATGGACAGAAGAATATTAATAATATGCCTGGATGTTCATATATAGTCATCACAGGCAGGATTTCTATCATTTGTGTACCCCTTGCATGATGCAGGGCCCTGGTGGCGCAGTGGTTAAGAGCTCGGCTGTTAATCAAAATGTCAGCAATTCGGATCCACCAGCTGCTCCTTGGAAACCCTATGGGGCAGTTCTACTGTGTCCTATAGGGTCGCTATGAGTCAGAAGCAACTCGATGGCAATGGGATTTGTATGGTGCAGGAGTCCCTTTACGGTACAAGTGGTTAATGCACTTTTCTGCTAATTGAAAGGTTGGCAGTTTGTGTTTACCCAGGGGCACCTGGGAAGAAGGCCTGGAGATCTACTTCCCAAAAAACATCAGGCATTGAAAACCCTATGGAGCACAGTTCTACTCTGACACACCTGGGGTCGCCATGTGTCTGAATCAACTAGTGTCTATCTAGTATCCCTGTTATTCGTTTATTTATTTTGGTCTGAATTGCTTGCTTTGCTTATTTATTTATTTTTCTCATTAAAAAAATTTACACACATTTTGTTACAATCTCCATAATGTGAACAGCATGCTCACCCTTTCTAGCCCGGGTTCCCTGTGTCCGTTCATCCAGTTCCTGTCCCTTCCTGCCTTCTCATCTTGCTTTTGGACAGGAGTTGCTCATTTGGTCTCATATATTTGATTGAACTAAGAAGCACGTTCCTCACATGTGTTATTTTTTGTTTTATAGGCCTGTCTAATCTTTGTCTGAACAGTGGGCTTTGGAATGGTTTCAGTTCTGGGTTAGCAGAGTGTCTGGGGCTATATTTTCAGGGGTTCTTCCAGTCTCTGTTGGACCAGAAAGTCTGGTATTTTTTTGTGAATTTGAATTCTGGTCTACATTTTTCTTCCACTCTGTCCAGGACTCTCTGCTGTGATCCCTGTCAGAGCCGGTCTTTGGTGGTAGCCAGGCACCATCTAGTTCTTCCGGTCTCAGGCTGGTGGAGTCTCCAGTTCATGTGATCCTTTTAGTCCTTTGGGCTAATATTTTCCCTGTGTCTTTGGCTTTCTTCACTCTCTTTTGCTTTGGATGGGATAGGACCAATAGATATATCTTAGATGGCTGCTCGCAAGCTTTTAAGACCCCGTGTGCTACTCACCAAGGTGAGATGCAGAACCTTTTCTTTATGAACTATGTTATGCCAATCGACCTAGATATCCTCCAAGACTATGGTCCCCAGACCCCAGCCCCAGCTACTTGGTCCCTCAAAGTGTTTGGATGTGTCTAGGAAACTTCTATGCTTTAGCTTTGGTCCAGTTGTGCTGACTTCCCCACTTCCCCTATATTGTGTGTTGTCCTTCTCTTCACCGAAGTTGACACTTGTGTACTATCTAGTTAGTGATTTCACCTCTTCCTCCTTCCCCACCTTCTTAACCATCAAAGAATTGCTTTCTTTTGTGTGTAATCCTTTTCTCGAGTACTTATAATAGTGGTCTTATACAATATTTGTCCTTTTGTGACTGACTTATTCACTCAGCATAATGCCCTCCAGATTCATCCATGGTTGTGAGATGTTTCATGGATCCATCATTGTTCTTTACTGTTTCATAGTATTCCATTGTGTATATGTACCATAATTTGTTTATCCATTCATCTGTTGATTGGTGTTTAGGTTGTTTCCATCTTTTTGCTATTGTGAGTAGTGCTGCAATGAACATGGGCATGGATGTGTCTATTCGTGTGATGCTTTTTATTTCTCTAGGGTATATTCCTAGGAGTGGGATTGCTAGATCATATGGTATTTCTATTTCTAGTTTTTTAAGGAAGCGCCATATCGCTTTCCAAACTGATTGTACCATTTTACATTCCCATCAGCAGCGCATAAGAATTCCAATCTCCCCACAACCTCTCCAACATTTGTTATTTTGTGTTTTTTGGATTAGTGCCAGTATTGTTGGGGTGAGATGGTATCTCAGTGCAGTTTTGATTTGCATTTCTATAGGGTCACTATGAATCAGAATCAACGTGACAGCACTGGGTAATGGCTAATAATCTCAAGCATTTCCTGTTGTGTCTGTTAGCTGCTGAATGTCTTCTTTGGTGAAGACATATCTTTATGACATGTCCATGTCTTTGGACATATGTTTGCTCATTCTTTAATTGGATTACTTGTCTTTTTGTTGCTGAGGTGTTGCAGTATCTTGTAGACTTTAGAGAATAGACCTTTGCAGGATATGTTGTAGCTCCAAATTTTTTCCCAGTCTGTAGGTTCTCTTTTTACTCTTTTCGTGAAGACTTTTGATGAGCATTAGTATTTAATTTTTTAGGAGCTCCCAGTTATCCAGTTTCTCTTCTGGTGTTCGTGCTTTGTTAGTTATGGTTTGTATCCTATTTATGCCATGTATTAGGGCCGCTAGTGTTGTCCCTATTTTTTCTTCCAAGATCTTTATTGTTTTAGATTTTATATTTAGGTCTTTGATCCATTTGGAGCTAGTTTTTGTGTATGGAGTGAGGTATGGGTCCTGTTTCATTTTTTTTTACAGCTGGATAGCTAGTTATGCCAGCACCATTTATTAAAAAGACTTTCTCCCATTTAACAGACTTTGGCCCTTTGTCAAATATCAGCTGCTAATAGATGGATGGATTTATGTCTGGGTTCTCAATTCTGTTCCATTAGTCTATGTGTCTGTTGTTGTACCAATACCAGGCTGTTTCGACTATTTTCGCGGCATAATAAACCCACAAAAAGGAAACCCATTGCTGTTGAGTGGATTCTGACTCATAGTGACCCCATAGGTCAGAGTAAACTGCCCTATAGAGTTTCCAAGGAGCACCTAGGGGATCCGAACTGCGGACCTTTTGGTTAGCAGACGTAGCTCTTAACCACTACACCACCAGGGTACAATAGGTTATAAAATCAGGTAGCATGAGGCCTCCCACTTTGTTCTTCTTCAGCAATGCTTTTACTTATCTGGGGCCTCTTCTCTTTCCATCTAAAGCTGGTGACTTGTTTTTCCATCTCGTTAAAGAATGGTGTTGGAATTCAGATCAAGATTGTATCTGTCAATCGCTTTGGGTAGAATTGACACTTTCAGAATGTTGAGTCCTCCTATCCATAAGCATGTTATGTTTTTCCACTTATATAGGTCTTTTTTGGTTTTTTATAGTAGTGTTTTGTAGTTTTCTTTGTATAGGTCTTTTATGTTCCTGGTTAGATTTATTCCTAAGTACTTTATCTTCTTGGGGGCTATTGTAAATGGTATTGATTTGGTGATTTCCTTTTCAAAGTTTTTTTTTTTTTTTTGGTGTAGAGGAATCCTACTGATTTTTGCATGTTAAGCTTGTATCCTGCTACTTTGCTGAAATCTTCTATTAGTTCCAGTAGCTTTCTTGTGGATTCTTTGGGGTTCTCTGTGTATAAGATCATATCATCTGTCTGAAAATAGGGATAGTTTTACCTCTTCCTTACCAATTTGGATGCATTTTTTTTTTTTCTTACCTTATTGCTCTAGCTAGGACTTCCAGCACAATGTTGAATAAGAGTGGTGATAAAGGGCATCCTTGTCTGGTTCCCATTCTCAAGGGGAATGCTTTCATTCTCTCTGCATTTAAAATGATGTAGACTGTTGGCTTTGTGTAGATGCCCTTTGTTATGTTGAGGAATTTTCCTTCTATTCTTATTTTGCTGAGAGTTTTTATCAGGAATGGGTGTTGGACTTTGTCAAATGCCTTTTCTGGGTCGATTGAAAAGATCATGTGGTTCTTTTGTTTTATTTATGTGGTGGATTACATTGATTGATTTTCTAATGTTGAACCATTCCTGCATACCTGGTATGAATCCCACTTGGTCATGATGTATTATTTTTTTGATAGGCTGTTGAATTCTATTGTGTAGGATTTTGTTGAGAATTTTTTGCGTCTATGTTCATGAGGAATATTGGTCTGTAGTTTTCTTTGTTTGTGGTGTCTTTGCTTGGCTTTGGTATCAGGGTTATGCTGGCTTCATAGAATGAGTTTGGGAGTATTCCTTCCTTTTCTATGCTTTGAAATAGCTTGAGTAGTATTGGTGTCAGCTCTTCTCTGAAAGTTTGGTAGAATTTTCCAGTGAAGCCATCTGGGCCAGGGCTTTTTTTTTGGTGGGAGTTTTTTTTTTTATTACCTCTTCAATTTCTTTTGCTATGGGTCTGTTTAGTTTCTTGACCTCAATTTGTGTTAGTTGAGGTAGCTAGTGTGTCTCTAGAAATTTGTCCATTTCCTCTATATTTTCAAATTTGTTGCAGTACAATTTTTCATAGTGTCTTAGCTATCTAGTGCACTGTAACCAAAACACCACAATTGGATGGCTCTAACAAAGAGAAATCTTTTCTCTCACAGTCAAGTAGGCTAGAAGTTTAAATTCAGGATGCCAGCTTCAGGGGAAGGCATTCTCTGTCTGTTGGCTCTGGGGGAAGGTCCTTGTCATCAATCTTCCTGAGTCAAGGAGCTTCTCAGCACAGATACCCCAGGTTCAAAGGATGTGCTATTCTCCTGGCTCTTGCTTCTTTGTGGTATGACGTCCCCATGTCTCTCTGCTTGCTTCTCTCTTTTATATCTCAAGAGAGATTGATTTAAGGCACAACCTAATCTTGTAGATTGAGTACTGCATCATTAACATAACTGCTGTTAATCCCACCTCATTTAACAACATACAGGTAGGATTTACAACACATAGGAAAATCACATCAGATGACAAAATGGTGGACAATCACACAATACTGGGAATCATGGACTAGCAAAGTTGACACATACTTTTGGGGGACACAATTCAATCCATGACACATAGTATTCTGTTATGATCTTTTTTATTTCAGTTGGATCTGTTGTGATATCACCCGTCTCATTTCTTATTCGGGTTATTTGCCTTCTCTCCTGTTTTGCTTTTGTCAATTTGGCCAACGGTTTGTCGATTTTGTTTATCTTTTCAAAGAAGCAACTTTTAGTCCTATTGATTCTTTCTATTGTTTTTCTAGTCTCTATTTCATTTACTTCTGCTCTAATTTTTATTATTTCCTTTCTTCTGGTGACTGAGAGCTTCTTTTACTACTCTCTTTCTATTTGTTCGAGTTGTAGGGTTAATGTTTTGATTTTGGCCCTTTATTCTTTTTTGACGTGTGCGTTTATTGCTATAAACTGACCTGTAAGCACTGCTTTCGTGGTGTCCCAAAGGTTTTGGTAAGATACGTTTTCATTCTCATTTGATTCTATGAATTTTTTTTAATTCCATCCTTGATTTCTCTTATTAGTCAGTAGTTTTTAAGCAAGGTGTTGTTCAGTTTCCAGGTGTTTGATTTTTTCTCCTTGCTGTTTCTGTTATTGATTTCTACTTTTATGGCACTGTGATCAGAGAAGGTGATGAGTATTATTTCGATGTTTTGGATTTTGGTAAGGCTTGCTTTGTGGCCTAAAACGTAGTCTATTCTGGAGAATGTTTCATGTACATTGGAAAAGAATATACACTAGAAAGTATCCCTTTCCCAGTGCATTTAGGCTGTTTACATTCACTGTAACTCTTGATAGGTATGAATTTTACTGCTTCATTTTGATTTATGTATGTATGTGATGTGTGTGTGTATGTGTGTGTGAGAGATGCTGACAGTTTCTTTGTTCCGTTTAATTTTCTGTGCTGAGTTCTTTTTCTTTATGTATTTTCTTTTCATCTCTTTCATTATCGTTGATTTTGTGTTTGCTGAGTCTTTATGTTTTTCTTCTTCTTTATTTTGATGGATAGGTTTGTTAGCTTGCTTTGTGGGTACCTTGATGTTTATGTTTATTTTTCTAAGTTTAAACCAGTCTTTTATTTCTTGACATTGCCAGTACTTCATCTCCATATGGAAGTTCTATGACTACACTGTTTATTCCCTCTTTTTTATTCTGACATCGTCATTGTTTATATATTGGCATCTCTGGCTCCCTATTTTCTGTCTTTTAGCCTTGATTTGTTTTTGTCAAGTCCTTATCTGAGTTGATAACTGGTTGATCTGTCCTGTTTCCTAGTCTCGGATTGTTGTCTGATGTTGTTGTTTCTCTAACCAGAGAACTCCGTTTAATATTTCTTATAATTTCAGTCTGGTTTTTACAAATTCCCTTAACTTCTGTTTATCTGGAAATGACCTCCAGTATCCCAGTTGTTACGGAGCTTTTCTAACATTTTCACAGTTACTAATTTTTAAAATGTTCAGAGCAGTGTGACATACTGTATATATTTATATTATTATTCTCTAAGGAACTGTATATGCTATAATATCAGACAGATTTATTAAGCTGATTTTTCAGTCATATACAAAAATTTTAGTGGAAATTATTTTACATGTCTCTGCAGTGACTACAGGTTGTTCTCTTTCTCACTCACTATGTTTCTTCCATACTAGTCTTATTTCAGTATATGAACTTGCTAAGCTTCTACTCACCTAAGACATGCTGAACTATTCCTCCCTCTAACCGTCACCTGATTAGCTCATCCTTCAAGCCTTGGCTTAAACGTCCTCAGGGGTATGTTCCCTGATCCCTAATCTAGATAAGGTTTTCCCATTACGTGTATATAAGAATACCTTACATTTATCTCTCTTTGAGTTTTTCATCATGGTAATTATATACATATGTCCATAGTAATTTTTTTAACGTCTGTATTTCCCACTATACTGTAGGCTCTATCAGTCTGTCTAGTTAACAATTGCACTCCTACCCTGCAAAAAATGTTCAATAAGGTTTTTTTAATTTATATATAAATTTCAGGATTTATTTACATACATAAAACTAAAGACTTGGTTTCAAAGAATTGCTAGAAATATTTTGCAATCAGCATATCGAGCATATGTATCGTGTGCTTCCAGTTTGCATAAAGTATATGCAGAAAGTTTTTCTCTTCAGTCTCAGTTATACTATTATCTTTTTAAATGGTTTTGAATGTACAAAATTCTTTGTCTGAACTGTCAAAACTTGAACTGAATAGATCTTGAATTAAGGTCTTTTTTGACGTTTCAAAAAAACTTCATATTCAGATACTTGAGGCTGTGACATATATTACTCTGGATGATTTCAACTGCAGTTAGCTGAAAACCTAGCTTCCAACTGGTTTAAAGAACAAGAAAAATTATTATTTAATAAAACTGTAAATCCAAAATTACGATTGAGTTTATGATCTCAGGTGTGTTTGATAAGCAGTTCAAATGTGTCATATAAGACTCGGGTTCTTTCTGTCTCTCTGGGGTCCCTAATGAGTAAGATCTGTCTTCAGATTGGCTCCTTTCAGAGTTGCAAAATGGCTGCAGTGGTCTCAATTGTTACATGAAGACAAAGGTCCAGAAGAAAGTAAAAGGAACTATCTCTTAGTTTGACTTGTTTTAGAAATAAGGAAGCCTTTTTCAGAAGTCTTCCAACTAACTTCCCCTTGAATATCATTGGCCAGAATTGAATTGCATGCCCATTTGTGAAAACCACTGGCAAGGGGGATAGATTTATCATGACAAACTTAACCTAATTACATGAGGATGAATAGATGTAGGAGTGTGATTTAAGGGAATTTTTGCCCAAGGACCACTGGTAATTAATAGTTCTTTTATAATTCAGTGAATTGAAGTTTGAGAATGTTAAGAAACACAAATCAAAAGAGGTTTTCAATGAATATGCTCAACTTTCAACTCAAGATAACATTAAATAATAATTGGATGTTATTTGTATTGAGTGCTTAGATTTCTTTTGGTAAGATCGTTCTCTTTTTATCATTTCTAAGATCTGTTTAGATTTTCAAGAAGGTCCTCATATCCACCATCATGTTAGGGGGAAAAGAGATTTGACTCTGTTCAAAGTCTGTGAACATAACCTGGGCACTGCTTCTTTTCTCTTGCAACTTCCTCTCCTTTAATACTCAAGATAATTCAAAATAACCCATTGCTGTCGAGTCAATTCCAACTTATAACAACTCCTTAGAACAGAGTAGAACTGCCCCATAGGGTTTCCAAGGCTGTAAACTTTATGGAAGCAGACTGCCACATCTTTCTCCAGCGGAGCAGCTGGTGGGTTTGAACTGCCAACTTTTTGGTTAGCAGCCGAGTGATTAACCACTGCGCCACCAGGGAGCCTCATAACTGAAAATACAGGCGTCTAATTACAAACTTCTGTTCTTCATTTGAGAAAGTGATAGGTTTCCTCCAGCCTCTAAAATAGGCATTTCAAAGTACTGATGTATCATCTGCCTAGTACCATGTTTGGCAGAGAGAAAGATGCTCCAAAGTGGAAATCATATGAATTCTCCCGCAAGATGGCCTTTGGGGGATCCATTAAATGAATTATAATTCCAAGTTAATTAAAAATAGTAATTATAATATTTTCCTTTCATTGAGTGTTTACCATCTTCCAGGCACTGTGATCAGTACAATTAATATTATCTCTAAACCTCACTACAGTCCATAAAATTCAGGACATCATTCCCATTTTTCAGATGAAGAAACTGAAGGTTATCAAGAGGTCATAAAGCTAGCAAGTAGTAGAACCTACTGCTCTCTGCAATTATTGGGCAATCTGTTTTGTGGTGTCTTAATATACCAGGCAAGAATGTCTGAGTTGTCATACGAGTAGTCACAAAATTTTTGTAAAGAGAATATACTTGCCAACTCAGTGCAAGAGATGGAATCATTTCAAAAATATTAAACTGAGATGAGTGAAGATTGTGATAAACCCAACTGAAAAGAGTAGAGTGGACAAGCAAGGTAAAGTGAGGGAAAATAGTTGTGTTCTGGGGTTATAGTTCTAAGATTTAGTTATGTTACGGCACCACGTTTAATACAATAGAGTTTACATAGAACAGTTCTGAACTGGTGAGTTTAAACCTAAATAAGGCATAAAATAAAAATGGGATTAAAATTCATGATGACCTTGGTTATTTTGAGAGGACCTAATACTATTCCTTTAGAGTATGGTTGAAGAGTTGTTACTCTCCACGTCCATCCTTAGACTCCTTCTAGAGCCATTTTATTTTTCAAAGCGAGAAAGTCAGGTAAGATTGCAGCAAATATTCCACTGGAGTAAGGAGGAAAGATATTGGGATTTGATTATTCCTAGGAATTCAGTGAGTTTTTATAAAGATCAACCAGTTTAGTAGTATTATAATAATAGTAAAAATCTGTATAGGACTTACGACACTTTACATACATTGTCTCATCTTATTTTCACAAGAAACTTATGAAGTAGATGCTATTATACACATTTTGCTTCTGAGAAAAGCTAGTAAGTGTCTGAGTTGGGATTTAAAATAGAATAGTTGGGCCCCAGAGTTTGTGCTTCTAACTACCATGCAAAATACTATCTATCTCTCAACTAAAATATCTTAAAACTAATTTTATATTTTAATTGCCCAGAGACCACCATAATGAAAGACAGCTTATTCTTGGTAATGGAATTCCACTCTGCCACATTTCTGAGACTGAACACTGGGGAGGAACCCTGGTGGTGCAGTGGTTGAGAGATGGCTGCTAACCAAATGTTGGCAATTCGAATCCACCAGAGGCTCCTTGGAAACCTTATGGGGCAGTTCTACTCTGTCCTATAGGGTCTAAAGGGTTGCTATGAGTCGGAATCAACTCAATGGCAAAGGGTTTGGTGGTTTTTTTAAACACTGGGGAAGAAGAGTCTGAGTCTGAATCTACAGGTGCCTTTGTGCATTCAAAACTGCATTTTAAATGATTATATTTGTTCTCTGTTGCTGCTTCTCCCCATTAACGTGTATATCACTACATATATGCATTTTAAGGAGGTCATTAACCCCAGTTAACCCATGTCATTAAGACTTATTACTAACCACAGGCATTTCCATAAATGGAGGCTTTTGGGCAGGAAGAAGAGAGGACTGTGTCCAAACAGAATATCTAATGTGTATCTATGCTCTAGTTTGAATACAAAATATGTTGACATGTAAAACATAAAAGAATTTCCCCTGAGGGCCGCCACTGTGAGAACACCTGATTAACATATTAATGTTTATGCCAGCAAGTAGAGGAGTGTACTGTATTTACCTTAAGCTTGGTAAATACAAGTGTGACCAGTGTTACTTTACAGAGGTGACATTTGAAAGATGTAAGGGTGCTCCTTGGGTGCGTTGGCAGATAAAGGGTGGAGAGCAGAATGTGAGAGACATGAGGAAAGGGGGCTGTATGACAGAGCAGGCTGCTGAGAGTTCTGTCCTGGGGCATCTTCAGGGTTATGCTAAGGAGTTTGTTCTTCAGTGTGAAATTCAGCAGTAGTTATTGAGAATGAAGGGTCTGTGGTCTCCAAGGTGGGGAGATATCGAACTGGTAGTGTTCCCTACATACTCCCTATCCCAGAGCAGCTCTGTTTTAAATCTGTATTCTGTATTAGAGTTCCATGTAAGAATTAATTTGAAAAAAGAATCTAGCTGCCTTGAAAATGTTTCCAAACCACTGGCATTATCATTCTTTACCCTGCTTTGGCTAAAACCTTGGAGTCATCCTTGCTCTTCTTCATTCTCACATGCCACAGCCAATTCATCATCAAAATCTGTCAGCTCTGCCTTCAAAATATATTCTGAGTCCAATTATTTCTGATGTCCTTGCTGCTAACGTCCTAGTCCAAGCCACCATCACCTCTCCCTGAACTATTGCTATGGTCCCCTAAACAGTTTCCCTGCCTTCATCTCTCTGTCTCCCCAATCCCACTGTAGTATATTCTCCACAGCTAGATCTTTTGAAAAGGATCATTCCACTGTACCAATCAAAACTCTATACTGACTTCCTTTCTTACTCAGAATAAAATACAGAAGTCCTTGGTCTGCTGGGTTATGATCTGGTGTTTGACTACCTCTCTGACCTCAACTTCTTCCCTCTCCTCTTGCCACACTGGCCACACTAACCTACTTGCTCTTCTGCAAACATACCAAGTCAGTTCCCACTTCAGGGCCATTGTACTTACTGTTTGTTTTGTTTGCAACACTTTCCCCTCAGATATCTGCATGGCTCCATCCTTCACTTTGTTCAGATCTCTGCTTAAATGTCATCTTTGCAGAGACATCTCCCCCGACCACCTTATCTAATTAATATCTCACCACCCCTCTGTTTACTATTTATCCTCTCACCTGACACTTTATATTTTTAATGTACTACAAAAATACTCATTGCCATCAAGTCTATTCCAACTCATGAAGAGCCCATGTGTTATAGAGTAGAACAGGGTTTTCTTGGCTATAATCTTTACAGAAGCAGATAGCCAGGACTTTTTTCCGCAGCCCTACTGGGTGAGTTAAAATAGCCAAAACTTTTTGCCATCCAGAGACCTATATTTATGTATAAATTTGTTTATTGCCCACTATCTGTCTTCCCCATCAGTAGGTCATCTCCACAAGGAGAGATTATATCTCCAGCAGTGTTGGATGAATGAATGAAATCAAAGGGGTTCTTATTAATAGATGCTTGGCAGTCATAGTAAACATAAAGTCTTCTTGAGATGGAAAATGGGACCATTCTAATGCAATTTTTATATTAGTCATCCAGAAAATAAAAGATTTTGAAGACCCCGGTATATTCTTGAAGGATGCAGACAAACTAGAAATATTCACAGTATATTTTAAGAATTAAATTAAATTATAAATTATTGTTGTTAATGTAGCTGCTGTCAGAGTTGGAGCTGATGATCCTCCTTCCTGTGGGAGGAGGTTGATTCTGAGTGTTTACAAGATGGCTGTTTTGATTTTGAAGGTCAATGACAAAGACTTCACCCCCTATAAGGGGACAAATCTCTTGCTGTATCTAGACCTTATAGGTGTAAAAAAAAATTTTATGAGTTTTTTTAAAACTCAGGAAATTCTTATTACTGATATCCTGAAATGTTCTGTATGTTTTAAAGTTATATTCCACTATGTAAATAGGATTTAGTGGGACTAGCATTTACCCCCATGAAAGAGCTATTGCATATTCCAGTAAAAGAGCAGGATACTATGCAATTTCTGCCCACACTGTGTAACTTTGCTCTTCTTTATCTTTCACCTGCAGAACCAGTCATTTCTAGCTGATTGGAAGCTAATTTTGAGGACTAACTCATACTTGAAATTCTCCCAGTTTCCCACCACTTTGCTAGTTCTTTATGCTTCTGAAGCCACTTATCATCATGACATTTACAGGATATATTCTCAAGACCTTTTGGACAAAACTAAGGACATTTCTTGCCAGAATTCTATTACATTTGTTCCCTGTCTTTGAAACTCTTATCAAGTCCAAAATGCTTCATCATGAAAATACCAGTGTCATCACAACTTAGATGACTGTATCATTTTGTTTTATTTTTTATTTTTATTTTTTTAAATATTTTATTGTACTTCAGGTGAAGGCTTACAGAACAAATAGTTTCTCATGAAACAGTAGTACACATATTGTTTTATGACATTGGTTAACAACCCCACAACATATTAACCCTCTAACTTCTCAACCTTTTTTTTTTTGGTGAAAATACACATAGCCAAAGATACACCGTTTCAAAAATTTCTACATGCACAGTTCAGTGACATTGACTACGCTCTTCCAATTGTGCTGTTATTTTCACTTAAGATGAAGGCTTACAGAACAAAAGAGTTTCTCATTTAACAGTTACTACAAATGTTGCCCTATGACAATGGTTAACAATCTCACAACACATCAACAATATCCTTACTCAAACTTGGGTTCCCTATCACCAGCTTCCTTGTCCCCTTCTGCCTTCTGGCCCTTGTCACTGGACTCCTGTACCTCGTTAGTCTCATTTGGTTTTGCGGGGCTGTCCACTCCCAGGCTGAACAGTGAACCTCGGAGGTAGCCTCACCACTGAGCTAAAAGGGTGGCTGGGGGCCATACTCTCGAGGTTTCTCCAGTCTCCTTTAGGCCAGTAAATCTGGTCTTTTTTTTGTGGCTTAGAATTATGCTCTACATCCTTCTCCAGCTCTGTCCAGAACCCTCTGTTGTGATCCTGGTCAGAGCAGAGATGACTGTATCATTTTAGACGACACAACAATTGGCTCCTCCCTTTCACTACCCACCATTGTCAGTGTTTTCTGACTCATACTTTGCAGTACTGCCAAGCCTTCCCATAAAAAGGGATTTCTCAAAGAAAATCAGAGTACTATGAGCTAAAGTAAATTAGATTTTTATACCATTAAAAGTTTTTCAATTTCTCTTGCACTATTCTCATTTTCTATCCAAAATACGAAATTTAATTTCTTTTGACAATTTAATCTTTTTTTTTTTTTCAAGTGGTAGTGAAAAAATACTATTAATCAGTGGAGTTCTCTTTGACTTCCAAATACAAATTTAGAAAAACGCTTTCACGGGATAATGAGAAGTTCTACTCGAAGCAAGAAGCAAAAAGGGCAGGATATATGTAACCAGTGTTATGTAGCTGGAGAACCCTGTTTATTCTTTATGGGTCAGCTCAGCTGTCACATCTCCTGAGAAGTCTTTCCTATACCCATTTCTGACACTTTCCCCAGCAGAGTTTACCACTGAATCCTCCATGTTTTCTATTATACTCTATACATGTACCTATAGGGAGTATCTATACATCCTATGTCATTATATTCATTTTGTTATTTTATGTCTTTCTTTTATACTGTGAGCCTCTTGAATACACAGCCGGTGTCTTTTTTAACTTTTTTATATCCCCAGTGCTTGCCATGTGTTAGGCACACAATAAATTGCTCTGAAATAGAATTGAATTATGTATAACAAAAGGACACATAACAATTCTTTTGCTGACCAGATCATGCATCATGTGGCTGTACATTATGCTCCAAGTTTACTAGCAGAGCTTTGTCTAGAAACATCTGTCATCTCTTACATGAATAAACCAATTGGCATATTATTAATATGTAGTTGGGGGCCTTTTACCATGAATTCAGTATTCACTTAGGTAAGACTGTGGAAGAGAATAAGTACTAGAAAAACTTCTAATCTAGTTGGAGTTCAGAGAAAGTAGGTAATACCTGAGTTTACAAGGCTTAGACAAAGCTTTGCCTCTGCATCAACAAATGAAATATTATAGCTTTTAAAAATAAAGGCATTTAAGGAGTCCCTGGGTCATGCAAATGGTTAACACACTCCGCTGCTAGCTGAAAGGTTGGAAGTTTGAGTTCACCCAGAGGTGCCTCAGAAGAAAGGCCTGGTGATCTATTTCCAAAAAAATCACCCATTGAAAACCCTATGGAGCACAGTTCTATTCTGATACACATGGGGTCACCATGAGTCAGAATCTACTCAAGGACACCTTTTTTTTTTTTTTTAAACTGGAGATAACTGTGTTTTCAAAATGACATATTTGATAACTTTAGTAGCACAATGTAATATGACCTGGAAAGCAACAGATTACAGTCACCTCAGAGAAGCTGGGAATTAGACAATCAATGCTAAACCAATAAATAATTATTATATAATAGCATAAATGTTTTCTGGTGATATAACCTTAGAAAATCACACATACACACACACCCCAACTCTATTATGAAGCCTAGAAATGGAAAGTGATGTCAATATATTTTACTAATGAACATAACAAACTGGTTCAGTCCCAGTTTTACAAATGAATAGACTGAAGCACGGAGAGATTAAGTTAAAAGGAGATAGAATACTGTGCCTAACCATGATGCTACAAAGTGTCTCAAATTCATGGTAAGTATTAAGCTTATGCCATGTCAAGTGAAAAAGACATGTAGGAAAAAGAATGCCTAAATGTGAATTTTGATCTTAACCCTTTTACTGATGCCATCTGTAATAATGTCATCCAGAGAATATCTGGCAATGATGTTTGGTGATTAAGAAAGTTTGACTCAAGTCTGGGGATATGTCTTACATCACACGATTGTCCTCTTAGGACTACAACAATTCACCTAAACCATATATACTTACATATGTTTCAGTTTAACTCTTTAAAAGGGTTCAGACGGATTAACTTTGAGAATTCCAGAATAATCTGGGCAACACAAGCTATCTGACATACTTGATAGTTGTTATTTGTAATTTATAATTTTTTATCCTGGTCAAAAATACTATGACTTTCCCCATAGATTTCTATCACAATAAATCCATATTTCACTGGATTGTCAACAACTTTATTCTATAGGTTCTCCTATAGAAGATAAATAATTCCAAAAATATACATAAGTTGAGTCATGATGGGCTGGGCCATGTCTTAGTTATATTAGCAATCTCCACATTGTGCCTGCCTGAGAACATAATAGGCACTCATGCCATCTGATGCGCAAATAAATAACAAAGGTGGCCTACTTCTGCATACTTCTACTTGAACTTACCACTAGTTAGAACCCCAATGAATTTGATCTAAGATGCTCCATTTTAAGAAAGGTCCATAAAAGAAACTGGAAAAGAACTCTATTTTGAGTGCTTCAATATTTAAAAAGATAGCCTCAAAACAGTTCAAGACTAAATTAACTCTACCATAAAAACCAAACCCATTGCCACTGAGTTGATTGCAACTCATGGTGACCTCATGTGTTACAGGGTAGAACTGCTCCACAGGGTTTTCTTGGCTGTAATCTTTACAGAAGTAAATTGTCAGGCCTTACTTCCACAGTGCCACTGGGTAGGTTCCAACAGCCAGTCTTTCAGTTAGCAGCTGAAAGCAAACTGTTTGCACCACCCAGGGACCTGAACTAGCTCTAGTCCCTCCTTAATAAACATTGTCGTGCGTCCCACTGACAGCCATCTTTGACATAACTAACCATAGAGCTCATTACAACTAGTTATTGGGAGAAGGCAAGCTTTCTCAACTGTCTATTTAGGCATGATTATAATGCTTATCATCACAGAGCCTGCCTCTAAAAGAGGATATAGTTCTCAGATTTAATTGCTAATCAACTCAGGTGACGTTTTTGTGGGGAGGGTATTATATTTGGTCTCTTGATCAGAATATTTGTGAGACTGTCTAGAAAGAAGAGTGTGAGACTGGGCTTTTGTAATGTACTTTTCGGTTTTTTTTTTTTTTTTTTTGGTCTGACTGATAATGTAATTAGTCTCTCTAGCTGAGTTAAATCATAAGCATGACACAGCAGCATATGCTTATTAGACTCAGGAAAAATGTAAGCAGGAACAGGCTCTAGGGAACATAGAAGGCATTCTTTCTACTAATGCAATTGAACTATTTCTCTTAGTAACAAAATTTTAAGTGAGGAAATGTTCATGGATTTGTAGCTGCTTCTCCCTGGTCATTTTTTCAATGGCCAGTTCATCCAACAGGCCAAGTTATTTTCCAAAAGAGGTACTTCACACACTTTCTATCTGCCAGAAACAGACTTCCAGTCATTCTACACATGGCAGGTTTCTTCTCATATTTCATCTCTTTACATAAATATTACTTTATTCACTCTTTCCAAGTGGTACCTCTCTCCCTACCCAGTCTATACCCTCTTATTTTCACTCACAGACATCTTACTCATCTTCATAGCTCTCATCATAAATTGTAAGAATCTCTATGCTTACTAGTTTTTCTTCCCCCACACAACCCGAACAATATTTTTATTTACTTATTTATTTAGTCTTTTTTTGTGTGTGTGTACTTTAGATGAAGGTTTAAAGAGCAAACTAACTTCTCATCAAACAATTAATACACATATTGTTTTGTGACATTGGTTGCCAACCCCAAGACATGTCAACACTCTCCCTTTCTTAACCTTAGGTTCCCCATTACCAGCCCCTGTCCCTTCCTGCCTTCTCGTATGCTTACTAGTTTTATCTGTCTCCCCTTCTAGACTGTAAGCACCACGAAGGCAAGGGCCATGTATTTGTATTTTATTCATTGTATATCCAGTACCATCAGTGCCTAAAATGTGGGTATTTATTAAATAATTGTTGAATAATAAATAATAACTCTTAACTTTTTAGAATTTGTCAGACTTTGTATGCAAGCAATTTTTCTGGGTCTAGGATCTAGACTTCATTTCTTTCATTCATCGTTTGTTCATTCATTGAGAAATTATGTTAGGTATTATGGTTAGATACAAAATAGTATAATAAACTATTTTATTTCTCAAAGAAGCTTATGGTTTCTGACAAGTACTATTAATATAGTTCTTTAGATATTATGAAATGCCTGCATGTCTAATTTTTTCTTTAATCCTCACAATGACCTTGAGTGGTAGGTAATATCATGAGCCTAATTTAATAAATGAGGAATTCGTAGAATTCGAGACATCAAGAGACCTGTCCAAGACAACAGGGTCAATTGTGACCAAACAAAGGTTTGAATCTAGGTCTCTTGATGTTAAATTTCATGTTCTTCGTAATACTGTTTCCATGTGTACTTCATTACCGTTGTTGTTGTTAGGTGCTATCAAGTCAGTTCCAACTCATAGCGACCCTATGTACAACAGAACAAAACACTGCCCCACCCACAGGGATTCAAATTTATTTCTATTCATATTTTTAAAACAGTTTAGTTCCTGTATTTTGTCTCTTTCAATGGATTTTAAAAATGATACAGATTTCCAAAGATGGTAGCTGTTTTATATACTATCATGACACTAATGTGATGTCACAATGACATTTTTATTTGCTATCCACACTGATGCATTAAAGGATAATGTAGTATCTCAGAATGTTATTAGAACAAAGTCATGGGTTTCATTTTAAATAGTCTGGGTTTGTTACCTTCAGACTGAACATCATAGTTTTTATTTTAATTCTGCTTAGTGATTGGTACTAGAACCAGCAAACTAGTTGGCGCATTTGGCATTGAAGAAATAATGGATTTATATTCTTGGTGTTTATGCTTCTAGAAATCAGAAGCATATTATTCATTGTGTAACAAATCTAGAAACATAGTTACATATTTTGATAAATCATAAATGAAAATAGTATGCATGAGTAACTGTGCTGAACTGCAGATAATTCTGGACACAATACAGAAATATCTACTATTAACTGTCAAGTCATGTGAAAAAGTATATTCAAAGACAAGATCAAAAGCAGAGCAAAATAAAGCTTGCTGTCTCTAGGAAGGAAAAAATTAGGATTATTCTCTAACTCTGTACCAGATACCATACTTACAGTATCTTGGATCCTAACAAAGTCATAAAAGGCTTTTGTTCTTCATTTTCTAGATAAGAGGACTGAAGTCCAAAGTGCAACTAACTAACTTGCTGACAGTAGCAAAGCCAGGATTATACCCAGGTGATCTGAGTTTCATCATAAGCAGTTATCAGTTTAGAGCATGTACCAACATTTTCCATTTGACCTTAAAAAAGGTTGTTTAAACGTAGAAATAAGTTTGAGTTGTATTTTTCTTCATTATTCATTTATACATTTCCCAATTTATATTTTTATTTTACTTTAATATTAAAAAAGAAAATTAAAACGAGGTAAAACAAACAGTTGTTGTTGTTGTTAGGTGCTGTAGAGTTTTGCGACTCTATGTGAAACAGAAGGAAACAATGCCCGGTCCTGCACCATCCTCACAATCCTTGTTATGCTTGATCCCATTATTGCAGCCACTGTGTCAATCCATCTCATTGAGGGTCTTCTTCTCCTTTGCTGATCCTCTACTTTACTAAGCATGTGCATCAAATCTATTCTTGAGATGGTCTCTAAATTAAGGTGGGATCCTCTCAAGGTCATACTTTGGCTCTCATGGGCTTGTTCTAATTTTCTTCAGCTTTAACTTGAACCTGCATATGAGCAATTGATGGTTTGTTATGCAGTCGGCCCCTGGCCTTGTTCTGGCTGATGAGATCAAGCTTTCCATCATCTCTTTCCACAGATGTAGCTGATTTGATTCCTGTGTGCTCCATCTGGTGAGGTCCATGTGTATAGTTGCTGTTACGTTGTTGAAAAAAGATATTTGCAATGAAGAAGTCGTTGGTCTTGCAAAATTCTTTCATGCAATCTCCAGTGTCAGTTCTATTATCAAGGCCATATTTTCCAACAATTGATCCTTCTTCTTTGTTTCCAACTTTCGAATTTCAATCACCAGTAATTATCAATGCATCTGGATTGCATGTTTGATCAATTTCAGATTGCAGAAGTTAGTAAAAATCTTCAATTTCTTTATCTTTGGCCTTAGTGGTTGGTGCGTAAATTTCAATAATAGTCATATTTACTGGTCTTCCTTGTAGGCATATGGATATTATCCCATCATTGACAGCATTGTACTTTAGGATAGATCCCGAAATGTTCTTTTTGATGATGAATGCGCCTCCATTCATCTTCAATTTGTCATTCCCTGCATAGTAGACCATATGAATGTCTGATTCAAAATAGCCAATACTAGCCCATTTTAGCTCATTAACACCTAGAATATCAATCTCTATGCGTTACACTTCACTTTTGACGACTTCCAATTTTCCTAGATTCATATTTCATACATTCCACATTCCAGTTATTAATGGATGTTTGCAGCCATTTCTTCTCATTTTGAGTGGTGCCTCATCAGCAAATGACGGTCCCGAAAGCTTGATTCCATCCATGTCATTAAGGTCAACTCTACTTTGAGGAGGCAACTCTTCCCCAGTCGTATTTAGAGTGCCTTCCAACCTGAGGGGCTTATCTTCTGGCACTATATCAGACAGTTTTCTGCTGCCACTCATAAGGTTTTCACTGGCCAATTTTTTCAGAAGTATACTGCCAGGTCTTTCTTCCTAGTCTCTCTTAGTCTGGAAGCTCCACTGAAGCCTGTCCACCAAGGGTGACGCTGCTGGTGGCAAACTTCCAGGATTACAGCAACACATAAGCCACCACCACAGTAGGACAAACTGACAGACTTGTGGTGGCATTAAAAAGTAGACATATTAAAATCTTTTATTTAATCAAGTAAAACTCATGAGACTATAATGTAACTTTGCTGCTAAGAACTTCCTTATTTAAATGACATGAAAAATGTTATTTGCAAATTAACTTTTTATTAACTGAGTTCTGGCATTTCAGCACACAACTTCCAAAATGTCCATAACCAAGGACAAGATACAGTGGGGAGAGACTCTCATTTGAATTTCAACATCAATAGAGCTTTAACTTAAACTTGTATTGTGGTTAGGGTGTTAGACAGGGGATGCAAATTAAAACCTCATGTTCTTTTCAATATCTAGGGATTCCACTGTCATTTAGCAGTACATACTCTTTTCTTAGAGGAACACAGGAAATAGGCACTGAGTAGAAGGTTAATGAATTTTTAATTGTTCTATTGTTTATTTCTTCCTCTTACCACAGACCAGCTGAATTTTCAGAACCTGAATACCCTCGAGTTGAGTGTCAAAGAAGACAGCAATTTTGGGATCCTATAAGGCTAGCTCTCTTCACATTGGCAATTGCAGCAATCATAGGAATTGCAATTGGTATAGTTACTCATTTTGTTGTTGAGGGTAAGTATCCATGACACATTTCTATTGTCTAAGTACTCCATGACTTAGTATCTTGAAATTCTCTGCTGTATAAAAAATGACATTTGCATGATATTAACAGTTTAATTATTTAACTTTTATTGATGTTAAATTATAGTTTACTTTAGCATTGAGCTCTGTGTTACATATTTTCACCAGTGTAGCTTGCAATATATGTTACGTGGATAGAAACATCCAAAAGAAACACATATAAAAAAAGAGAGAGAAAGAAGAAAAGGATTATCTTCAGAGTACAGACAAATCATATTATGTGTTGAGTTTAATATATTTTTTCAGACTTAATATATTAATAAGTTGTCTCAAAAACTGATGATATGAGAAAAGTTACCTTTAAAAATACCTTTGAAGGGCTACAGAGCAAACATTATTTTTAAAAGGAAAAAGAGACTGTTTCACGACTTAGGGAGGAGGGAATATACAGAATTAATTTCTAATTGTATGCAAAAATGGATAGCCAAAACCACAGTTACACCAAATGAAAATCAAGAAAGAAAAATTTGCCTTTGTCTTTGGTATGGGTATTTGTGATCACATTTGACTGTGACTTTGCCTAGAATTTTAGAAAATAGTATCACTCAAAAAAATAAAATCACACTTGAAAGACTTTCCAGGAAGAGATTAAATTCTGTCCAGCACTCCTCGTTTACCTTCCTACCCACTTTATTTAGGGATTGATAATATCTATTTCTTAGTCTTTCATAAAATAAAATTATAAACCAAGTTACCTTCTATAATTATCTTTCTTGTTAATATCTTCTTTGGGTGGATTAGAAGGTAATGAAGTGGTTTTCTTTTTAAAGTGCTCCCCACTCCAATGCTAGAGGTGTTCAAAAAAGTAAGGATATAATATAAATAATATTAAACAAATACTCAAGTAAAAAACTATCACATAGGTTGTAGTAGGCTGAATAATGGTGCCCAAGATGTTCATGTCCTAATCCCTGGAACCTGTGAATCTTTCCTTATATGGCAAATGGGACTTTGCAGATGTTATTAAGGATTTTGAGATCATGAGATTATCCTGGATAATCTGGGTGGACCCTAAATATAATTACAAGGGTCCTTATAGGAGTGAAGCAAGAGTTCAAAGGAGGAAAACAATGTGATGACAGAATCAGGGGGACCTTGTGGCGATGTGACATAGGGCCAAAAGTCAAGGAATGAGGATAACTCCTGGAGCTAAAAAAGACAAGAAAATAGATTCTCCTCTGGAGACTCCAAAAGGAACCAGCCCTGCTGATACCTTGATTTTAGCCTTGTAAGACTCATTTCAGTCAGGCTTCTGACCTCCAGAACTGTAAGATAATAAATTTGTATTGTTTCAAGCCACTAAATTTGTGATAATTTGTTACGGCAGCAATGGGAAACTGATACGAGGTTAATATACAAAGATTTGAGAGAATATCTTCCACATGGACCTTCCATGCAGTTAATTGAGAGTTGTCTGAGAATAGATGGAAATTTAATACAAGAAAGGAGAAGACAGACTATGACAATGGATAAAAAGTAGAAGAAAATAAGATAGAGGTAGCTAAGATGACATGGACACATTTTTGAAAAGTAAGATTCACATTTATGCAGTATAAAGAAATCAAAACCAAGTCTGTAAAGGAAATTACATTGTACTAATCAGGATAATTCCAAGAGTTGAAGCAAAAAGCAGACAAAAATGAGGAAAAAATAAACAAATTCATGGAAAAGGCAGACAAATTCTTGGAAAATACAGACAAAAAAATAGAAGAATTCAGGAAAATAATACAGGAACAAAATTCCAAAATAAATTCACAACTAGAAACCATACAAAAACAACAGTTAGAAATCCAAAAGATAAACAACAAGATTTCAGAAATGGACAGCATCATAGAAGGGCTGAGGAGCAGGTTTGAAAAGATGCAAGACAGGATCAGTGAAATTAAAGACAAACACTTGGATATAGCTCTGTTTGAGGAAAAATCGGAAAAAAAATGAGGAAAAATGAAGAAACCCTGAGAATTATGTGGGATACAATCAAAAGCAAAAATTTGCAAGTGATCGGAGTTCCAAAATGGGGAGAAAACAGAAAACACAGAGAGGATCATTGAAGAACTGCTGACAGAAAACTTCCCCAATATCATGAAAG
>NW_004444044.1:6203748-6218639 GCF_000243295.1 Trichechus manatus latirostris
CTGCAAAGTACACATTCTTTTCCAATGCACATGGAACATTATCCAGAATATACCACATCTTAGACCACAGAGCAATCCTCAACAAGATCCAAAACATTGAGATAATACAAAGTATCTTCGCTGACCACAATGCCATCAAGGTAGAAATTAACAACAGGAAGAGCAAGGAAAAAAAAAAAAAACAATTACATGCAAACTGAATACCACCCTGCTTACAAACCACTGGGTAATAGAAGAAATCAGAGATGAAATCAAAAAATTCCTAGAATTAAATGAGAATGAAAACACATCATATCAAAACCTTTGGGACACAGCAAAGGCAGTCCTCAGAGGACAATTTACAGCTTGGCTAGAGGGGGCTCTCAAGCTGAGAAAAGAAAAAAGAAAACAAACAAATCAAAACAAACAAACAAACAAAAAGCCCCAGGGATCCTACTAGCATGGCGGCATGGGCCCAGAAGCAGTTTTACAGTCAAGTGGCATTTCACAGCCTTTCAGGAAGAAGCAAAGATGGCACACGGAGCCAGGTATTTGAGAGAAGGGGTGGAGGGCGTGGTGAGAGTAAGGAATAAATCAAAGGAAGCAGAAAAAAGCAACACCAGCAGCCAACAAATGGCATTCAGGGATCCGGCCAGTGCGGGCGAGTGGAATCCAAGTGGCATCAGGGTGAAGCCAGTGCTTCCCAGCCAAGAGACTGTGGCCGCAGGAATCAGAGGAGGCTGAGCTGGGGTGAAGAAGGGTGGGGGGTGGGAAAGCGTATATCACTGGTTACTGGTTGTTCTGTCTCCTGCTGGAAGCTCTGTGAAGCTGCTTTCCCATACCCTCTGTTTGCCAATCTCCAATAGGAGTCCAAGATGGTGGATCTGTGTTGTGTTAGCTGATAGAGGATTTCTGCATGTATCTCTCCTCATTCTATGTTCTCAGTCAGTTTCTTATTCCATTCGGTTCTTGGCTGAGTTCTTTATCTCTTCATTTGATGCTTAGGGTTTCAGGATTGATGTTTGTCTCTGACTTAGTTTTTCAGATCTTTGCTGTGGAGGGATAGCATGGTGCTTCTGTCTATAGTGCCATGTTGCCCAGAAGTCCGTTCTTGTTTTTTTCTGATTTCATATATATTTATGGAATAATCTTGATTTTGTCTTGATCTATTACAGTCACAGAGTAGCCTTATCTGATGTTGATGTTCTGTGAAATTGTTATGTCCAATAGCAGAACACCAAGGCCTAGGTTATTGTACCAGGCCAGCTGCTTGATGTCAGGGGATGCTTTTCTCTTTCTCACGTTTTACATTTATAATTCCCTAAATTCTTTTATACTACTTAGGGATTACTTTAAAAACAATTTCTTGTGTTATTTATTTAATGGACTAGATATTCCAATGGACTAGAATCTATAGATTATTATTATATTGTGGCAGGTGTAAAGCACAGCTCTATACAGAGTATTATAGCATCACAGTTTTGAAATTTCTATCTTAGCCTGGATGTTTCAGAGATGTCCCCTGATGAGCAGTGAAGACATTTCAGTAATGAAGAGGTCTGGGGAAAGGGCATTCCGGGAAAAGGGCACTTCAAGCGAATGGGGTGGCATGAGCAAAGTCCTAGGGAAAGATAATAGCATGGTGAATATAGACAAATGCAAACAGTTTGCTTTACTTGCAACATAAATCCTAAGGGGTATGTGGCAAAGAATATTCTGAAGAGGTAGGCAGAATCTAGGGCAAGGAAAACCTTTGTAAGTCGTATTAAAGAGATGAGACTCCTTCCCATAGACAATGGAGAATAATGGATATGATTTAATTGAGGCTAATGATATTAACAAGTTTGCCGTTTAGAAAGATTACTCTGGCTACCATGTGGAGAATAGATTTGAGGAAAATAGATTGGAGGCAGGGATACTAGTTAGAAAGCTGTTACACTTTTCTAGGCAAGAAATGACGAGGTCATGAACTAGAGCACGCACTAGAGGTAGTGGGATTTGTGAATACAGGATGGATTGAAAAGATTTAGGTGATAACATTATCAGAACCTGCTGATTAATTAGAAAGAGACTGAAGATTAAGATACCTAGTTTGGGTGATGAAGTAGATGGTTATGACAGCAATTAAGATTGAGAGTATGGATGAGGGACTTCTTTTTTGTTTTCTACAGTTGTTTTGCTTTGGATAGACATCAACTGAGTAGTTGATCAGGATCTTTATTAAAGAAGTACCTTTTGTGGGTGGGGTAAGGAATTAAAAAGATATTAAATGAGTTACATTGATAGGACTTAAAGACTAGTTAGATGTTTAAAATGAGGAAGAAGCCAAGTATTGGATGCCTGCATAGATGATGAAGCTGTTCATAAAGATATAAGACATGGAGCAGGTTTGAATACAGGAAGAGGTAAACGATTATTTCACTTTGAGGTGCATATTGGATGTCTTCCAATAAATAGTCTTTTGAAGTTAGTTGATACCGAATTGGAATGCTTGACAAAGATCTGGTCTGGAGATAAAAATTTAGAGTCATCAACAAATAGTTGATGGTTGAGGTCATCACAGTTAAGATCACCCAGAAGTAGTGCTTAGAATGACTGGGCCAAGGATAGACTCTTGGAGATGCTAAGGGTGGGAGTGCAAATGAGCTCTCTCCTGGGAAGGAGAGGCCAAGAAGGAAGGAAGAAAACTAGAAGAGGAAGAAAGAATATCAGAAGACTAGCTTCATGAAGCCAAAGATAAGGCTTCCAGGGAGCATAATTAAGGCTGTAAAGAAATTAAGGAAGAAAAAAAAGACCAAAAAAAGGTGGTCATTATGTGTTACGACTGTTGTTCTTGGCAATGATAATTTCAGTGGTGTGTTAGGGGTAGATGTCAGAGAATTGAAAATTAAATGGGAAAAAAGAAAATGAAAACAGTAAATACAGACTTCTATTTAAGCAAGCTTAGCAACAGCAATAGCAAGCAAGAAAAACTGACAGTCTGTTCAATGTATCCTTATAATGCAATTTAGCTATTATATACCTATGTTAGCAACTCTTGAGGAAATTGATCATTTTCATATGATATTCAGCAATTGTTTTTTTTTAATTGTGCTATATATCATAGCCATCTTAGTGAGTTTGAAGTGATATCTCATTGTGGAGCAATTGCTGTTAATATTTACTTTCCATTATATGTTACATGTCCAATTGTATGAAAATTTTGATTTATGGGTAAATATCTATAAATGAGGTATCCCAAAAATACAGTTTGGGGCCTGGATGTTCCATTTTAGGTGGCTACAATTATAAAATTACCAAATATTTTTTAAAATATCCATTATAATTTTTGTATTAAGTAGAAATAAACTTTGTTATAGTAAGCCTATTTCCTGGGCATGGGGGAGGGATGAGGGACAAGGAACTGATTACATCTAACCATGGATCTTTCGTTTGTTTTATCTTTCAGATAATAAGTCATTCTGTTACCTTGCCTCTTTTAAAGTCACAAATATCAAATACGAAGAAAAATATGCAGTGAAAACTTCAAGGGAATTTATAGAAAGGAGTCATCAGATTGAGAGAATGGTAAGCTCCATAGCATTTTTAAAGTTAATGAATGAGTCTTTCTGCCTCATTTTGAATGTTCTCATTATAGGAGCTTACCCTCTCTGTGCCTCAGTTTCTTCTGTAAAATGGTTATAACATAGTACTTAGGTCAGATGACTGTGAAGATTAAACAATTTAATATATGTAAAATATTTAGAATAGTGTTGTACACCATTATATATGTACTAGGTTAGAGCAGGCAACTAATTATCACTTAAGAAAATTTTTGGTCAAACAAATATTTTCTCTATTTATAAGTCTTGATTTTATGTTTCTTGGTTCATTTTCCTGAATCTTTTTTTTTTTTTTTAGCATAGTATTGCCACATTCACCGTATCATTTTGTTTATTTTGTTTTTGAAAGCACTTAGTTATATAAAATATAATTTCATATATTTTAATTTTATTCCTGATATCAATCTTAAATTAAGTTGTTGTTGTTGTTAGTTGTCATTGAGTCTATTCCAGCTCATGGGGACCCCATGTGTGCAGAGTAGAACTGTTCCATAGGGTTTCTGAGGCTGTGACTTTTCAGAAGCAGACTGCTAGGCCTGTCTCCCAAGGCACCTATGAGTGGGTTCGAACAGCCAGCCTTTCAGCTACTAGTCAAGTGCTTAATCATTTGGCCCACCCAGGGACCCCTTAAATTTAGTTATATCTCTTAAATATCATGGTTTCCTTGATAACTTATGCATTTATCAAGGTATATACAATTTTTAAAGTATAGCATGCAAGCTAAACCCTTATTATAGCAGAAAGGCAAATAGAAAAATTAATCCTCCATTTCTTGACCCATGAAGAGCACTGTTGTGGAGACTATGTATTTGTTTAGCAAATTCAATATATTAGCTTAGAGTGTACCCCTTTAAGCTATGAGAGTTACTTCTGGAACAAAGATGTAACAGCTCTATAGAAAGGGTACTTTGGTAATATGATTCTTTACCATCATCAGTAGACACTATCTCTTAATTAAAAGATAAACACATTAGCATTCCCACCTTTCCCTCATTATATTCTCCTCTCTATGTAAAATTAACAACATGGAGAAATATTTGTACTTTATTCTGTTTTTATACTTATATATTGGTTGAATCTGAATGTTGACAACAAAATAGATACTATTTTCATTTTCATAGCCATTTAAATAGTGTTTTTCATATAACAATAGTATTTTTGTTTTCTACAAATATGTTCAATACTTTTCATGAGATTCAAAGAAGAATGTTTCCAGAGTTGAGTTTGAATAGATTCTCCTTTTTTTCCCATATTTTCAGATATTTGCAAGGCCCTGATCTTTATTTTTTCAGTTTCTCTTTCTTAAAACCATATGCCTCCTGCTTTAATTTGGACTGACTGCTCTCTAGGTCTACCTCACAGAAGTAAACCTGGGGTAGGATAGGACTGTGCTAGTGTGCTGGATCCATTGTTTCCTGTATCCCATGATTTCTTTGATATGATGAGTTATGTCTTCAAGTAACTTCCTAAAAAAAAGTGCATGGATGGTAAAATTTCTGAATTATTGAATATTGAAAAAATCTTTATTTTATAGTCTATTCAATTGATAGCTTGGATCTAAAATTCCAAATTGAAAACCATCTCCACTCAGAACATTGAAGGCCTTGCTTCATTTTTATTACTGTATCAAGTAATACAGCTGATGAGAAATTGTGTATTTAATTTTTATATGACTTGATTTTTCTTATAAACTTTTAAACTGTTTTTTTAGTTTTTTGAAACTTCACAAGGATGTGTCTTGTTATTTTTTATTTCTACATTTTTATTGGAATATTATATCATACTTTAAAAATGTATAAAACATTTAGAACAATTATAAAACAAATAGCTAAATACCCACCACTCAGTTTAAGAAACAACATTGCCAGTACCTCAGAGACCTCTATATGTGCCTCCCTCTTTCCTCCTCAGAGGTCAAAATTCCTACTTTGAATTTCGTTAAATCATAATTTTCGTAGTTTTCTCATTTATGTATGTATCCCTAAATATTACATTGTTCAATTTGCTTCTTTTGAACTTCATGTAAATGGAATCATACTATATCCTTAAGAAACTATCTTTAAAGTTTCTTCCTTCCTTTCTTTTTTTTTTTCTGTCTCAAGGAAGTAATACTTGAAATGCAAAAACACTTTTGGAGACATAAAATATTACCTCTGAAAATATCGATGTTTACATTTACTAAATCTTTTACTGGCTACAAGCTTAAAAACCTCATCTGAAAATTGGGGATGTGCCTTCACAGATCTTCCAAAGAATAAACACATTGAAACAGAGGCAGAGCAGAGCATTCTCTAGCTCCAAACAATTTATCCCTGAGTAGGTTGGATCCCAAGAAGCAGAATCTGAGATGAGGGTTCTTGCTGAAGAGGTTTATTAATCAAGAGCTTTTAAGAGAAACGTGTAAAGAAGTGAGGGCAGCAGGAAAGGGCAGAGGAAGAAGCTAGACAAAGCTATGGTTTCAGAAGGGCAGCCTCAGCACAATTTCTCTGGGAGTTCTGGAGCCTAAATTGTATCATAGAAGTGGCTCCACCTACAGGCAAGGGGGCTGAACTACCAACAAGGGCTGCCCGCGGAAGGTGGAGCGTAACCTCCCAGGCATAACTGGGTGTGATGCTCAGGTCAGACAAGGGCAAGCCTCTGGAGAAGTGCAGGTGTCAGCTGTTATTAGTCAACGGTTACAGAAGCTGTGAAACGCGTGGACTTGCCCAGTAAATCTAATCTGAGTAGAACACAAATATCTGTTCTAATTCCTTTTTCGTCACAATTCATCATCTTTAAAGCGAATTCAGCCTTTTAAGAAATGTCTAAAGAAAATTCTACTTGTTTGATAAGGGATTACAGATGTTAATCCCCTTTGGTCTAGTCCTTCAGATCATCCAGGGCATAATTCCTCATATGGGCAACTCACAATTCTTAATGCTTCCACTTTGTTTTCAGTTACTGTCAAGTCAATTCTGACTCATGGTGACTCCATGTGTGCAGAACAGAACTGCTCCATAGGTTTTCAAGGCTATGACCTTTTCGAAGCAGATCACCAGGCCTGTCTTCCTAGGCATCTCTGGGTGGGTTTGAACCACCAAACTTTCAGCCAGTAATTGAGACTACCGTCTGAACTGTTTGCACCACTCAGGAACCCCACTTCCACTTTAGTCATCTTTAATACCTTGTCTACATCGCAACCAGTCTGATCTTTTTAAAAAGAGATCATGTTTTATTTTGCTAAAAATTAATAAATGGCTTTCAATTGTACTAAGAATAAAGTCGAAGCTCTTTACCAAGACCTCTAAGGACCTGCATGCTCTGGTTCTCACTACCCCTCCAATTTTCACATTCCCCTCCTTTATACATTCTGTTTCTTCTGCCTGGAACATTGCCCCGACCCCACTCTTTTTGCTGCTGAATCCTTCTTATCCTTCAGGCATCACTTAAATGTCACCTCCTCAGTGAACCCTTCCCTATTATATACCGCTAGTCATTACCTGATATTACTTTATTATACTAGTTGCCTTTTGTAATTTTTTTTATTATTGTCTATCTCTCTCTGTGAGGACAAGACCACACATTTCTGTTCACTGCTTTATCCAGTGTCTGTCACAGTTCCTGAAATATAGGAGATTCCTAATCAATTGTGTTGAATGAACAAATAGATGGCAAAAAAGTAAGAAGGAGAAAGGGTATATTGAAAGGGCCATTAAGGGGTATAAAAGCCGGCATTTTTTTTCTTCTCAATGCTGTTTTCTTCACAGTGTTCACAATTAACTATAGCTGGAGAATCAATTAATTAACGAAAATGTTATTAAGTACCTACTTTGTGCAAGGCTTTGAAGAATGCCAAGTATAGTTCTTTCCTTAAAGGAATTTATAATATGGCTTATGTATGGAAGTTTATGTATGGAAAACAATGTTGTTAGTTGTTAGGTGCTGTCGAGTTGCTTCTGACTCATAGAGACTATATGTACAACAGAACGAAACGCTGCTAGATCCTGTGGCATTCTTACAGTAGTATGTTTGTTTGAGCCCATTTTTGTAGCCACTGTGTCAGTCCATCTTGTTAAGGGGCTTCCTCAACAATACAAACAATACAAACTGAAATTTAGATAAAAAATGATATGATGATATGAGAGATGCCACAGTGCAACATATAATTGTCAAATGTGTGACTCAAACAATCAATATTTTATGAGTTCAGAAGAAGGAAAAAATCCCTTTGGGCTAGCAGAAAGCCTTCCCGGAGAGGAAAAAGAAAAGAAATTTATTGGTGTATTCGCCCTCTCCTGGTATGTGAATCTTTGAGAGGAGCAGGAAATCTGCAGAACTTGCCTGACTTCTCGTCATGGGTGGGTCTCGAAAGGGATTCCCTAGCTTGTATTCAGTAATTACTGATCTTCCTTGAGGACTTAATTTGTACACATTTCCCATCAGAGGGCAGGTACAAGCTCAAGCTTGCTGACGACAGTAACCAGGCTTTTCAGTCAGAGCCACACGTACTGCTTCAAACACATCATTTTGTTTTTTAATACTGGAATTCACACCAAGGACTACAACTGATGTTTGATTTTAAGGTGATTTTTTTTTTTTTTTTGCACTTTACCATAAACTTAGACATTTTGTTGTTGTTATTAGGTGCCATCGATTCAGTTCCAACTCATATACAAGAGAACGAAACACTGCCCAGTCAGGTGCCATCCTCACAATCATTGCTATGCTTGAGCCCATTGTTGCTGCCACTGTGTCACTCCATCTCATTGAGGGTCTTCCTCTTTTTCGCTGATCCTCTACTCTACCAAGCATGATGTCCTTCTCCAGGGACTGGTGCCTCTTGATCACTATCTTGTTTTAAATGGAATAATAAGTAGTAAAACGATCTACTCTTAGGTTTGGACTGTACAAAGGGAAGGATAAATTAATTTTGTAGTTTGGATTAAGTATTGCATTACTGAGTTCTAAGTAGAAGAGTTTCCCAGAAATTGGTCACAACAATGATTAGGTGTCTGAGAGAGGAAAGTTCTCTTAGCCCAGTTAATCTTAAAAGAAGAAGAGAAAGCAATCTCCTAAGAGGTTATCGTTTATGGGATTCAGGATAGAGAAAATATATCTGGGGCCTTCTTTAAGAGTTTCCTACCCCCAAGACCTTCCTTCTGCCACCAACTGAGTAACCCGTGGTAGCACAGTGGTTAAGCTCTCACCTGCTAACCGAAAGGTTGGGGGCTCAAACTCGCCAGCCACTCTCCTGGAGAAGGATGTGACAGTCTGCTTCTGTAGTTTGGAATCTACTCGATGGCAATGGGTGGGTACAGGTTTGTCAATGTCATCCTATAGTCAGTGCTTAAAGGCTCAGAATCTATAGTTAGATTTCCTGGATTTTTATCCAGGACCACCACTTACTATGCCACCTCAGACAAGTTTACTTAAGTGTCTTGGGCCTTAGTTTCTTCATCTATAAAATGAGACTGATGATAACAGTATTTTCCTCATAGGTGGTATGAGTAGAAACAAGGGAATCAACCCAATGCCTTAATCCACACATTTTGTTAAATAGAGTGGACTCATCATGGGTGCATGGTATTGTTAATATTATATTTTAATTTGAATAGATTATTAGTTATTTCTTATACTCTGGAAACCCTGGTGGCATAGTGGTTAAGAGCTTCAGCTGCTAACATAAAGGACTCTGATATGATACAATCCCGATCCTTCCCTTAAATACCATCATGTGTACAAGTTCAAGATTTCTGAGGACATTTATTTAAAATGATGGAGACCTTAAAATCGGCTTTTCTCCCTATTCCTTGAGAAACAGAACTGAAATAAGCTCAGATAGCTTAGTGAAATCCGAAGTATTATGATTCATTACTGACCCAAAGCCCTGAAACAGCTATCCATATGGGGTCACCACTGAGGTCTTTTGGATCCCACCTTGCGTCAGATTTCTACCTACAGTTGGTTACATGATTTGCAGCTAAAACAAAATTATGTATTTTCATCTCTTTTCCATTACCCTATTATTGATTCTTAATTGATTTACTCAATTATTCATCCACACATTTATTCATCGAACATGCATTGAGTGTTTACAGCTCGCCAGGGAATGTGCTGAGCACTGGAGATACACAGATGAATCAGGCACACTCCTCGCCCTCACACAGATTGGAGTCTAGAATTGGAGAGACACCATTGTAAACTAGTGTGATAACTGCTGTATTAGAATCATGTGCAAGTTGTTTGCGTGGCGCACAGGAAGGAGTGTTTAACTTTGAGGAGGGCAGTCAAAGATAATTTAGTTGTCAGTGGAGTTTCTCAAGAATAACAGAGTTTTCATTAAAGATATTTGCCTGGGTGGGGGTGGGGGGATGTATTCTAGGAAGAGGGAAAATAATGTGCAAAGTCACCAAGGTGTGAACCACTCTAGTGTGATTAGAAAAGAACAAGTAATTCGGTAGATAAAAGAGTAGGTTTTGGAAGAGGAAGCACGGACCAATGAAGGGATCAAATTGTGAGGCTCACACTGAGGTGGACATAGGTATTATCCACAAGCTATTGAGAGTTTTGAAACAGGAGTATAATATTCTCAAGTTTTTATTTTAGAGATGTAACTCTGGTTGCTAGCATTGTGGAAGAATAACTGAGGGGAGGAAAATAGGATAGAATCATATAAACGTGCAGTTAGGTGGCTGCAGCAAAGGCCTAGGCACAAGTTGCTTAGAAGCTGATCATAGACCATAGCAGTGGGATTGAAGGAATGGACATGGGTTAAATATTGAGGTGGTAAAATCTACTAGGTGTTCTTACTAATTTAGTGGAGTCAGGGAGAGGAAGGAATCTGGTGTTGTTGGTGGGACAATAGTCTCTCTCCCCAGAGGAGGTAGTAATTGGGCAAGAGAAGATTTACTGTGGATATGGACCTTATATAAACTTAAGTGGACCTATAATTTCTGACTTCTGGCTCTCAATACAATGTTTTTTTTTACTCCAAGTTACTACCTCAACAGTTAGATAGACTCCCTTTTGGGAATCAAGTCCTTTTAAGGAATCAGTTCACCAAGCATCTGAAACTCTTCAATAGCTTGTACTGGAAAAGCTGAGTAAGAAAATGCTGATAGTATGGTGTGTGGTAAAACTTATTCCCAAACCTATTACCAGTTGTGAACGCTTGCACGTCATAGAGAGATGACTAATATGTAAGGGTGTCACGGGACAGATTTTGTCATATATTATGTCAAATGCTTTAGTAGTGGTATAATCATTTAAGAAATTAGCAAATCAATATCAATAGTAGAGGAGATGCCATAGTCAGAAATGAATGCAGCAAATTTACAGCCAGCTTTCTTAAAGATAAAGATGTTGCCTTAAAAAAAAATAGCACAGATACCTTTAGTTCACTTGACAATAATCAAAACTGAAATTATCAACAGTTTATTACATGCCTCAAAGGGTATTATATACACTATTTCATTTAATTCTTAAAACAATTCTATGAGGTAGCTATTGTTGTTATTCCTTACAGAGGATAAGCAAAGTTGAATAGATTTTGTCTTACCATTGTGAATAAGCCATTTACATGTCTTCAAACAAACTGAAACCCTTGCCTTTGCCTCAAGTCTTTAAGACAGGGAGTAACAATTTTGTTAAGATTAATATATTTTCTTTTTAATCAGATGTCCAGGATATTTCGAAGCTCCACAGAAAGCCAATTTATCAACTCTTATGTTATCAGACTAAGGTATGTAAATGTGGTTTTCAACTTTAAACCAATACCATTAACATGAGGTGCTTGACAAAGACAGTTGCTCAGCTCCCCTAATGGCCTTGTGAACATGGAGCAACACACAGATTTCATAAATATTGAGCAGCCCAGTTTATATTACTTAACCATTTCCCGACCACAATGGGAGGAGTAAAGTGATCTATGACAAAAGATAATCCTAGTTACTACTTGGGGGCGGGGAGGCAGTGAGAGAGGAATGTGCTCTGTGAGAGAAAAAAAATACAAGAAGAGGAGGGCTGATGCTAAACCTTGCCTTCCCCTCACCCCCTGCCCTTTAAGCTAGGGGCTAAGTAGAACTTATGCCAGTTCCATTTGATTGTCCTTATTTTAGGCCTACACAACAATCAGATTATGATTTTCTCCTCATTGCATTTTAATTATTATTTTTAATGCCTCTTTATTCTGATGCTCTGGTGTAAGTTAATATACATAAATTGAACTTGATATTGTCAGAGACTTAAATAAATTAATAGAATCCATCCTGAATATGCTTTTTATATGATTTCCAAAAAGCTTGGCATTTACTGGCATATATATATTATAATTCTACCACTTGTCTGTCAGCTTGTTGTTCTGTGGTGGCTTATGTGTTGCTGTGATGCTGGAAGCTATGCCACCAGTACTACAAATACCAGTAGGGTCACCCATGGTAGAAAGGTTTCACCTAAGCTTCCAGACTAAGACAGACTAGGAAGAAGGACATGGTGATCGCCTTCTAAAAAAAAAAAAAAAAAAAAAAACTGGCCTCCTCAAGGTAGAATCAACCTTAATGACTTGGAGGGAGTCAAGCTTTGGGGACCTTCATTTGCTGATGTGGCATGACTCAAAATGAGAAGAAACAGCTGCAAACATCCATTAATAATAGGAATGTGGAATGCAAAAAGGATGAATCTAGGAAAATTAGAAGTCATCAAAAATGAAATGGAACACATAAACATCAATATCCTAGGGATTAGTGAGCTGAAATGGACTGGTATTGGCCATTTTGAATCAGATAATCATATGGTCTACTATGCCGGGTGTCTTAGTCACCTAGTGCTGCCATAACAGAAATACCACAAGTGGATGGCTTTAATGAAGAGAAGTTTATTTCCTCAGAGTCAAAGTAGGCTAAAAGTCCAAATTCAGGGCATCAGCTCCAGGGGAAGTCTTTCTCTCTCTGTCGGCCTTCTCATCAGTGTTCCCCGGACTAGGAGCTTCTCGGCACGGGGACCCTGGTCCAAAGGACACGCTCTGCTCCCGGCACTGCTTTCTTGATGGTATGAGGTCCCCCTGTCTCACTGCTCACTTCTGTCTTTAATATCTCAAGAGATTGCCTCAGGACACAATCTAGTCTTGTAGATCAGGTCCTGCCTTACTAACACGACTGCCACCCATTCTCCGTCATTAACATCATAGAGGCAGGTTTACAACATACAGGAAAATCACACAGTACCAGGAATCATGCCCTAGCCAAATTGATATGCACATATTTGGGGGGACATAATTCAAACCATGACACCAGGAAAGACAAATTGAACAGGAATGGCATCATATTCGTCATCAAAAAGAACATTTCAAGATCTATCTTGAAGTAGAAGGCTGTCAGTGATAGAATAATACCCATACATCTACAAGGAAGACCAGTTAATATGATTATTATTCAAATTTACCCACCAACCACTTAGGCCAAATATGAAGAAACTGAAGATTTTTACAAACTACTGCAGTCTGAAATTGATCAAACATGCAACCAAGATGCACTGATAATTACTGGTGATTGGAATGAAAAAGTTGGAAACGAAGAAGGATCAATAGTTGGAAAATATGACCTTAGTGATAGAAACGATGATGGAGATCTCATGATAGAAATTTGCAAGACCAACAACTTACTCATTGAAAATACCGTTATTCAACAACATCAACGGAGACTATATGCGTGGAACGAGCCAGATGGGATACACAGGAATCAAATCGACTACTTGTGTGGAAAGAGGCAATAGAGAAGCTCAGCATCATCCGTTAGAACAAGGCCAGCAGAAGACTGCAGAACAGACCATCAGTTGCTCATATGCAAATTCAAATTGAAGCTGAAGAAAATTAAAACAAATCCACAAGAGCCAAAGTACAACCTTGAGTATATTCCACCTGAATTTAGAGATCATTTCAGGAATAGATTTGACATATTGAACACTAATGACTGAAAAACAGATGAGTTGTGGGATGACATGAAGGACATCATAAATGAAGAAAGCAAAAGGTCATTAAAAAGAAAAGACCAAAATGGATGTCCGAAGAGACTCTGAGACTTGCTCTTGAATGTAGAGTAGCTAAAGAGAATGGAAGAAATGATGAAGTAAAAGAGCTGAACGAAAGATTTCAAGGGGAAGCTTGAGAAGACAAAGTGAAGTATTACAATGAAATATGCAAAGACCTGGAGCTAGAAAACCAAAAGGGAAGAACATGTGTGGTATTTCTCAAGCTGAAAGAATTGAAAAAAAATTCAAGCTTCGAGTTGCAATACTGAAGGATTCTATGGGCAAATTATTGAACAACCAAGAAGCATCAGAAGAAGGTGGAAGGAATACCCAGAGTCACTGTACCAAAAACAATTGGTCGACCTTCAACCATTTAAGGAGGTAGCATATGAACAAGAATATATGGTACTCGAGGAGAAGAGAGAAAATGGCGCTCTAGGCAGAAGCACCACGCCGTCCCGCCACAGCAAAGATTCGAAAAACTAAGCCAAACAGAGAATACAACAATCCTGAAAACCTAAAACATCAAATGAAGAGATAAAGAACTCAGCCAAGCACCAAATGGAGTGAGAAAACTGACAGAGAACGGAGAGCAAGGAGAGATTCATGCAGAGGTCCCCTACCAGCTAACGCAGCACAGATCCACCGTCTTGGACTGCTATCAGAGACCAGCAAACGGGGGTATGAGAAAGCAGCCTCACGGAGCATCCAGCGGGAGAGAAAACAACCAGTAATTTGCGGTGTGCGCTTTCCCACCCCCCAGCCCTCTTTGCCCCGGCTCGGCCTCCTCTGCTTCCCACGACTACAGTCTCTTGACCGGGAAGCGCCGTCTGCTTGGATTCCACACACCCAAGCGGGCGGCTCTCTGGGTGCCATTTGTTGGATGCTAGTGTTGCTTTTTTTTTCTGCTTCTTTTGATTTCTCACTTGCCTCTCGCCAAATCCCCCTCCTTTCGCTCGAGTGCCTGGCTCTGTGCTCCATCTTTGCTTCTTCCTGAGGGGCTGCAGAGCTCCATTTAAGTGTGGAGCTGCTTCCTGGTCTGGGCTACCGTGCTGGTGGGATCCTGGGGCTTTTGTTCGTTTGTTCCTCTGCTTCCCGCGGCCACAGTCTCTTGACCGGGAAGCACAGGCTGCTTGGATTCCACACACCCAAGCGGGAGGCTCTCTGGGTGCCGTTTGTTGGATGCTAGTGTTACTTTTTTTTCTGCTTCTTTTGATTTCTCACTTGCCTCTCGCCAAATCCCCCTCCTTTCGCTCGAGTGCCTGGCTCCGTGCGCCATCTTTGCTTCTTCCTGAGGGGCTCCAGAGC
>NW_004444044.1:6235945-6264818 GCF_000243295.1 Trichechus manatus latirostris
GGGGTTGTTAACCAATGTCATAAAACAACATGTGTACTACTGTTTCATAAGAAACTATTTGTTTTGTAAGCCTTCACCTGAAGTACAATAAAATAAAATAAAAAAAAAGAATGTATGGTACTCGAGGAAGAATTCCAAGCTTCACTGAAGGCATTGGTGAAATACAAGGCTCCAGGAATTGATGGAATACCTACTGACATGTTTCAACAAACAGATGCAACACTGGAAGTGCTCACTGATCTATGCCAAGAAATTTGGAAGATAGCTACTTGGCAAACCGACTGGTAGAGATCTATATCTGTGACTATTCTGAAGAAAGGTGATCCAATAGAATGAGGAAATTATCAAACAATATCATTAATACAATACACAAGTAAAATTTGCTGAAGATAATTAAAAAACAGTTGCAGGAGTATATTGACAGGAAACTGCCAGAAATTCAAGCTGGATTCAGAAGAAGACATGGAACAATGGATATCATTGCTGATGTCAGATGGATCTTGGCTAAAAGCAGAGATATCAGAAAGATGTTTACCAGTGTTTTATTGACTATACAAAGCCATTCGACTGTGTGGATCATAAGAAATTATGGATAACATTGTGAAGAATGGAAATTCGAGAACACTTAATTGTGCTCATGAGGAACCTGTACATAGACGAAGAGGCAGTAGTTTGAACAAGGTGCAAAAACGATGAGGGGGCAGTGTCTGACCTCCTCTAACTTCACAAAGAGGGAAGGAGAACCAAGACCAAAAGCTCAAGGCTGATTCCTATGAGGTGGAGGTCAGACATGCCTCCTCTCTTCACCATCTATACCAGTTCTGACACCAACCATCCCTCCCACAGCCCTCTGTACTGGATTCGATAATTCATTGCAATGGCCACACAACACTCACAGACCATACTCACGATTACGGGGTTTACTAGGGAAGAAACAGTTACAGTTCAGACTCAGGAACAGTCAGAATACAGTTCTTCCATCAGGACAGTCTCTCCCCAACTGTGTTCGCAGGCACATCCTTCCTTGGCCCTCGGCCTCTGTCCAAAGGCACTCAGCTTTCTTTCTCCATGGGCCAGGAAGCCCACCATGCCATCTCCTGCTGCCAGGTGTCTCCTGCCACTGCTTTTCACTGTATTCAAGGTTATAGCTCTCTCTCTCTCCATCTCCTGCTTTCAGGAGCTTCTCAGCACAGGGATCCTGGGTCCAAAGGACGCATTCTCCGCTTCTGGCTGTTCTTTTTTGGTGGTTGTAGGATCCTCCTCTCTGCTCTGAATTTGGCTTTCTTTTAAGGCAAAACTGACCAATTCTCTTGGTAGGCCACAACTACCTTATCACACTGTCCTGCCCAATCACCTGGAGGGGAGTTACAAGACCATGGCTAGAAAGGCCACACAAAAGTAACCAATAGGACTGCACAAAGAAATACTGAGAAGTTTAAAATCAGAAAAGGTGTGCATCAGGGTTATATCATTTCACCGTACCTGTTCAATTTCTTTACTGAACAAATGATCTGAGAAGCTGGACTATATGAAGAACGTGGCATCACGATTGGAGGAAGACTCATTAACAAACTGCGATACGCAGATCACACAACCTTGCTTGCTGAAAGTGAAGAGGACTTGAAGCACTTACTGATGAAGACCAAAGACTACAGCCTTCAGTATGGATTGCACCTCAACATAAAGAAAACAAAAATCCTCACAACTGGACCAATAAGCAACATTATGATCAACAGAGAAAAGACTGAAGTTGTCAAGGATTTCATTTTACTTGGATCGACAATCAACACCCATGGAAGCAGTAGTCAAGAAATCAAATGACATATTGCACTGGGCAAATCTGCTGCAAAAGACCTCTTTAAAGTGTTCAAAGCAAAGACGTCACTTTGAGGTGTAAAGTGTGCCTGACCCAAGCAGTGGTATTTTCAGTCACTTCATATGCATGCAAAACCTGGATGATGAATAAGGAAGACCAAAGAAGAATTGATGCCTTTGGATTGTGGTGTTGGCAAAGAATATTGAATATACTGTGGACTGCCAAAAGAATGAACAAATCTGTCTCGGAAGAGGTACAACCAGAATGCTCCTTAGAAGCAAGGACGGCAAGACTACGTCTCACATATTTTGGGCATGTTATCAGGAGGGATCAGTCCCTGGAGAAGGACATCATGCTTGGCAAAGTAGAGGGTCATCGAAAAAGAGGAAGATCCTCAATGAGATGGATTGACACAGTGGCTGCAACAATGAGCTCAAGCACAACAACGACTGTGAGGATGGCACAGGACTGGGCAATGTTATGTTCTGTTGTACATAGGGCCACTATGAGTCGGAACCAACTCGATGACACCTAACAATAACAACATATGAATGCAAAAGCTAGACAATGAATAAAGAAGACCAAAGAAGAATTGACACCTTTGGATTACGGTGTTGGTAAAGAATATTGAATATACCATGGACTGCCAAAAGAGCAAACAAATCGGCATTTGAAGAAGTAGAGCCAGAACACTGCTTAGAAGTGAAGATGGTGAGACTTTGTCTCAAGTACTTTGGACATGTTATTAGGAGGGATCCGTCCCTGGAGAAGGACATCATGCTTGGTAAAGCAGAAAGTCATCGAAAAGGAGGAAGACCCTCATGAGATGGATTGACACAGTGGATGCAACAACGGCTCAAACATAGCAATGATTGTGAAGATGGCACAGGACCAGTGTTTCGTTCTGTTGTACATAGGGTCACTATGAGTCAGAATTGACTCGAGGGCACCTAACAAGAACAACAATATATTATAATTATTGTATATATATATATATATATATACCTAGTTTTCGACCATTCGAAAAACTTTTTATATGGATTTCAATCTAGATTCCATAGTGCTACAGAAATATATATATATTTTAATACCTGTTTGCTTCACTTGTTCATTTCTCATGGTAAAGTGAATATAAAAAAAGACAAACCTGCTGTTGTCAAGTTGATTCCAACTCATAATGACCCTATACGACAGAGTAGAACTGCCCCATAGGTTTCCAAGGTTGTAAATCTTTAAGGAAGCCACTGCCACATCTTTGTATCATAGAGCAGCTGGTTGTTCGAGCCATCAACCTTCTGGTTAGCAGCCGACAGCTTTAACCACTGTGCCACCAGTGCTCTTTAAGTGAATATATATATATGGTTAAAGAGCTCATGCCATTTCTTCACCTCCTCTTTCCCTTTTTTCCTTCAAATAAATTACTCAAAAATGTACTTGAGACTTTCTAGCTCTAGAAATCACAGTATAAATTTATACATTTGATTGTTGTATCAGATGATTTCCTTTAAAATCTGCTTTCTGTAATTATTTATTTATTAAATACATTTTAACTGAGCACTAAACCCCTAGTATCGGTGGTTTAACACAATGAAGATTTATTTCATTTTCATGGCACAAACCAAAGACAGTCCTCCCACAGCCCTCTCTAAACAATGAGCTAAGTAAGGGTAGTAATGAAAAGTAATGAAAAACAATGTTTTTCATTATGTATTGTATCCAATATGTCTTATACTTCCCTTTGCTTCCCCTATAGAGCTTCACACACTTCCCGATCATTTTATAAAAGAAAATACAAGCTGTTTAAATTTTAACGTCTAGCCCTGTTCCCTGTATCTAGACATAATTTAAAAATCTGGTATACATATATGCCATCCATCAGGTTTCTTTAAATTTAGTGTGAGTCCTAATAGTGAAAAATAGTTTAGGATTTGAGAAGCAGAATTATTTATCTGCTTTTTTGTTCTTTAGTCCCGATGAAGGTGGTGTGAAGATTCTTATGGTACTCATGTTTCAATACCCATCTACTAGTAGTGCTGAAAGAATCAAGAAAAGAATTGAATATATTTTATATCAAAGTCTGAAGATGAAAAACTTGCCTTTGAGTATAAACAAAACATCAATTACACTCACACGTAAGTCTTTTTTTTTAAACCACCTTTGTGATTCCTCCCCCTCACAATCCCCTTTATTTTTCATAAGAATTTAGGTCAACACATTCTTCTATTTCAAGATAAGTCTGAAGGGAACAAAATGTTACAGGAGGGAAGGATAAAGTTGGATAAGAGGCTGCGGTATGGGTGGGGCCTCTATACTGGCTGTACGTAAACGAGCTTCACACCTCCAGTGCCTGCTGCCTGAGAAACCGCCTTCCACCACATTCTCCATGAAGGGAGAATCCTCACTGAGAGTAGGCCATCAGCTTGCATTGACTGAATTCCCACCCTGTGGACCAGGGCCTTGAGATTGAGCCATGACTGGTCTACAATGCCCTTTAGCTCCCTAGAGCTGCCTTTTCAACACTGGCCACTAAGCATATGCCACCCTCACATAGGCTGGTAGACCTGGTATTGTTAACACCAACTGTGTTGGGAATTGGAGGGTGGTTCTTTGAGTTATACTGGAGTCTCCAAAGAAAGAAATCGGTGACATTTATCTTTATTCATTCTCTCCTAATTTCTTAACTTTTCTGCTTGCTAAGCAAAACCCAGAAAATAAAATGTTCTCTGTTTTTCTTTTAAAGTAAAATTATACAGTTTGGACCAAAAATTAATTCAGAGTAGAGGGTAATTTATATATTACTTGGTCGTAAAAAATCTCATACCCTTTTGAAATATTGATGCTTCAGATAATAAGCATTTCCAATAGTGGGCTATTTGCAAAAAATAACATAAAATAGGACACAGTCTTCTGCCAACTAATCCATGCATTGTTTGTTCCAGCTATCGACGGCAAAAAGACGAGGCATCTTCTCAACAATCGTAAGTTTGAAAACCTACAAGTAATTGCTTATTTTATAGCTAAAGATAATGAATAAAAACCACAGAGAAGTGTTTTACTCATTTTGTGTTTTTGTAAACCATTTGCATAGTCCTTTTATTATTGCTTATTATGTCTAATATCTAAAACACTTAAGGCTATAAACTTATGCTAAATATAATTTTATGTTTTATGACTTAGGGGATGTAGTAAAAAAAACTACATAGTATTCCAGCTATTATAATAGGATGGAACTGTATATTTAACATTCTATTTTAATAGTCTTTCTAAATATTTACCTTTTTAAATTCTCTCCCAGTTTAAAATGGCAGTTAGTTAGATTTACTCCTGTTAAAAGCTTTCTGGTTTTCTTGCCAAAATAGCTGACAAGTACATTCTCTGCTCTTCCCCCTTTTGGTACATACTGAGATTTTCTTTGTGGAAAAATATATTTCCATTAAAAATGTTGTAAGGACAATGAAAAACAATGACAATTCTCTATTTGTAATATGCAGAGTTTAACATATTCCTGGATATTTTCATTACTCATATGTTGTTCTTCTCTTCTGTGTTTTCCAGCTTTATGTAAAAGTTCTTCCATTGTGTTCTTTTTCTTTATATACTCTATGTTCTTTATATCTTCTTCATTTGAAACATTGGAGTCTTTACTAATCTATTACTGTTCACCTTTATGTTTGTTAAATAAATATCTAATTCTTCATTTTCTAGTTATCATAGTCAAGAATAAAGCAATAATGATGCATAGGAATTTAACACATTCTAAAATCCTGTTCTCAGCCTCAATCCATTTTCCAAATCTTTGTCAAATAATATCTTGTACAATTTTAATCATTTAATCTTTACATACTGTATCAATATTTTTTCAAGACCTTTTTTAAAATTTTTTTCGACAGTTAAAATTATTTACTCCTAACTTCATATATTAGTAGAATCATCACTAAGGTTTCCTGTTAGCTCTTATTATTTTCCATTCTTGAGTCTTCATTTAGATTTATCTATTCATCTGCTAAATTATGCCCTGAAGTATTTTTAAACAAGAACACTATACAAATGGTATATTTTCTGAGTACTTGCACATGTAAGAACATCTTTCTGTTTACTTTATCTGAATTTAGAATAAACTTTTTAGATTATAGACTTTTCACTTGGAATTCTGTACATATTATTCTGTTGTCTTCTGATGTTTTTGTTGTAGAACTGAAGTTTGAGGCTAGTGTGATCTTTATTCTTAAATAGCTTGTCTTTTTTGTTCTTAGATGAATGTAGAAAAGCTTTATCTTACAACTTTTTGCCAAGAGATCTAGAAGGTTGCATTTTGCTCTAAGTTTTGACTAGAACATTCTGAGCTTTTTCAGTCTGTACACTCTTTTTTTCCTGGTTCTGGAAATGTTTTTTCTATTATAAATTTGATGATTAATTCTGTTCCAATTGTTCTTTTTTTTTTTCTTACTCAGGAATACAAATGATTCATTATCTATGCACCCTTTTTTGTCCTCCATATCAATCATTATTTGTAGTTACAGTTCAGGTTACTTTCCTTTACATTCTAGTAGATCTTAGCAAATCTCTCTTCCTGTAGGCCACTTATCTCAGTTTTCTGATGTGTCACTTTTACACTTTAAAACTTCTATGTGGATTTTGTATCTGCAATGACATTCTATGAAGAGCCCTGGTGGAGCAGTGGCTAAGTGCTCAACTGCTAACTGAAAGGTCTGTGGTTCAAATCCACCCAGTGGCTCCATGGGAGAAAGATGTGGCAGTCTGCTTCCATAAAGATCTATAGCCTTGGAAACCTAGTGGGGCAGTTCTACTTTGTCCCATGGGGTTGCTATCAGTTGGAATTGACTTGACGGCACTGGGGTTTTTTTGTTTGTTTTATGACATTCTTTAGTTTATTGAAATTTATTTAACCACAGACTACTCTGTTATATATATTTTTATCATAGCGGTTATTTTGTTATGTTTGCTGCTTTTATTATATTGAGGCCATATTTTCTTGCATGTCTTTGTTGACACCAAGCACATGTTTACTAAAATTTCTTATTTTCTGTGGAAAATAATTCTACCTTAAATCCATGGTACCCTTTCATAAGCATCTGGTTAAGGTGCTGGGTTTTGGATTATTTGGTCATTCTTTCTTGAAAGTAAAGATATAAATCCAGACTTAGCATTTTCTAACAGACAATATGTGGAGTCTCTTTAGCCTCTCTCTCTTGGGTATGGCAACTTTCACCTCTCAAATCAAGATTTGAAAGTTAGATTAATCTACTCATTCCTTTCCCATTTCCAAGGCTTAGCATACACTTGGAGCACACAGTTCTGCTTAACTACATAGTAGCTTATTCTATTTCAGTTGGAGTATGAGATTTAAAAGAGTACAAATTCTATCTGTTACTGGTGCCTCTCTAGAGCCCAAAGTGGTCCCTGGCACTCATAGGATGTTCAGTATATACTTGCTGAACGGCTCAATGAACAATTTCTCTAATTTTTTTTTTTTTTTTTGAGAGGTGGACTCTAACTATGTTATAAGTTAGATGCAGGCTTACATTCTGATCTTACAAGTGTAGAGCATGAAAATGACCTCAATTACCCCCTTTGCAACACCAGCCCCACCACTCACTAATGCTGGTGCTCTTCCTTTCTCTCTTTAAATTGCTTTTCATGATGTAACTACACTTTTCATACTACTTCCCATCTTTCTTCTATCCCTAAATAGAGTGGTATACTGGGAATCATGGCTTCTAAATAGATAAAGAAAAGAGATGATGAAGCATGGAGGGGGTCACAATGGAATGGTTCAGAATATAGTTTCTGCTTGGCTGGGACAGGTGTAGTGTTTTGTTTCCTGAGCTGGGAGATCACAATAACGGGAGCCAATGGCTTTTCCAATCTTCTTGGTACTCTCTATACAATTCTAGTTCAAAGACTAGAGCTTGGGCCATCCAAGAAGTTGCTTTTCAAACCAACTCATTAGACACTGCTGTTACTGAAAATGTCTACTGGAGTTTATGTTTTTATCTTTCCTTAATTTTTAGTAATTTTGTTCCTTTTCCCTTTGCACAATATGATACACTCAAATTTTTCATCTGTAATATGGAGATATTAACACCTAACATTCAGGGTTGTTCTGAAAATTAGAGAAAATATATGTAACACCATGCACAATGCCTGGCTCATAACTAGCAGTTATTACTTATATTATCATTATATTAATGCATATTTTAAGGAGAAGTTGGGATAGGAAGTATTAGGTACTACCAGTATGGCACTATATCCCTGGGTGGTGCAAATGGTTAACGTGTTTGGCTGCTAACAAAAAGGTTGGAGGTTCAAGTCCACCCAGAGGCACCTCAGGAAAAAGGCCTGGTGATCTACTTCCAAAAAATGTAGCCATTGAAAACCCAATGGAGCGCAGTTCTACTCTGACATAAGTGGAGTTGTCATGAGTCAGAATCGACTTGACAGCAGCTTTTTTTTTTTTTAATATGACACTGTGTTAACCTAGAAACTCTGTTTGTTCAATGTGAAGCTCATTTTAATTGGAAACAATCTCCACTGAAGTTATTTAACACCGGGGGAACTATGATGAATATGTAAATATGGTTTCAGACAGCTACTTTTTTACTATTTCTGAATTCTGGGTGGCACAAATGGTTAAGCCCAAGGGCTGGCTGCTTGAACCCACTCAGAGGCACCTCAGAAGACAGGCCTGGCGATCTGCTTCCAAAAGGTCACAGTCTTAAAAACCCTGTGGAGCAGTTCTACTCTGCACACACGCGGATGCTGTGAGTCAGAATCAACTCAATGTCAACTAACAGCAACAATCAAACTCCTTTTAGGAGGAAAAAAAACTACATTTTTAATAAATACGTAAATAATTAAAAGATACATTAATAACTGTACTAATTACCTTTCAAAACTTATTTAAGGTTGGTTTGAAGTCTAATCAATGAAGGATTTGATACCAGGGAACAGAATTTTTGTTGTTGTTGTTAACTAGTCTTTCAAATTTTAGAAGACCAAAAAAGGGCATTATTGTTTAAGATTGTTATATTGCAGGACTTTGCAATACAATATATGGATTATACATAGTCATATCCAGGGTGAATCATGGCCTACATTCAGTAGTTAAGAATACAGGCTTCAGTGTCAGATCTTCCTAGTTTCATATTTCATTCTGCCACTTACCATCTGGGTTTTCTCCAGAGATTTATGTTCCCTATCTAAGGTTTAGCTTTCTATTCTGAAAAATGTGTTGCCAGGGAAAAAAAAAACAATAAAAAAACACACTTATCAGAGGATCTGTATATTTTTGATGCTCGATAAATTATCTATCTATCCATATATGTTTTATAGACAGAGACAGAAGTTAATTCCTGGACTGGATGCCTTGAAATGTTATTAAATATTTCTTCTGAACCTAAATAGGAGCAGTAGGACCCTATAAAATAACCTCAGAGGCTGAGTGCTAGGAGTGGGTTAAAGCGTAGCAGTGGCAATGGTTTACCGAAGCATCTCCATCCAAGGCAAATTAAGATATGCTTTCTTCTCTCTTTTTCACAAAAACAAGCTAACAGATATTTCTGTGACAGGGTGTGGGATAAGGATGACATCTTCAAACATACCAATACCATCATCCTCTTCTACTGAAAAGATTGTCTTTGGAAGTGAAACAGCTATGGATGGGGAGTGGCCTTGGCAGGCCAGCCTCCAGCTCATAGGCGCAGGCCATCAGTGTGGAGCCAGCCTCATCAGTAACACATGGCTCGTCACAGCAGCTCACTGCTTATGGAGGTAAGTTTACCCTGCTTTGTCCCTTAAATACCTTATGCTTGTTCCATGCCTCTGATCATGTTATTCCCATCTCCCTTCTCTCAATAGCTATGATTCTTAGTTTGTATATCTGGTGTGATTCTTACCATATATTTCCTGGTATTGCCATGATCCTAATATGCCATCTTTCCTACTACAGCATGAATTCTTTTAGCGTAAAGACAGACTATTATCTCAATAAATTTGGTTGTTTTTGCTGTTTTTTTCCCCAATTAATCCCTCAAGCTTCCCACTATTAACATTCACTATTATTTTATAAATAAGAAAAAAAATCAAAGGTATCCCTCTTAGGTTTATGGACAGAGCTGGAGAAGAATGTAGAACAAAATTCTAACACACAAAAAAAAGACCAGATTTACTGGCCTAAAGGAGACTGGAGAAACCCCGAGAGTATGGCCCCCAGACACCCTTTTAGCTCAGTGGTGAAGTCACTTCCGAGGTTCACTGTTCAGCCAGGGATTGGACAGCCCCATAAAACAAAATGGGACTAATGAGGCACAGCAGTCCAGGGACAAGGGCTAGAAGGCAGAAGGGGATGGGAAAGCTGGTGATAGGAAACCCAAGGTTGAGTAAGGACAGTGTTGCTGTGTAGTGAGGTTGTTAACCATTGTCGTAGGGCAACATCTGTACTAACTGTTCAGTGAGAAACTATTTTGTTCTGTAAACCTTCATCTAAAGTGAGAATAGCATCACAATTGGAAGAGCGTAGTCGATGTCACTAAACTGTGCATGTAGAAATTTTTGAAATGGTGTATCTTTGGCTATGTATATTTTCACCAAAAAAAGAAAAAAAAAAGGTCAAGAAGGGAGAGGGTTGACATGTCGTGGGGTTGTTAACCAAAGTCATAAAACAATATGTGTACTACCGTTTAATGAGAAACTATTTGTTCTGTAAACCTTTACCTGAAGTATATATAAAAAAAAAAAGGTACCCCTCTTAAACCTCTTTCTTCTCACTACATTGTCCCTTTCAAGACCCTATTACTTAAAAAAAAATTTTTTTTTGATATCATGTGTTTTCAGTAATGGAAGGCATGCTGAATCAAGGAGTCTTTCTGAATTTATGTTATGAAATATGGATTTTGATACATATTTTGTCGGGAACATACGTCCCACCAAAAATGGCACCCTCTTTTGTGGGAAATACATGTCCCAAAGAACGCACCAATGATCCAATGATAATTGGAGGCACCATTTGGTTACATTGGGTACCTCTGGTTTTCCAAATATCACACACACACACACACACACACACAAAAAAAAAAAAACCCAAACCCACCAGGGCTCCCTAGCTATCACACAAGAAGCCATAAATGTGCTTACAAGACTTATCTAGCTGTACAAAAGCCAAAAGTTTCACCCTGGATGCACTGCTTCATCCCTAAGCCTTCCACCTTAGTGAATTTTCACAAATAAAGTTTCTTTCATTTTTCACCATTACACAAGCCCCCACTGGAGGGCAGTCACTACTTTTAGGAAGAAAAGGAGCCTCCCAAGAAACCTGAGAGCCTGAAAATGTTTGGGGGCAAATTCTGGCCCAAGAACCATGAAAGGAATTTTTTCAGTAATCCTTGTGGGCTTGTGAGATTCAGACAGTTATGTAGAAGGTGGGAGAGGTTTGCTACTCTGTCTCATTGCTGTCACAATATTGCTGTTGAAAATTTGTCATTTACAATTCAGCAGGGGCTCTCTGCATGGGCTTCAGAGATTGTAGCTCTTAAAGCTAGCTGTGTCAGTTTATTTACATGAATATGCACAAGCACCCTGTTGCTGCAGGAGATCAGGGACACACCAGCTTTCTTTCATAGGGTTTCACTATCAGGGTACATACAGAAAGCTTTTGCTTTTAAACACTGAAAAGACAGAAAAGCTTGGAACAATCCCCTTTGCTTGGCTACTGTAACTACTCATGCACCCTTCTAAAAAAGGCTATCTTGGTGATTCTAGGAGGCTCTTTACCATCCTTCTAATGGTAATGCTCCAAATGGTTCCAAGATGCCTACACCTTTCTTATGGAGTAGAGGCGTAAAGAAAACAACCAAATGAATCTAAGGTTATTGTCTGTCCCTTCTCTCACTAGAGAAAAGGGACTCTGTTTATATATATTTGTTGTTGTTGTGTGCTATCCAGTCAATTCTGACTCATAGCAACTGTCATGGATTGAATTATGTCTCCCAAAAAATGTGTGTATCAGTTTGGCTGGGCCATGATTCCTGGTATTGTGTGACTTTCCTGTGTGTTGTAAATCCTGCCTCTATGATGTTAATGAGGGAGGATGGGCGGCAGTTGTGTTAGTGAGGCAGGACTCAATTTACAAGATAGGATTGTGTCCTGAGAAAATCTCTTGAGATATAAAAGACAGAAGTGAGCAGTGAGACAGGGGGACTTCATATAATCAAGAAAGCAGTGCCAGGAGCAGAGTGTGTCCTTTGGACCCAGGTCCCCACACGGAGAAGCTCCTAGTCCGGAGGAACACTGATGAGAAGGCAGACAGAGAAAGAAAGCCTTCTCCTGGAGCTAAAGCCCTGAATTTGGACTTTTAGCCTACTTTACTGTGAAGAAATAAACTTCTCTTTGTTAAAGACATCCACTTGTGGTATTTCTACTATAGCAGCACTAGATGACTAAGACAGCAACCCTATAGGATGGAATAGAACTGCCTCATTGGGTTTCCTAGGCTGTAAATCTAAGGGAGCAAATCACCAGGTCTTTCCTCCCATTGAACCACTGGTGGGTTGGAACCGCTGACTTCTTGGTTAGCAGCTGAGTGCTTAACCAATGCACCACCAGGGCTCCTATATATATTTACAACCCCAAAATAACGGACATCGTCCCTTAGAGGTGAACTTGAACCCCACTAACTTGTTAATGCTTCCTGGTTTTTAATGTTCACACTGTTCTTTGCATTTCTGTTTTGGTTAGAGTAGCATGCACTTTAGTTTATAATTTTCTCTGTTTATGTGGATTAAAAAATAAATAAACCCAGAATGCCAATTTATTAATAATTAATGAAGAATATCACCTATAATTATTAAAATACATGTTACAGCAGATCCAGTGTAGACTCTCTGTATAGAAAGACATGGGAATTGCCCATTGAATTTGACAAAGTGGAAATCCCTGGTGTCCTTGAAAAAGGAAAGTTTGGTGGTATGATGGGGAAGGGAATGTATTCAAGAGAGAATAGAAGGAAAAGGACTGGATGCAGTGAATTTAGAAAGTGCCTTCAAGAAATTTTTATATGAAAGGGAGCTGATAAATTGGGCCATAGTAAAGCGGGGTTGTGGTGTCAAAAGAGGGATTTAAAAGAATATGGGAGACATTATAACATACTTTATGCTAATAATAATAATCCAAAAGAGAAGGGAAAGGTGATGATCTTGGAGAGAAAGGATTATAATTGTTAGGATGGACTGCATGTAATTGCAAAATGTGGTATACTCCTGTGAAGGAAAAATATGGGGTACTTTGAAGACAATATTGTAATCATTCAAACAGATTAAATTTTTTATGAGTGTATTGTTTTTCCTGCAGAAATAGTGTATTTTTTTTGAACGATGTTTAAAACAAATCTTTTCATCTTTATGTCCATGAAAAATGATCCCAGTCACTGTGAAACTGTGGGTGGGGAAAAAGTTATTGACAAAGAATTAGGAGACTTGGACCATCTCTTTCTGACACGAATTAGCTGGGTATTTCACTCACCTGGGCAAGTTACTTAACCTCTGGGTCAGAGTGTCCTTATCCAAAAAGAGTGGGGCCTATTACATGAGGCTTCCTCTCACTGGCAACGGATGAAGGAGTAGGGTATTTCTATTTTGTCTCCCCATTTAGATTTCAAGTTTCATAAGGACTGGACTCTTTGTACCTCCAGAATTCTAGTTTTCAAATGAATGCTTCAGGCTTAAGATTTCTGCTTCTAACAAAATCTCTCCTTAAAGTGTAAATAAGCAAAACAGAGGTGCACAGAACTCCCCAGGCTCTGCCTGATCATCTCTGGGGCAGTGCAGAGCTCTTTGAATACCATTGATCTTTCAGGTTCTTCGTTATACTTAAAAGTTTATGATTCACCAACACAGTAATCCCTCATAAAAGAGGAAATCCCCTTTTTGAATTCTTCTGTGTGATTTCCTTCTACCCAATTTCGTTTCACATACAGAAATTCAAGTTTCTCTACATTTCCAATCATTCTTGATGGGGTAATTAGAAAGAGAGAACTGGTCTTTGGGGAAGAATAGGGATAAAAAGATGACAGGACTAAATAGAATTTGCTTGCGATGCAAACTTGTGAAAGAGAAAAGCATCTGTATGAAGGGAAAGTTGAGAGCCTGGTAAGAGGTACCAAACAGGCCAGATGAAAGGGGGTGGAAGCTGTAAGAGCATGACATTCAGTAGGGCTGTATAGCCACTGAAAATTGGAGTGGGATGGGGGTGTAGGGCAGAGAAACGACCCTGTGTACACATGAGGTTTTGTGAAGTAGATAAATTGCACACACAGTAAGATCCAGTAAACAAGAGCCAGTAAGTGAGTCATAAAATAAGAATGAATCAAGGAGCTGACACAGAGCGTAAGTTATCCATGCATATTATCCAAAACAAATAAAAATTAACACATTTCATTGAGGTTATGAAGACAAAGAACCTGAAGAATTTCTAACAAGCAAGGAATGAAAACATTGGAAATTAACTGTGTAGTACGCACTACTATCATTAATCCAAATAAATAAAGCACTGGAATTTCACTTAGCTGCCATGTTGTCTTCTTAATTTTAGAGGATGTAAAATATTTTGAAGGGCTTTCATATACTCACTTGTATCATCAATGTTTTTAACCTCTTTTTCTCAAAAATCATCAACTGCAAATTCTCTTACTAAGGGATTTTTCAGGAGCAGATCTCCAATAATTGGGAAGAAATACAGTCTCAATCATTTTTATAAGATCAAGTTAAGCATTATAAATCATACCTTTTGATTTTTTTTTTTTTTTTTTTCAGAAATAAAGACCCAAGTCAATGGATTGTTACTTTTGGTGTAACTATAACACCACCTGAAGTGAAACGAAATTTGAGGAAAATTATTCTTCATGAAAATTACCACAGAGAAACAAATGAAAATGACATTGCCTTGGTCCAGCTTGATACTGGAGTTCCGTTTTCAAGAATAGTTCAGAGAGTTTGCCTGCCGGATTCATCTCTAAAGTTGCCACCTAAAACAAGCGTATTTGTCACAGGATTTGGATCCATGGTAGATAATGGTGAGTAATTTAAATTTACTTAACACAAATTTGTCTTGAGATTTAACAATTGTCTTAGGGAATAGTTTAGGCTTTTCATAAAAATAATGTTTATGCTTCCAATGTGTATGGCTCAGGACAGAACAGGGGGCTATGGATTAAAAAATAAAAGGAACTGGGTCCCTGTTCTTTGAGGAGTTCACAATTAATTGAAGCAGTGGTGAGAAATTAAAGACTAATATAGAAGAAAAGAATAGATTGTGTTAGGTGCTGTGAGAAGGGACAAAAAGCTATGCGAGTATAAAAACCAAAACCAGTGCCACTGAGTTGATTCCAACTCATAGCGACCCTATGGGACAAAGTAGAGTTTCCAAGGAGTGGCTGGTGGATTCGAACTGCCGACCTTTTGGTTAGCAGCCAAGCTCTTAACCACTTTGCCACCAGAACTCCATGGGAGTATAAGACAGTAAATAATTAAAAATGGTATACTCCCAGATGTGAATACTACTGGTTAATATATACACCTACTCCTCACTTATCAACTATCTCGTTATCCAACCTTTCACATTTACAACAATAGTAAAAAAATCCACTCTACACTGTTTTGTGCATTAACCACTCAGCGCCCACCCTGCGAGGGTGGATGAGTGAAACTGCCCACCCTGCGGCCTCCCCAGGGATGACTAGGTAGTAGTGGCCATGCGCCAAGCTCTGTCCTGGGGCTAGACCTGTGGGGCGGGCAGCCTCCCTCCGCTCCCTTCCTAGGTTTGCGCTGGGCTGGTTGCGGCAGGCGTCTCCCTGTGTGGTGGCCCCTCCTAAGCCAATGAGAATGCGAGGTGCCACGACGGAAGGTGGAGTGACCAGTAGTGCCCAGGACCCTACTGCCACCACGTCCTGACACCCACGGGACTGGAGAGGGGGCAAGAGAAGCACAGCACCCATGCCAGTCATGGAGGCCCAATTAGTCCTCACCGGCTGCCCAAGCTGCCCTCTGTACTGTTGGGTGTTGACGTTTGCTAGCTAACTTGGAAAGTTGCGCTGGGGGCTCCAAAGCCATGCCCCATCTAACTTCCAAGACTGCCCCACTCACCACCACTACCACCACCCTCTGTGGAGCCCAGGCCCCACAAATGCAGCAGTCCCACCTGCCGGGGGCATGTGAGCCACTGCTTCCCCTAGAGGGCAGGCAGGCTGCACAGCCCCTGCGCCTCCCAAGGCAGCACATAGGCCAGGGGCTCGCCTCAGCCCCAGGCAGCCTGGGCTACCATGGGCATCCAGGGCATGGAGTTGGATTATTGCATAACGCCACTTTCATATAACGACCTCCTGGTCTTTGGAACCTAACCCTGTCAATAAGTGAGGAGTTGGTGTACTTTAAACCACCATTTTAATGACAGTGTTTTGTTTGCTTAAATCCTTTCTAATTTTAATGAGGATTTACAGTAGTAATAAACATGAAAAGCCTTTGTGAATATTTGAAAAATTTTTCATGTTGGTTAGTTAATAGAATCTGTATTTTCTTCCTCTGTCCCACCTCCTGTGTTAAAAGATACCAACTCTAAGAAATTTATAAACTGAAGACTAGAATTTAAGATTTCTAGGTATTAGTTCACTCAGTTCTAAAGAGAAATGGTATGTTTGAATGTTTAAGGTAAGAAATCTAGAAATATGTTTAAGGTTCTATCAATGGTAGAAGTTAGGCGACAAATGCTAATATGCCTTAATCTAGCTTTTTTTTTTTTTTTTGACAGAACTGTCTTGCATGAAAAATTCTCAAATGCCTCATGCATTCCGGTGTGACTTTCTTCTCCTCCTTTACCTCTAGTTCATTGATAGCATCAGTCAGGAGCCTTAAGCTACCTCCTTTCCTGTACTCAGTGTCTAGCTTTCTTCCCCATCACAGCTTCCAGGTGCTGTATATACCTCCTCCTGACCCTGGCCCTGCTCTGTGCTAGCATCAGATTGCTGGCATATATCTGGCATCCACTCTGTTTCTCATGCTCCAAGACACCCCTAAATAGCACACTATTGCATGGGCATGTGTCTTAGTTTCTACTTGAATACCTTTGGAAATCAATGAACCATCCTGGGTCTCAGTTTCCTTATATGGAAAATGTGCCACTTGAACATAATAAGATCATAGTGAAAGATTTATTTGCGAATCTAATAAAACTATGACTCCTCATGAAAAAAATGCACATATACATATACACATGAGATATTGCATGCAGTTTTAAAGGGCCCAATGTCCTTTGAAGATCTAGAAATGTAATACCGGGGCATTATGTTTATGGTTCCTTACCTGGAGACATTTATGACATGGAGAATAAAATGTGGTGATAATTTATGTTAATAAAATAATCTTAGGTTTTTGCTCCTAGGAATATATGTCTTAGATAAAGTTATATTTGAAGAACATTTTTTTTTCTTTTTTAATAGGACCTACACAAAATAAACTTCGGCAAGCCAGAGTAGAAACCATAAGCACTGATGTATGTAATAGAAAGGATGTGTATGATGGGCTGATAACTCCAGGAATGCTGTGTGCGGGGTTCATGCAAGGAAAAGTTGATGCTTGTAAGGTAAGCCCAAAGTGAATGTCAGCACTCTTAAAGGAAAGTTTTATGTCAGCTTCCATTAGCCACTTCTAAATTTAGCATATATTTTACCAGAGAAAAAAAATGGCATCTATTTCACCAGGGGCTAAGATTATTTAATAATCGTAACAACAAAAAATTATTTTATTGAGGGTACTAAGCTAAGTGTTAATCACTTTTTGTAAATTATTTCACTTAATCTAATGAGATAGAAACATACTACAATTATCTCTATTTTACAAATCAGAAGATTACAAAAATACAAACTCCAATTTTTTTAACACTATTGCTAATACCCCAAGATCACTTGTTCTTTCTTTCCAATATTTCTGTCCGCCAAAGTGCCAAACCTGAAAGAACTCAGGCAGTGAAATGTGGGTAGAGAAAATATCACACAACACATTGACTCCACTATATATATAGTCCAAATAATAAAGCTGGCAAGCCTAATATGTTTGTTGTCTGTTTTTTTCCAAATCTACCATTCTCTGAACGTTTTCCAACATTTCCCATTTTCCTTAACTTCTAATTTCCCCCTATGCCTTATTCTCAGCTGATGACTTTGTTTTCCAAAATGTCAAAGAAAAATAGAAGCCATAAGAGGGGAATTTGCTCATCTTCCCAGTACCAAGCATGCAGTCCTAATTTCATCTGGACCCATTTCATCAGCCTTCTGCTTAGGCCACAACAGAGAAGCTGCCTCTTCTCTTTAAGGCTAATCCCTCTTCTTATGCTCTAGTCCCATTCTCTTTGGCCTTTTGGGGAAGTTTTCACTAAATTATTTCCTCTCTCTTTTTATAGTAAACATTTCTCTTGCAACTGGATCCTTCCTTATTGAAATCTCCCAAATTAAGGGGGAAAAAACCAAAACACCCTAGCTTTTTCTTGAACCAGGATACCTCCAGCTATCACCCTACCTTAACCCTTTACTATAGAATATTTGAAAAAAAATGTTTAGACTCATTGTCTCAATTTTCTCACCTTCGACTAACTCAACTCATTTCAGTATAGTTTCTGCCCTATCAAACCACCAATATATCTCTTCCTAAGGTTTCCAATGACCTTTATGTTTTTAAAATCCAATAAATATTTTTCAGTCCTCTTCTATTTTTACTTTTTAGCAGCATTTAATAACGGTTATCTCTCCTTTCTTGAAAAGTTATTTTCTTGGTCTTATAATGATTTTCATCTCTGTCTATTCCTTTTCTGTCTCTTTTTTCAGGCTCATTCTCTTAGCCACCGCCGTTAAATGTTGATCTATCCTATGCCTGTTCCTTCTTTTTACTCTGTACTTTCTCCCAAGTGGATCTAATTCTCCTCCACAGCTTCAATTACCACCTCTGTGCACATGACTAATAAATTTATACTTTCAGCCCTAGCCTCTTCCCTGAGCTCCAGGGAGTTGTCAACTCTTATTTGACAGCTCCACATGGATATTTCAAAGGCATCTCAAATTCAACATGCTGCACCTGATTCTGCTTATTTTCTCCTCACCTAACCTGATCATTCTTATATTTTGTATCTTTATGAATGGCATCTCCTTTTATTCTGTTAAGCAAGCCAGACGGTTAGAAGCCATTCTAACTTTCTCTCGCTATCCCATAGTCAGTTGATTACATAAGTTCGTGGATTTAACCTCCTAAAAATAGCTCCACCACAACTCTTGCCTTTGTCTCTGTCTCTCTCCTCTGGACAACTACATTAGCCATCTAGCTAGTTTCTCGTTTCTTCACATTCACTCTTATGCTCCTTAAGTGCATTAGTCAAACAAAAGGCAGAATGATTTCTAACAACACACTAATCTGATCATGTCAACACCCCTTCTTAAAACACTTCAGTTGCTTACTTTTGGTCCTATGTTAAGATAAAAAAACAAAAAAATTCTAAACAAGACCCACAGGGGTCCACATGGACTAGTCTCTCCCTACGTCTCCAGCCTCATCACACTCCACATGTTGTGCTCTTCTCTCCTGTCCCTCTGCCTGGTTTTCAGGCCCTCCACATGTCAGACTCCTTCCTGCCAGAGCTGCTCCCTCTGCCTAGAACATCTTTCATCCTCACCTGCTGTTGCCTGGTTAACTCCTCCTCCTTCAGATATCAGCTCATTGTGCTTCCTCAGCAGAAACTTTCCTGACTTCTCTGACTAGTCAAATTCTCATACTGTATGCTTTCATAGCCCTGATCAAAGTTGTGGTGTCCCTGAGTGGTGCAAACAGTTAGGGGCTCAGCTGCTAACTGAAAGGTTGGCAGTTCCAATTCACTAATAAGTGCCTCAGAAGAAAAGCCTGGAGATCTACTTCTGAAAAATCAGTCATTGAAAACTATCGAGCACAGCTCTACTCTGACACACATGGGGTCGCCGTAAGGCAGAGTCGACCCCACAGGAACTGATTTGCTTTATTTTTTAAATCACAGTTGTAATTTTGCATTAATTTGTGGCCTTATTTAATATTGGTTTCTTACACTAAACTGCAAGCTCTGTGAGCATAGGGACCTTTGTCTCCTCAGTGCTCATCAAAATGCATTATAGGAATTTAGTAAATAGTTGATATAAGAATGAATAAATGAGTGAAGCAAAAGAGGCACAGAGAGGTTAACTATATTACTCAAGGTCACACAGTCAGTGATTAATAGAACTGAGACTGAAGCTCAGGCAGTTCAACTACAGAGGCCACATCCTTAACCTCTACATATATATTTATTTATTTACTTAATCTTCTTTGTTCCAAAAAAAAATTTAAGGGGGCTTATATAAAATCCAGCATGAAAAAAAAAAAATTATAAATAGCTGGGAGAAAGAAAAAGAAACTAAGAACAGGTGCAAAAAAATACAGCCAAGCTAACATTAACATTGAGATCATTGAAATCGTCAAGCTGTGCACATAAATATTAATCTCATATTTAACATTTGATATACATGCTTGCTAAACTAGAAAAAAAAATTAAAGGATTCTGAACCAGAAATAAGGTAACTATTTCATATGAATGAATGTTAGTCTTGTTAAAAAGTAAAGCACTTTAAAGTTTAGCACAAAATTTTAACTCAATTGAGAGAAACATTATATAATCCATCTCATCTAGCTTTACAGTCTATTTACCAGTTTCTTTTTTTTTCTGTGGAAAAGAAATGATTACAATGATCTTCTACTGAATTAAATCAGAGTTAACATTTCAAATACGTATTTGTTTTTTCTGCAGGGAGATTCTGGTGGACCTCTGGTTTATTCTGATAATCATGGCATCTGGTATCTTGTTGGTATAGTAAGTTGGGGACAATCATGTGCTCTCCCCAAAAAACCTGGAGTCTACACGAGAGTGACTACATATCGAGACTGGATTGCCTCAAAGACTGACCTCTAGTGTGAACTGTCCATGAACTGTATCCATGACACACAGAACTGAAACTCCTCCATGTTGTATATTATTCACGTTCATGTGGTTTGGATCAGTGCCTTTGCTGGAGGTGAAGAAGCCCTTCAGACTCAGAACAATCTAATATCATGAAGTGGTGGCCTTTGTGTACATATGACCCAGCTCTCTCTCCTACCGTGAGGGAAGAAGATACAGCAAATGACAGATAGCACTGACCCCTCACTTACAAGAAAAACTTGTTTCTGATAACTTCTTACTAAGACAAATACTTATAAATGGTTTCCCCCTACTGGAAGAGGGGGAATATCATTTTCCACAGGATATGAAGAGCTGCCAGTGTTGCCAAAATCTTACCTCATATAGTATCTGGAACACCTGGGATTCTTCTAGATAAAAATCCTATAGAAGTCTCCCATGAAGATTCAGAGATTCAAAATTCTAGGACTGATGACTTACTGTACATTCCATGGCTAGAATGGAGAAGCATGGGCTTTGTACTATAACTTGAACTCTAACCTGAGTTTGTATCTAACAATGCAGAACGTTATCGTTAAGTCGTAAGAGTTGCCATTTTAAAAAAAATTTAAATGTATATGAAATTTATTTTAATGTTGTGCTATACACACAAGCACTAGCTTCAGAAAATATACTGTATTATTAAGAAGTGTTTCTGATTTATTTTTTAACGGTGTCTTGTCCTTCAAGAGCATACATAAATTGGAGTTCAGGCCAGAAAACAGGAAAAAAGACTCCTGGGTGCAATTTTCCATGGATACAATGAGGAATAAAAGAATGGATGGGACCAAGGTTAGCAGAGAGTTGGTTTGAAATGAATGGTAACAGGACAAAGACTGTTTCTAGATTTTTGGTGGAATGAGCTATCCAATTATTAGTTAAACAGATCTACATCAGCATACGGCAACTGGTGCTTTGTAGGTTGGAATGTCAGGTTGAGAGAACTGATTTGTATAAAGCACTTAGGACAGTGCCTGGCATATATAAATGTTTATAAATTTAGAAAGGGATGTCCCAATAAGCTTTTTTTTTTTTTTTAATGATAAATCAACATTCATTTTTTTCAAACAAGTAAATGATTTTGGAGCAGAAATACAGCCCAAAGTCTAATGGTGAGTGTAGTGGTGGAAATTACAGAGCTGCTCGAGCTTGAAACTTGTCTCTGCCACTTACAAGCTGTATGTCCTTGCACAAGTTACTTAACCCCTCCGTGTGTTAGCTCTTTCATCTCTACAATGTGGATAAAAATGGTACCTACCTCCTACGGTTGTTATGTGAATTAATTGCATTAATACAAGTAAAACAGAACAGTGTCTGCACACAATAGGGTCTCAGTGGGTATTATTGTTGTAAGTTGCTGTCAAGTTGATTTGAGCTCATGGTGACCCCATGTATGCAGAGGAGAACTACTCCATAGGACTTTCAAGGCTGTGATCTCTTGGAGGCATATCACCAGGCCTATCTTCCAAGGTGCCTCTGGGTAGGTTTTAACCACCAACCTTTCGACTAGTAGTTGAGCACTTAACCATTCAGTGTGTGTATTAGCTGCTAATAATTATGATCAATGTGCTTTGGACTCAATAAACCTTATTGTGTTTTTAAAAAATTTCCCCTTGCTTCTTTAATGTCATGTAGTTGATTTTGAAATACTGTAAATTACATTGTGAAAAAAAATGTTTAGAGACCATCTCAAGGATAGATTTGAATAGATTTGATACCTTGAACACTAATGACCAAAGACCAGACGAGTTGTGACATGACATCAAGGACATCATACATGAAGAAAGAAAAAGGTCATTAAAAAGACAAGAAAGAAAGAAGAGACTAAAATGGATGTCAGAAGAAACTCTGAAACTTGACCTTAAACATAGAGTAACTAAAACAAATGGAAGAAATGATAAAAGAGCTGAACAAAAAATTTCAAAGGGCAGCTTGAGAAGACAAAGTAAAGCATTACAATGAAATGTGCAAAGACCTAGAGTTAGAAAACCAAAAGAGAAGAACATGCTTGGCATTTCTCAAGCTGAAAGAACTAAAGAAAAAATAAAAGTCTCAAGTTTCAGTATTGAAGGATTCTATGGACAAAATATTGAATGATGCGGGAAGCATCAAAAGAAGATGGAAAGGATACACAGAGTCACTGTACCAAAAAGAATTGGTCGACGTCCAGCCATTTCAGGAGGTAGCATATGATCAAGAACACATGACACTGAAGGACGATGTCCAAGTTACAATGAAAGCATTGGCAAGAAACAAGGCTCCAGGAATTGACGGAATACCAATTGAGATGTTTCAACAATCGGATGCAGTGCTAGAGGTGCTCACTTGTCTATGCTAAGAAATTTGGAAGACAGCTACCTGCCCAACTAACTGGAAGAGATCCATATTTATGCCTATTCCCAAAACAGGTGATCCAACTGACTGCAGAAATTATCAAACAATATCATATGCAATTAAAATTTTGCTGAGGATCATTCAAAAGTGATTGCAGCAGTATATCAACAGGGAACTGCCAGAAATTCAAGCTGGATTCAGAAGACGACGTGGAACAAGGGATATCATTGCGATGTCAGATGGATCTTGGCTAAAAGCAGAGATACCAGAAAGATGTTTACCTGTGTTTTGTTGACTATGCTAAGGCTTTCAGTTCTGTGCATCATAAGAAATTATGGTAACATTGCAAAAAATAAGAAGTCCAGAACACTTAATTGTGCTCATAAGGAGCCTGTACATAGACCAAGTTCCAGTCGTTCGAACAGAACAAGGGGATACTGCATGGTTTAAAATCAAGAAAGGTATGTGACAGGGTTGTATCCTTTCACCATACTTATTTAATCTATATGTTGAGCAAATAATCTGAGAAGATGGACTATATGAAGAAGAAGGCGGGATCAGGATTGGAGGAAGACTCATTAACAACCTGCGACATGCAGATGACACAACCTTGCTTGCTGAAAGTGAAGAGGATTTGAGGCACTTACTGAGGAAGATCAAAGACCACAGTCTTCAGTATGGATTACACTTCAAGATAAAGAAAACAAAATCTTCACAACTGGACCAATAAGCAACATCACGATAAATGGAGAAAAGATTGATGTTGTCAAGGATTTCATTTTACTTGGATCCAAAATCAATGCCCATGGAAACAGCAGTCAAATAAAACAATGTATTACATTGGGCAAATCTGCTGCAAAAGACCTCTTTAAAGTGTTAAAAAGCAAAGATGTCACTTTGAGGACCAAGGTGCACCTGACCCAAGTATAGTATTTTTAATCACCTCATATTCTCATGAAAGCTGGACAATGAATAAAGAAGGCCAAGGAAGAACTGATACCTTTGATGTTATCAGGATGGACCAGTCCCTGGAGAAGGACATCATGCGTGGTAAAGTAGAGGGTCAGTGAAAGAGGAAGACTCTTAATGTGATGAACTGACACAGTGGCTGCAACAATGAGCTCAAACATAGCAATGACGGTGAGGATGGCACAGGACCAGGCAGTGTGTCATTCTAGTGTGCATAGGGTCGCTATGAGTCAGAACCAACTTGATGGCACCTAACAACAACAACTAGATTTTATATTTTATTATTCCATTTTACACTATGTTTGTTTATAGACAAGTCATAAGATGCCATGATCATCTGTTGTTATGGCAGTGCCATGAGTATAGATATGTGGCTGTATTCATGTCCAAGCCTCAAGTATGAGATTTGTTTCTGAGATTTATCAGAGAAAAATCTGGCCTATTTGTTTCCTTACTGACCAAAAGTTTTGGTAGTTTATATGTATTTGTGTTTATACTTAACATGTGTATAAAAGATATTTAGAACTAAAAAATGTCTCCTAATTGTTATTTACATCTTAATATTAAGATGTGTTACAAACAAAAGGATCATCCATGTACACTTCCTTTTAAAAAGAAAATATTGCCAAATTTCTGAGTTGATGGCTAGCAATAACTAAACATCACCAGAAAAAGCAGAGTTAAAAAAATTAAATTCTTACTCCCCTTCTGTATATAGAGAAATACCCAAAATTTTCTGGAGAATATTAAATATTCTCAAAATGTGTTTGATTGACGATGAACCTTTTTCACATTAAAGGTCAACATCTTCTTTTGTCAAAACAGAAAAGCAAATATATCCGCACACAAACAGTCAAAACACTTTTCTTTATTTTAGTTATACAACAATGGATATGTTCTTTTCTACAGTTGTATTCATAAGGCTGTTATGTTTACTTCTCTTTACAAGTGTCTGTGAAACTATTTATATTGATTTAAATAATTCTATGCTTAATACAACTCAATTCAATAAAATTTTAACACAAATGAAAGTAATAAATACCAAGAGCCATAAGTAAATATAAGAAATGGAAAAATTGGATTTTTGTAACAGGATTTATATGTCCTTTTTCAAGTTTGGTGTTCGATCTAGTAAATGGTATTACAGAATCATGTAATATCTTTTATCTATGTTTTTCATCTGTCAGTGGGACATTTGCTATCTACCTCATGGCTCTGTGAGACTTTCCTGTTGAATAATGAAGACCAAAATTCAGAGAATGTTTAAAACCTGCTCAAAAAAGTGTGAAGTATATTTTTGTAAACTTGTATCAGTACAAAGTGATGCCATACATGTACTGACTATAATGAAGTCTTTTTTTTTTCACAATGTTAGCATTTTTATTTATCAATAGTATTGCTTTATGTGTTTTGCAAATGTATTTGTGGTTAAAAAAAACATGGCTCTGCCTCTTACATAGTGAATGTTATATTAATATTTGTATCTTTTCCTAGAAAAACCTTATAATTTGCCTGGCTTGTTGTTTAAAGAGACAGGTCAAACCCACTAAACTGACAGTAAGTAATACAGCACATAATCCATATGGAATCTTAATGGAATTTTAGGTGTCATGAGGACTAAAAGGTTAGTTTATAACGCGAAAACAAGATTAGACCAAATTTTTTGCCTGTGTTTAACCATCTCCCTGTGAAAACTTCATGATTCAAGAAATATAACAACAATGGTTGTTATTACTAGCAATCTATCCTTTTCAACTGAATCAACCTATTGCTTTTTAATATATTTATAGACAGAGAAGGACTGTGTGGGAAACATTTTTTCATGTAATCATTGGAATGAAAAATAAACTTGTTACAATTGACTGAAATTAATGTTGGAACCATAGCTGTTAGATTCAGGAGTTGCTTAAGAGCTTATCTATGTCAGCCTCCTTTTTTGACTGACAGGAAATCAAGACCATGAGGAGTTTTCCCAAGATTACACAGTGGGTTATGGCCAGTGCCTCAAGAGAATCCAGGAGTCCTTGCACCCAGTTCAGTCTTCCTTCTACTACCCTAGTCTCAATTATGTAGTTCAGTAGCCAGGAACACTGTAATTCTAAAAGTTATTGGAATTAAATAATTGTTGCCAAACCAATGTTTCTACTTGCAAAAAAATACGAGGTAAGTTAAACTCACACGGTATTTGACAGTATATATTGTTGGACCAAACCATTTTTATAATTAAGGCAGACAACACCATTTGAAACTATACCCAACTATACCCCTAAGGAAATGAAAGATGATTTTAACGTAGGCATAGCTGCTAAGCTAAACTTGCAGGTCAGAATACTCCAGGATGAGTTTAACCCAAAATTTCATACCTTATTCCATCCTTTCCTCACCAACCACACACTAGCTTTATAATTATGAAGTCACATTAAGCCGTGATATGATATAAATTTAAAAAAATCTGTATCATTAAAATAAGGAGAAGCAAAAGATTTCAAAGCCTAATTAAAATATCAAATATTTATTTCTCTTTGCTTTTTTGATTACTCAGTAGCAAAATCTGTTTTATAAAAAAATCTATAGCTGCTTTTGTAAATGTTTACAATAAATACTCTTTTACATGTTTTGATATTTTCCTCAACTTGAAGCTTTAACTCTGACAAATAAGAAATGAGGAAAATGCAATCATGTCACACAAGGAAAAAGAGAAATACAAGTTTGCTCCCAACTGTCTTCAACCTGTCAAATGGACCATTTAACCTGTCTACTTTATGGTGGTATTGTGAGGCTTTCCTGTTGAATAAAGTCCAAAAGTTAGAGAGTGTTTAAAGCCTGCTCAAAAAGTACAAAGTACATTATTGTAAACTGATATCAGTACAGGCGATGCTGCACATGCATTAAGATTGTAATGAAGTTTTTATATACTATTGGCATAATTTATCAATAGCATTGCTTTGTGTATTTTGCCATACTGTCTTGTTGAAATTATATTTAGCATTTTCTTCATGAGAGACAATATACCATACAACCTTGTGTGGTTAATATTAATTGATTTGCAAAAAGAAACATACCACTTGTCTTAGGCTGGGTTCTCTAGAGAAGCAAAACCAGTAAAGTGTGTAAGTATATATATAGAGAGATTTATATCAAGGAAACAGCTCCTGTGTTTGTAGAGGCTAAAATGTCCCATGTCCATGGATTAGGGTAGAGGCCTCTCCCAATTCACGCAGCCATAGAAGCTGGTGAACCGAAGGTCAGCAGGTCAGAGAGCAGGGCTCCTGCTCACAGGCTGTGAAGGTCAATGAATTCCAAGATCAGCAGACAAGACAGCAAAGTTTCTCCTGATTCACGGAACTGCAGGGGCTGGCGAACCCAAGATCAGCAGGTCAGGGAACAGGACTCTTACTCACAGGCTGTGAAGATCTACGAATTCCAAGGTCGACAGGTAAGCTGCTAGCTCAAGTCCCAAGAATCGGAGGTGAGAAAAGAGGCAGCTGCTGAGTCTAGTGGACATCCATACATGAGTTAGTTTCTAATTCTCAAAGTAAAAGTGCCTCGGGCCGGTTGCCCCCTTGATCATTCTCGGTTAGGAGACCCACCCAACCCTCCTGAACAAGAGGCTCGGTGCACCCTGAGTGTCGGTGGAGGTTCCACTTGCGGTCAAAGGGGTGCCCAGCTCTGGATAGAGGGTCTATGCGACCTCTGGCCCCATGCTGGGCACCGAAATTGTTACCAAACCCGGGAAGGTGGGTCCTTGCGCTCAGACTTGCCAATGATCTGAACACCAGTCTTTGAGAAAGAAACTTTACTACAATGCACAGAGCAAGAAGCCTCTTGTTGTCTCACCTCCAGTTCTTGAGACTTGAGAAAGCAGCTTACCTGTTGATCTTGGAATTCGTCGATCTTTACAGCCTGTGAGCAAGAGTCCTGTTCCCTGACCTGCTGATCTTGGGTTCATCAGCCCTTGCAGCTATGTGAATCAGAAGAAACCTTGTGATCTTGTCTGCTGATCTTGGAATTAATTGACCTTCACAGCCTGTGAGCGGGAGCCCTGCTCTCTGACCTGCTGACCTTGGGTTCGCCAGCTTCTGTGGCGTGAATTGGGAGAGGCCTCTACCCTGATCCATGGACTTGGGATGTTTTAGCCTCTACAATCACGTGAGCTGTTTCATTGACATAAATCTCTCTCTATATATACTTATACGCTTTACTGGTTTTGCTTTTCTAGAGAACCCAGCCTAAGACATTTGGTACTAAGAGTGGGGTGATCACATATCAACTTTCAACAGGGAAGTGATCACAACATTATACAACTGCTAAAACACTGAGAATCATGGCCTAGCCAAGTTGACATATAATCTTAACCATCACACCACTCGAATCAAATTAATTGTTAACTTGATGGCCTTAAGAAAAAATACAATTCAGATTTATTTTATTTAAAACATATTTTACTATAGCATATTGAAGAATCCTTTATATTCAATCTACTTGAAATATTTTTAATACTATTATTTAGCTGACAGTAGAAAATATCAAAAGTAGTCCAGAGTCAGTATTTAACAAAGTATATTTTAGAGACTCTGCTTAGTAATATTTTAGTCTGTGTGCTGTGTTGTTAAAGGTTCTTGAATTTAAGTCACAGAGCTATGCAATAGTGAGTATGTTACCAAAAAGTCATAGATTTTCTGCAAAGTTCTATTTTTTTGTTTTTTT
>NW_004444044.1:6273274-6280671 GCF_000243295.1 Trichechus manatus latirostris
GTTCGGCTGAGTTCTTTATCTCTTCATTTGATGTTCTAGGGTTTCAGGATTGTTGATTCTCTGTTTGGCTTAGTTTTTTGGATCTTTGTTGTGGAGGGACGGCGTGGTGTTTCTGCCTAGAGCGCCATCTTGCCGGAAGTCTCCTGCAAAGTTCTATTTTTATATATTATGTCCCATTGTCAAAAGCTGTGCTCTGAAATATTATCTTAAAATATAGTCTTATAGATAAGAAGATCATCCTGTTAGATCTTCCTTCTCTTTCCACTCCCAAACCTAGGTACTCTCCATAAAAATGTTCAGATGCCCTTTTTCAAAAATACTTCCAGGAGAAATTTCGTGATTATATAGGATTCCTTTCGCCGTGGTTTAAATAACTGCTCTTCATCAGTATTCAAAACGAGTGCCTTCTGCTGAATGTCAAACCTGTATCTTCGTGTTTATAACTAGGTGTATATTCCTGAATTCTTGGGATAACATTTTAAATCCTATAGTTTTTCCTACAAGTGATGATCCTTAAGGAAAGAGAGTTAGGAGGTTGGATGAACAGGCTGAGACACACTTTGAAGAAAAGGAGAATGGAAAAGTAGAGAGGAGAGAGAAATAGAATCTGAGAAGAAAAAAATCATTGGACAACCATAAAAAACATATAAAGTCATAGGTAGTTGGTGAAAAGTTTTTTGGAAGAAAAAACAGTTGGACTTTGGAATAAAGGCTATATCTCAAAAGTAAAGAAATGGAGGATTGATTCCCTCCCTCTCCCCCCACCCACATACACTTTTTTTAAAAAGTTAAACAACAGTATAAGTAATATTTTTTGAGGGGGGAGGGCACACAATTTTATCACCTTAACACAACTATTTTTATTTTATTATCTTCCAATCCTTGCCCATATGCATGCATATATGTTACAAAGTTGATATAATAGCATATATAAGATGATATGTTTCTCCACCTGAGATTATATTATATATTTTCAATTTATGTGTTTAGCATAATCATCATTTTTAATGGCTAACTTTGAGTCGATACATTAAATAGTTACACCACAGAGACCTTGCCTGGAATATTAGCCTAGTCTGCTAGCAATTAAATTTTATATTAATACCAGGATTAGGAACTGTAAAGAATGGTATCCTCCTCTTCCTCACTCCATGAATCTTCTAGCACTGCACCAAATGAAGATGCCTTTGGCCATCTATCCTTTCCTGTACTTTGCTTCTTTCCCATAATGCAAGTGGTTTCTTCCCTTCTTCCCTATACTGCTCTTTGTTTCTTCCCCACTGGTTTAGCATCTGTCTGCTACTCTCTTTCCCAGCTGCTTCCACTGAGTCCTCCTTGCTCCTTTTTATTAAAATGTCCTGATATCTTCAACCTCTTCACAGAATGCTCCCTCATCATCTTACTAAAGTCTGGATAATTCTGTCTAAAATATTACTTTGTTGTAGCCCTCTCAAGTGATTGCTCTTTTTCCCTGCCTCTTATACTTAGTCAGAATTCTTCCAACTGCCAACCAAAGGCTTCCAAATGTTTGTGTAGTCTCCCAACAATGACCTGTGTGCACTAGTATAAAAATACATTTCTTTGAGGCTCATGTCTCTAGCTATACCACACACTGCCCGTCCTAATTACTACCAATCTCTTGATCACTCCCCACATTTATTGAGGTACTAGGCACTTGGCTCAAAATAGACCTCTCCACCCAACTCCTGTCTTCACTGTGGTCAATTTCAACATCCAAATGGATGACCCACACTACACTCTACCTCAATTCTTTCAACTCATAAGTCTGAAAGACCATAACATCTATTGCAGACTAAAAATCTGATTTCTATTTTACTAAGTCTCTGAGTCTCCATATTATCACAGCATATCAACCCTCTAAAGACCACACTTCCTTCCATACACAATGCTCGGACTTCATTGTAGGTAGTGTAAACTGTTTTTCCATTATTATCATTGTTAATTCCTAGTCATTAGCTTGCAGTCCATTAATTGAGCAAACTTCCAAGCCTAGATCAATTCTTGACTCAGTGGTTCTTCTCCTATGCCTGGAAGTAGTTAACATAGTTAGAGAAAATTTATTGAACAGTATGTATTAATACCATTAGAAATTTGAGGTATGTCATCTCAGTTGTACCACTGGTGTCACCAGACAATTCTTTTACTTCTCTTTGAAAAACACTTTCTTCCAATCTCTTCAATGGTTGTTTCAGCATCTCAGTATTTCTGTAATGACCTAAAACTCAAAATAGGCTCTTCCTATTCTTGGTTGTAACCACATTAAGAAAATAGAAGAGATTACTTAAAATCCCCAGTCACATTTACATTAATTAATGTCTGGGTTATTATTTGCCTCCTTCCTTTCTGTCTTATCGTGTAGTTTTTATCAGTTAAAGACCAGAACCTCCATTTTATTATTGATTATCCCCTTCTATTCTGCCCTAGCTGTTGGCTCACTACTTACCCTCTGTCCAGTATTTTCATTCTCTCTGTCTCTCTGCTGGTTCTTTCCAGTCAGGCTATAAACATAGGAAGGAAGAAAAGAAGGAAGGGAAGGAGGGAAGGAGGGAGGGAGGAAGGGAGGAAGGAAGGATCTTAAGAGTCTGTGCCTTTGAACACCACACTATGAAACTTGAAGTTAGCTTAGATTCTGCCGTCTTCCTCACCTCTGTCACTAAATTCTGTCATTCTCACCTTCTGAATCTCTCCCTTCTATCCCTGCTGCTATTACCCTGCTTAGACTCTCATCATCTCCTATCTGGACTGTTGGAAGAGTCTCAAACTGATCTTCCATCCTCCATTCTTGACCCCTCTAATCCATTCTTCTGTATCTCTCTTTCAAATACCTTTAATTTTTCTACCTCCTACAGAAAGGATACTTTTATATGGCCTTTCTTGCCATAGTCTTGTGATTGGGTGGGACTATGCAATTAATGTGCTTCTGGCCCACCAAGAGGCTTAGAGAGCTTGATAATAATGCAAATAAGGTGCATGGTACACTTGTGAAGGTGGGACCATGCAAATAAGGTGTATGGAACCCCAGTGAGGGGATTGGTCAGTTTTGCCATCAAGCTAAGCTTAAAATGAGCCATCCTAGAGGTGGAAAGGGGAGATCTCACTAACACCAAGAAGAAGAAATGGGAGCAGAGGCTATCCTTTGGATCTGGGGTCCCTGTGCAGATAATATCCTTTGGACCTGGGTTCCCTGTGCTAGACTCAGGAGACAGACAGAGAGAGCTGTAGGACTGGAGATTGTGCAAGACAGAGAGAAGCAGCAGCAGAGAAACGGCAGTAGCAATGTGGTGGCCTTCCTGGTACACAGAGCAAGGCAGTTACAGTGGGTGTGCTGACCCACAGATCTAGAGGGCTGAGCTACTTTTGACAGGAGGCTTCCTGGCAGAGTGGGGTGGGGTGCCCTCAGGCGGAGCTAAAGACCTTTGTAACACTTACCCCAGTAGGGCAAAGACCAGGCTGAGGGGCCAAGGGGCTGAGGTCCAGAGAGAGGTCTGCCTGCAGGCACAGCTGAGAAGAGGTTGTCCTGATCTAAGAACTGTATCCTGAGTCATTTCTGATGCTAAATTGTAATCTGTTACTTCCCTAATAAACTCCATAACTGTGAGTATGGTCTGAGAATTCTGTGTGGCCATTGCAACAAATTATCGAACCCAGCAGAGAAATAGAGAGTGCCATGGGAGGGACAGCTGGTGTCAGAATTGGTAAAAAGGTTGGAGAGAGAAGGTATGTCTGACCTCTCCCTCACAGGAATCAGCCTTGGGCTGTTGATCTTGATCCTCCTTCCTCCTTGTATAGCTGGAGGAGGTCAGAGGCCCATATGCTGCCATTTTTACACTTGACCTTTAGGGTAAAGACAAAGTCCAGTTTCTTGATGCAGAATTTCATGCTTATCCTCTTCTCATTTTCTGTTTTAATCTCCCATCTTGGTTTCATCACATTTGCCACCTTCACCTTCATTCTTCCTCTTAGTTTTAAAGAAAGTACTAGTAGTGCTCTGAATACACTGTGATGTCTAAAACACAGTTGAATCCCTTTCTGTAGATACTCTTCCCTCCTTATCGTTTTAGCAAGTTTGCTTTCTAAAGATGTTTTAGTAACTCACCATATCTCGAGAATATGTGGACATTGAATTTTCACTAAAATAGACTAAAGTTATGAAACTAGTTTAAAAGATAGAGAATGAAATCTTGTTTTGGTATTGTGGTAGGTAGAATACTAAAATGACCCACTGAGTCATTTCCTGCCCTTATTGTCAGAACTGTGAACATGATGAGGTATCATGCCCATGACTAAGTTACTTTACATGACAAAAGGAATTTCGCAGGTGTAATTAAGTTTACTAATTAGGTGACTTTGAGCTAATCCAAAGGGAGACTATCTGAGTAAATCTAATCACACAAGCCCTTTAGAAGCAGAGTGTTTTCTGCCTACAGCAGAAGAGGAAGTCAGAGCGATTCAAAGTGTGAGAAAGATTCAGCTCACTCTTGCTGAAGATGGAGGGAGGACATGTGTCATAAAATGCGGGAAACCTCTATAAGCTGAGGTGGCCCCTGACTAACAGCCAACAAGGAAATGGGAACTCCAGTCCTACAATCACAAGGAATGAGCTTAAAAGTGATTTTTCCCCAGAGTCTCCAGATAAGAGCCCAGACAGGCTGACGCCTTGATTTTAGCCTTGTGAGACCCTAAGGAGAGAACCCAGCAGAGCCTGCCCAGATTCTGACCTACAGAACTGTGAAATAATAAATGAATGTTGCTTTAAGCTGCTAAATTTGTGGTAATTTGTTGCAAAGTGATATAAAATTGATACAGGTATATAATTTTGATTTACTAGCCAGGTGGAACATTTCCCCACATGTTCATTTATTAATTGTAATTATCGTGTGTTCCTACTTTGCCAAAAACATTTTTTAACACAAAAGAGCAGACGAAATATGCAAAGGAATGTTGATTGTCAAATTGACCTGAAAAAGACACAATAAGTCTTGAATGCCAAAGTATTTGTGAGATGCAGGTGAGTGCATTTAATGGCATCACAGTTTCTGTCCTATCTAACAGGAGAAACAGCAAATCCAAAATAAGCAAAACTCAAATCAGATGCTTACTTGAAGGAGAAAGGTGGGTCAGGAGTTGTTCAGATAGTGTAGGGACTATAGGAATATAGGGAAAACTTCCTGGAGGTGTTTACCTTAGAGAACTGGCTTTTAGTCACCTGAAGTCAGAATCAACTCTAAGGCAACTGTTTGTTTGTTTGTTTAATAGGCTTTTAGAGTCTGTGGAGCCTGTGTAAACAGACTCCAGTTAAGATGGGAAAATAAAAGAAAATTTTGTGTCAATTTCTTTTTTAAAATGCTTCCTTAGCTGCTCCTCTCTCTGTGTGTTTCTTTTTGGCTGTATGGGTGGCTACATCCTTTGATTTAGCTGTGTTTTCTTTTCTGTCAATCCAATCATTTTTCTCCATTGAATCTTTGCTGCACGTCCCTAAAATGTCTTTTCCTTTCTTTATATTGCATCACTCAATTTGAAATCTGCCTCGTTGTAAGTCTCAAGTCATTTAAGCCCTGCTTTCTTCAGAGTAGATAAAAATAAATTACTGGGTCAGACACATGTACCATTGTATTAAGAAAAGCAAGTCCAGGGCCATCAAGTGTCTTAATGAAAAATCTCTGATTGTGTTTCAGGTTTACCTCTCAAAGAGATGAATGGCAGGGCCCGCAGCTCAGATTTGTACTGACTCAGAACAAACTGCTACCTCTTAAAAGTCAAGTAAAATAATCTCAAAGTATTAAAGGGTGTTGCTTAAATTTTGGACTTGATACAGTTTCTCACTTACTATTAATTAGCCAGAACCAGGAAATTCTTATTTTCTGAGACAAAACATATCAAGTGATTCTTTGTCTCAAATTATACTAAAGTTTACCCATCACAACTTATTAAACTAGCTTACTTTAAATCCCTAAGTATTCTTACTTTAGTCAGTTTACAAATCTGAAAGAATGCCCCGGATGGTACTCACTTAACCAGAAGTTAGGAAGCAGCACGGAGGCGGAGGAGTTTGCATTCTCAACAGAGAACGATGTATCAGTAAGTTAAATTTGTTTTCATATTTGAAAAATTTGTTTTGGATTGGTGGTTTCCAATTCAGGAAATTATTCTGAATTGTGAGTTTAATAGTTTGTTTTTTTTCTCTACTCTTGAGAAAATAATAGCATGGTAACTATCTCATTCTCACCTTACACCTTTCAGTTATAATCCAAAGAGTTAAACTTTTCAAATTCTAAATTCTATGCTAGTACTCTTTATTTCAGAAAACAGTGATGGTTTTATATTTAGAATTTGAAAAGTTTAACTCTTTGGATTTTAATTGAAACGTATAATGTGAGAATGAGATAATTAGAGAGAAGGAGGAAAAAAAAAGAGCCTGAGGAGAAATTGTGTGAGTGAGTTTGTAGGAGTGCAAGAATGGTGCAAGGAAGAAAGTGTATCTCACCCTCAGTTTAGAATATATGGTGAGCTTTCTAAATTATATGTTTAACTGGTACATTGAAAAGGAAGGAGATATCCATGTTCTGAAGGAAAGTATTATATTTTAACTCCCATTCTGAAACTATAAGTATAACCAAAACTCCAAAAAATGAATAGGAATTTTAATGTCTTTGAGAAATTCTTTGTCTTTTAAAATAAGGAAATTAAAGAATAATATAATAATAAATTTTACATAAGAATATAAAAACTGAGAAACAAATAAATGATCCTAACATTTAAAAATATATATATTTGGAAGAAAGCCTATAGAAAATAAACCTTAAACATTTTTAGCTCCCAACCCCTATCTGGTCCGTTCTCTATTTTTCTAGCTTGTTTTAACTGATAGCATTGAGTCATTTTTGAACATTAATTTTTCATGTGCAGATAATGATGTCAATTAGTACAAATTACTAAAGATAATGAAGGAGTTACAAATGTCTTTTCTAATGGTGTTTAACTAGAGTTGTACTTTTTCTTCACTGGTAATAACTGGATTTTTTTTTTTAAAACTCAATTAAATATACATGGGTTTCTAGACTACAATCCCCCTAACCAATTCATTTCTTTATATTCATTCAGAATATTCACCTTTACACCTACTTACTTTTGAATTTAAATTAAGGGCTAGGTTGTTAAAAAGCAAAACAAAACACAACAAAATTTTCATGCTTAATTCATCTTATTTCTAGAACTCGTTGGCAAACATTAAGATTTACTATTAAAACAAATTGCAATAGAAACAGGATACATTATTATTATATCTTCTAACTAAAAAAAATATCTCCAAGCTGTAAGGAGAAAATGGTAGTGGACTGTCAATAAAAATAATTCAATTAATCTTTTTTTTTTTTTTT
>NW_004444044.1:6280771-6308070 GCF_000243295.1 Trichechus manatus latirostris
TAATTCTTGTAAGTTTGGTTTTGTTTTTATATAGTCCCTTAATTTCAGAGTATTTTTTTTTTTTTGCTTTGTGATATCATTAATACTCATGTATTTATTCAAGAACTACTATGTGCCAGGTACTGTAATTAGTACTGGGGGTACAATAGTGAATAAACATACAGTTTTATTAAGTTTCTTTTAAGGATCATGTAAATGTCAATTCTGTATTATATCTGGTTAAAGGGAAAAGAAATCCATCAGAAAGGTAAAGAGAAAAATGAAAGCAACAGAAAAAGAGAGAAGCAGATAAAATAGAGTGAAAAGAAAAAACTGGGAAAAGCAAGAAAGACCTACATCTGGTCAACAGTGGCTAGGCCTCTACCTTTTTTTTTTCCTTCCATTTTCAAGATTTTCAGTATTGTCCCTTTCAGGTCTAAACTCCTTGAAAAGTCCACAGTCCCATTCCCTATTCAGATAAATCAGTCTGCCTATTTATATATTTTTGCAGGATTAGGTTTGGTTTGGCTTTTTTTTTTTTTGTCTTTTAACAAGATTGAGGGGTGAGGGGTGTGGATCGGTGGAGGAGGTGTTGTTGAAAAGCCATCCCTCTTCCCACTGATAATCAATGGCTTGGTGTAATTAAGTCTCAAAGGGCTTCCTCATTTAGAATACACAAATAGACCTTTATTTATTAATTTTAGTCATTTCTGAGTAATTTGAACAAAACACCGTATCTTATTTTTTGTTATACAAGCCAATACCTAGTAGAATACTTGACAATACATGTTAGTTGAACGAGTTAATGGTTCACCAGATTTATTTGGCACCAACTAATTTGGGCAGGACTGGGTAGTGTTTTCATTCTGTTGTACATAGGGCTGCCATGAATCGGAACCGACTCAATGGCACCTAACAACAATAACAACTAATTTCCAACCTTACTGATGAAGATCAAAGACTAAAGCCTTCAGTATGGATTGCACCTCAACATAAAGAGAACAAAAGTCCTCACACCTGGACCAGTAAGCAACATCATGATAAATGGAGAAAAGATTGAAGTTGTCAAAGATTTCATTTTACTTGGATCCACAATCAATGCCCATGGAAGCAGCAGTCAAGAAATCAAACGATGCATTGTATTGGGCAAATCTGCTGCAAAAGACCTCTTAAAAGTGTTAAAAAGCCAAGATGTCACTTTGAGGTGCGCCTGATCTAAGTCATGGTATTTTCCATCACCTCATATGCATATGAAAGCTGGACAATGAATAAGGAAGACCAAAGAAGAATTGATGCCTTTGAATTATGGTGTTGGCAAAGAATATTGAGTATACCATGGACTGCCAGAAGGACAAACAAATCTGTCTTGGAAGAAGTACAGCCAGAGTGCTCCTTAGAAGTGAGGATAGTGAGACTTCATCTCATGTAATTTGGACATGTTATCAGGAGGGACCAGTCCCTGGAGAAGGACATTGTTTTAGTTATCTAGTGCTGCTATAACAGAAATACCACAAGAGGATGGCTTTAACAGAGAGAAATTTATTCTCTCACAGTCTAGGAGGCTAGAAGTCTGAATTCAGGGTGCCAGCTCCTGGGGAAGGCTTTATCTCTCTGTAGGCTCTGGGGGAAAGTACTTGTAATCAATCTTTCCCTGATCAAGGAGCTTTTCAGCACAGGGACCCCAGGTCCAAAGGACACGCTATTCTCCTGGCTCTTGTTTCTTGGTGGTATGAAGTCCCCCCATGTCTTTCTGCTTGCTTCTCTCTTTCATATCTCAAAAGAGATTGGCTTAAAACACAATCTAATCTTGTAGATTGAGTCCTCCCTCATTAACCTAACTGCCACTAATCCCCCATCATTAACATTATAGAGATAGGATTTACAACACATAGGAAAATCACATCAGATGACAAAATGGTGGACAATCACACAATACTGCCAAATTGATACACATTTCAGGGGGACAAAATTCAATCCAAACAGACATCATACTTGGTAGAGCAGAAGGTCACTGAAAAAGAGGAAGACCCTAAACGAGATGAATTGACACAGCGGCTGCAACGATGGGCTCAAACATAGCAAGGATTGTGAGGATGGCACAGGACTGGGCAGTGTTTTGTTCTGCTGTACACAGGGTCACTATGAGTTGGAACCGTCTCGATGGCACCTAGCAACAAAAAAAACAATTTCCAACATAAAATTCACCAGCTACTGAGTAATTGAAGCCCTGGTGGCGCAGTGGTTAAAAGTTTGGTTGCTAACCAAAAGGTTGGCAGTTTGAATCCACCAGCTGCTCCTTGGAAACCCTATGGGGCAATTCTACTCTGTCCTGTAGGGTTGCTATGAGTCGGAATCAACTTGATGGCCACAGGTTTGGTTTCGAGTTTTTAGTGTTTGGACTCATTAGCTACTTTTGACTCATCTGGATTTTATAGCATTTTAAAGACCCCTTTTTATATAGAAATATTTTGTTAACTTTTCTAGTAAGCTATTTGGATATAGATGGTAATGTAAATATACATGTAGATACAATTATAATATTTAGTCCTTATTTTTTCCTAAAATAATTATGAAATAGATTCTTTGTATTATCTCATTTTTACAATGATGTTCTGAATAATTATATGTTTTTCTTTGCCTCACAAAGATAGATTAGAATCCATTTTCCTGTGGCAATGCCCATCAACAGATTTTTAGGTTACTGCCCACATCAACGATAAAGTCAAGTTTTGGTTTTGTAATAGTAGGCATAAACGGACTTTGCCAAGTAAAAACATGTAAATGTAGAAAACAGGGTCTAATGACTTTAATTAGAAAACCAAATTGGTCATTTAAGTGGGAGGCTTTCTTTATCTTCCGTGATAGTGCCTTAAGCTCTAGGCGTTCAGCTCTGTCAATAGAGGACTAGGACTAGATGCAAGAAAATTGAGAAAACAGATGACCCCAAACAGAATAAGAATAATTAAGGTCTCTGAAGTAGCATAACCCGAGATTTAAAAAAAAGTAATTAAAGCTTTATCTATCTATCTTTTCACATACAACACACACACAAACATAAATATGTTCTGATAAAATTTTAATTCATTAATTCATTTACACATTCATATTTTTCTATAACTATATATACTATATATGTATATAGATTGAGACTTAACAAGACACAAACAAATCTCTGTTTATATATGATTAAGTATTTTTTACAGGAAAATGTGATAAATTATCTTTAATTTAAACTTTTTTTTTATTTTCAACTTTTTTTTTTTTATTTTTCCATCTTAGTAAAATTGACACACATAAAAATCAGTATTATAAATAACACGTGAATATCCTTGTGGATAATTCTTTGCACACAATTCAAAATTGTTTCCTTAGGATAAATTATCTTCTGCATAAACACTTTCATAATTCCCGGAATGTTCATCCTATAAGAAACTAGTTTTTTTCCACTGAATATGCACTATAAAAAAACCAAACCAAATCCACTGTCGTCGAGTCTATTCCAACTCACAGCAGCGACCCCCTAGGACAGAATAGAATGGCCCCATAGGGTTTCCAAGGCTGTAAATCTTTACAGACACAGACTGCCACATCTTTTTTCCTCAGAGCAGTTGGTGGGTTCTATCTAACTGCTGACCTTTTGGTTAACAGGGAAGCACTTAACCACTGCACCACCAGGGCTCCCTCAGTATGCCTTCTATACCCCTGGATAATTGAAATCTAGTTTTTTCCTCAGGACACAGCATTCTTTATAGCCCTCTCAATTAGGGTTTCTCACTGTCCCATGCTCCAAGATACTTGAGGATTAAAGACTTAGTCTGTATCCTCCTCACACCTTAAGCCATCTCAGACCATTATTTTCTATACCTTTGTGAAAAAGCATTGCTATTAAGGCTCACACAATTCTGTTATAACACCCTCTTTCCTTCTTCATTGCTGTCCTTACAGATCCAATGGCTACCCCTCCATCTATTGAAGACTCTGGCACTTGCACTCCTTTTCTATTCCAACTCCTACATTTATCCTAGGTACCATCAGTGCCGATATGGTTGATCTCCAACATTCTAGTCATTTATTTCCTTGACCTTCTCATCTCTATAATCTTTTCCTCAATCTCCCTTCAAATACTACTCTTATTTCCACATCATAGACTTTGTCATAAATTGGAATTACTCTCTATAAATTATAACTTTGGACATCTTTCAATATCATAGCCTTCCTTCTTACAGTCTTGATGTTGTTAGGTTGTTGTTAGATGCCATCGAGTTGATCCCAACTCATAGCAACCGTATGTACAACAGAAGGAAACGCTGCCTGGTCCTGCACAATCCTCACATTCGTTGCTATGTTTGAGCCCACTGCTGCAGCCACTGTGTCAATCCATCTTGTTGAGGGTCTTCCTCTTTTTAGATGACCCTCAACTTTACCAAACATGATGTCCTTCTCCAGGGACTGGTCCCTCCTAATAACATGTCCAAAGCATGTAAGATGAAGTCTCGCCATTCTCACTTCTAATGAGCATTCTGGCTGTACTTCTTCCAAGACAGATACGTTCGTTCTTCTGGCAGTCCACGGTATATTCAATATTCTTCGCCAATACCAGAATTTAAAGGCATCAATTCTTATTTGGCCTTCCTAACTCACTGTTCAGCTTTCACATACATATGAGGCAACCGAAAATACCATGGCTTGAGTCAGGCGCACCTTAGTCCTTAAAGTGACATTTTTGCAGATTTGTCCAATGCAATGAGTCATTTGATTTCTTGACTGATACTTCCACAGGCATTGATTATAGATATGAGTAAACTTAAATCCTTGATAACTTCAATCTTTTCTCCATTTATCACGATGTTGCTTATTGGTCCAGTTGTGAGTATTTTTGTTTTCTTTATGTTGAGATGTAATCCATACCGAAAGCTGTGGTCTTTGATCTTCATCAGTAAGTGCTTCCAGTCCTTTTCACTTTCAGCAAGCAAGATTGTGTCATCTGTATATCACAGGTCGCTAATGAGTCTTCCTCCAAACCTGATGCCACATTCTTCCTCATATAGTTCAGCTTCTCGGATTATTTACTCAGCATACAGATTGAGTAAGTATAGTGAAAGGGTACAGTCTTAATGCACACCTTTTCTTATTTTAAACCACTCAGTATCCCTTTGTTCTGTTCAAACGACTACCTCTTGATCCACATACAGGTTCCTCATGAGCACAATTAAGTGTTCTGGAATTCCCATTCTTTGCAATGTTATCCATAATTTGTTAAGATCCACACAGTCGAATGCCTTTGCATAGTAAAAAAACACAGGTAAACACCTTTCTGGTATTCTCTGCTTTCAGCCATGATCCATCTGACATCAGCAATGATATCCCTCATTCCATATCCTCTTAAGAATCCAGCTTGAATTTCTGGAAGTTCCCTGTCGATGTAATGCTGCAATCACTTTCGAATAATCTTCAGCAAAAGTCTTAGCTACTCCTAATGTATCAGTTTGTTTGTTTGTTTGTTTGTTTTTAAAGCCACTGGCTCTTCTGATCTATGAATTCTTCATATCCATCAGCTGCTTACCATAACCAAACATACACTTTGCATCTTTGCTTTTCTTCTGATCCTTAAGCCCTTTGCTTCAACAAAAAATTTTTAACATAGTTTTAAATTCTACAAAATTTTCTTTTGTCGTAGTCCTTTCATCATCTATATTTGTTAAATTCCAGGGAGAATATATCTATCTGAACAATGGCTCATCTCTGCCGAGAACACTTTGGAATGCTGCAGAAAATCTCACAAATGTGCAGGAGATGTAAATTCATCTGGATTGTCAACTCTGTCCACGTTTCTACTACATCCTCCTAGTCAAACTCCCATTTTCCACAATATTTCCAACTTTTGCAATCTCCTCAAATTTCCAGTCTCACCACCTGTCCTCTCATCTTCCTAACCACTTCAAAGAGATGGGAATTCCTTCACCTCTCTGATATCTAACCAACAAACTTACCTACATCTATTCATACTCTTAAGAGGATGCCGACAGTGTGTGTTGTTGTTAGGTGTCATCAGGTCAGTTCCGACTCATAGCAACCCTATGTACTACAGAATGAAACACTGCCCAGTCCTGCAGCATGCTCATAATCATCGTTATGCTCGAGCCCATTGTTGCAGCCACTGTGTCAATCCATCTCATTGAGGGTCCTCTTCTTTTTTGATGACCCTCTACTTTACCAAGCATGATGTCCTTCTCCAGGGACTGATCCCTCCTGAGAACATGTCCAAAGTATGTAAGATGTAGTCTCGCCATCCTTGCTTCTAAGGAGCACTCTGGTTGTACTTTTTCCAAGATGGATTTGTTCATTCTTCTGGCAGTCCATGGTATATTCAATATTCTTTGCCAACACCACAATTTAAAAGCATCAATTCTTCTTTAGTCTTCCTTATTCATTGTCCAGCTTTCACATGCATATGATGCAATTGAAAATACCACGGCTTGGGTCAGGCACACCTTAGTGTTCAAGGTGACATCTTTGCTTTTCAACACTTCAAAGAGGTCTTTTGTAGCAGATATGGCCAATGCAATGTGTCTTTTGATTTCTTGACGGCTGCTTCCATGGGTGTTGATTGTGGATCCAAGTAAAATGAAATCCTTGACAACTTCAATCTTTTCTCCATTTATCACGATGTTGCTTATTGGTCCAGTCGTAAGGATTTTAGTTTTCTTTATGTTGAGGTCTTGTCATGGACTGAATTGTGTCACCCAAAAATATCTGTCAACTTGGCTGGGTCATGATCTCCAGTATTGTATAATTGTGTACCATTTTGTAATCTGATGTGATTTCCTTATGTGTTGTAAATTCAATCACTATGATCTAATAAAATGGATGAGCAGCAGTTATACTGATGAAGTATACGAGATTGGATAGTGTCTTAAGCCAATCTTTTTTGAGATATAAGAGAGAGAAGTGAGCAGAGACACATGGGAACCTCATACCACCAAGAAAGCAGTGTCGGGAGCAGAACGTTTCCTTTGGACCTGAGGTTCCTGTGCTGAGATGCTCCCGGACCAAGGGAGGATTGATGACACGGACCTTCCTCCAGAGCTGATGGAGAAAGCATTCCCCGGGAGCTGATGCCCTGAATTTGGACTTGTAGCCTACTGGACTGTGGGAGAATAGACTTCCCTTTGTTAAAGCCATCCACTCGTGGTATTTCTGTTAGAGCAGCACTAGATGACTAAGACAGGTGTAATCCATACTGAAGGCTGTGGTCTTTGATCTTCACCAGTAAGTGCTTCAAGTCCTCTTCACTTTCAGCAAGCAAGGTTGTGTCATCTGCATAACGCAGGTTGTTAATGAGTCGTCCTCTAATCCTGATGCCCTATTCTTCTTCATATAGTCCAGCTTCTTGGATTATTTGCTCAGCATACAGATCGGTATCGTAGACATTAGTGAGCTGAAATGCACTGGCATTGGCCATTTTGAATCAGACAATCATATGGTCTCCTATGCTGGGAATGACAACTTTAAGAGGAATGGCAATTGCATTCATCACCAAAAAGAACATTTCAAGATCTATCCTGAAGTACAATGCTGTCAGTGATGGGATAATATTCATACGCCTACAAGGAAGACTAGTTAACACAACTATTATTCACATTTACCCACCAACCACTAAGGCCAAATATGAAGAAATTGAAGATTTTTACCAGCTTCTGCAGTCTGAAATTGATCAAACATGCAATCAGGATGCATTGATAATTACTGCTGATGGGAATGCCAAAGTTGGAAACAAAGAAGAAGGATCAGTAGTTGGAAAATATGGCCTTGGTGATAGAAACGATGCCAGAGATTGCATGATAGAATTTTGCAGGACCAATGACTTCTTTATTGCAGATACCTTTTTTCAACAATGTAAATGACTACTATACACATGGCTCTCTCCAGATGGAATACACAGGAATCAAATTGACTACATCTGTGAAAAGAGACGATGGAAAAGCTCAATATCATCCATCACAACAAGGCCAGAGGCCACCTACGGAACAGACTATCAATTGCTCATATGCAAGTTCAAGTGGAAACAAGAAAATTAGAACAAATCCACAAGAGCCAAAGTAGGACCTTGAGTATATCCCACCTGAATTTAGAGACTATCTCAAGAATAGATTTGACATGTTGAACGTTAATGACCAAAGACCAGACAAGTTGTGGAATGACATCACGGACATCTTACCTGAAGAAAGCAAGAGGTCATTAAAAGACAGGAAAGAAAGAAAGGACCAAAATGGATGTCAGAAGAGACTCTGAAACTTGTTCTTGAATGTTGAGTAGCTAAAGCAAAAGGAAGCAATGATGAAGTAAAAGAACTGAAGATTTCAAAGGGCAGCTCGAGAAGACCAGGTGAACTATTATAATGACATGTGCAAAGAGCTGGAGATAGAAAACCAAAGGGAAGAACTCGCTCAGCATTTCTGAAGTTGAAAGTACTGAATAAAAAATTCAAGCCTCGAGTTGCAATAGTGAAGGATTCTATGGGGAAAATATTAAACAACACAGGAAGCATAAAAGAAGATGGAAGGAATACACTGACTTATTATATAAAAAGGAATTGGTTGATGTTCAACCATTTCAAGAGGTAGCATATGATCAGAAACTGATGGTGCTGAAGGAAGAAGGCATTGGCGAAAAACGACACTCCAGGAATTGGTGGAATATCAATTGAAATGTTTCAACAAACAGATGCAGCACTGGAAGTGCTCACTCGTCCATGCCAAGAAATTTGGAAGACCGCTACCTGGCCAACCGACTGGAAGAGATCCATATTTATGCCTATTCCAAAGAAAGGTGATCCAACTGAATGTGGAATTATCATACAATATCATTAATATCACACGCAAGTAAAATTTTGCTGAAGATCATTAAAAAATGGCTGCAGCAGTATATCAACAGGGAACTGCCAGAAATTCAGGACAGATTCAGAAAATGACGTGGAACCAGGGATATCATTGCTGATGTCTGAAGGATCCTGGCTGAAAGCAGAGAATACCAGAAAGATGTTTACCTATGTTTTATTGACTATGCAAAAGCATTCGACTGTGTGGATCATAACAAATTATGGATAACATTGCGAATAATGGGAATTCCAGAACACTTAATTGTGCTCATGAGGAACCTGTACATACATCAAGAGGTAGTCGTTTGGACAGAACAAGTGGATACTGCAAGGTTTAAAGTCAGGAAAGTTGTGCGTCAGGGTTGTATCCTTTCACCAAAGTGTGTGCAAGCTCCCCCAATCTATTAGGTTGAACTATATGAAAACGCCAATATACAGCCATTTTTTGACCTACAAGAATGGCATTTCCATATGGGCCAACCTAAGAGTTTAGAATCCATAATCTATCAAATATGCTCTAGACCCAATCCCCCTCCAACTTTGGGATCTCTAATGGCTAGTTTCCACCATTGTAAGTGTACTCAAAACTTTTCTGCCTAAATAATAATAATAATCTTTATCAACCCCCTACCCATTGCTGCCTTGTCTCTTTCTTTCCATTCACAGTCAAACTTTATGAAAAATATTGTTGATACCAACTTCCCCACTCCCTCACTTGCAAGTTTTCCTCAAAACTACTAAAATTTGACTTACACCCTCACTAGTATGCTTTTCCTTTTCCTGTCACGGTCGCCAGTGATTCCTTATTGCATAATCCAATGAATATGCTAAATATTTATTGTATTTGATTTTTCAACAGCATTTGACACTGTGGATTAATCTCTGTCAAATACTGCCTATCTTTTGTTATCATATCACACTAATTTTCCTTTCTTTCTGATTCTGTGCCCATATATTAAATGTTGGTCTTCGTTAGGATTACTCTCTGGGTTCTTTTCTCTCCCTATTTTTTCAGTCAAAAAATATTCTTGAGCATCTACTACATTTCAGCTGCTAAAAACTCAATGATGAATTCGATACAGTACTTGGCTTGTTTCCTGCTGTAATCTCAGTAACTAGCAGAACTGGGCTTTACTATAAACTCAGTAATCATTTTTTGAAAGGTAAGATAAAATTTCTAGGTTAAAAGGAATCCATATTTTATAACATTTTAGTCATATTGCCAAACTGATCTACCTTTTTTCATATTTGTAACACATAACTTCCAATTTTCCATTTGACTTTCATTTGATTTATAAAAATGTGATAACCGAAGGTTTGAAGTTATCATGAGTTTGCTTCTTTTTTAAGTAGTCAAGCCATTTAGTGTTTCCCTTAATGACTTTTGCCTCCATAATTTTTTTTTTTAGGAAGTGGATTTCTCATTCATAAGTATGAGAGTAATGAGTGAAATTAAGCCAAGAGTGTGAGAAACTGATTAATCTCTTAGCTTAAAGAAGTTTGTAACAGGCCAGATAACTTGAAATAGTGAAAAATACAGAAGTTATATAAATAAGGCAGTTTTTAAAAGGAGAATTCTCCTTTATGTGTGCATTTAAGTTATTGTTGTGAGTCGCTGTCCAGTCAATTCCAACTCATGGTGATCCCATGTGTGCAGAGAACTGCTCCATAGAGTTTTCAAGACTGCGACCTTTCCGAAGCAGATTGCCTTCCGAAGCACGGCTAGGTGGGTTTGAATCATCAAACTTTTGGCTGGTAGCGGAGTGCTTAACTGTAGAACCACTCAAAGTTTTATAGTTTTTCTGGTGTCGACATAGTACAATACTTAAAATGTCCTGTAGGAGTCAGTATTGTACAATAATTTTATTTTGCACACTTATAAAAGGGCAGTCTGTAGCCTGAAATTACTACTACTCGATCCATTCACCATTAAATTCTTGCGCACATTATGTTTCCTTGTTTCACAAATTCACAGCACAGGTTATATTATTTTTCTCAGTGTATTAGCATTCTAAGAGGAACAACCTCGCAAATTTTGTAGGCATTGACATTTTACAGGCTAAAATGCAATATTTAATTCTCAGGTTTGGTAAATGAATTAAACAGAATTTCTGGCTCATACACAGGGATCAGAGTGAGTGTATATTGAGAATTTCTTATGCTAACCAGGGAGCTAAACAACAATAAGATAAACCCAATATTATTTCATTTCAACAAAAAATGTATTCAGTCACTATCAAGTACAAAACATAACTAGGCACAGGGTTGAGAGAAACTATAAATATAGTCTCTGCTAAGAAGACAAGAGTAATGAGAGAAAAATAAACCATAATAATATTTAGAACTGAATAGATGTTAAGTATAGATATATTCAATACACTTTAGCAACATCCAAACTTCTGATGATATAGGAGATGATTTGGGGTAATAAAAGGATGGATAACTTTTATTTTAATGGTTATGTATTTATTTTAATGTATATTAAAAATATAGCTAGCATATCAAAGTCAGTATGGCACAATGGTTAGGTGCTCAGCTGTTAACCGACAGGTCCATGGTTCATACCAACCAGTGGATCTTGAGAGAAAAGACCTAGTGATCCGCTCCAGTAAAGATTTCAGCATTGGAGACCCTCTGGGGCAGTTCTACTCTCTGTAGGGTCACTACGAGTCAGAATTGACTCAATAGCACACAACAACAACAACATTTAATTGATATGACTGTTTAGTGTCTGGTTATATTAAAAAAGAATCAATTTTAATAAATCAATTTTTAATGTAGTGGATATGGCAAAAATGATGCTCACAGCTGAAATCTGGAAAATACCATATTATAAAAATGGAAAGAAAGAGTGATTAATTCTAAGTAGGATAGAAAAGAAAAACTTTAAATACACATTTGGGTAAGATCTGAAAGATGAGTATACTGTTTACAAGTAGAGAAGTTGTTGTTAGGTATGTCAAGTCAGTTTTGACTCATAGCAACCCTATGTAAAACAGAACTAAATACTGCCCGGTCCTTGCGCCATCCTCACAAACGTTGATACGCTTGAGCCCATCGTTGCAGCCACTGTATCAATCCATCTCGTTGAGGGTCTTCCTCTCTTTTGCTGACCCTCTACGTTACCAAGCATGATGTCCTTCTCCAGGGATTGGTCCCTCCTGATAAGTCCAAAGTACTTGAGACGAAGTCTCGCCATCGTTGCTTCTAAGGAGCATTCTGTCTGTACTTCTTCCAAGACAGATTTGTTCGTTCTTCTGGAAATCCATGGTATAGTGAATATTCTTCAACACCATAATTCAAATGCATCAATTCTTCTTCAATCTTCCTTATTCACTGTCCAGCTTTTGCATGCATTTATGAGGCAATTGGAAATAAAAAAACAAAAAAAAAACCAAACCTGTTGTTGTTGAGTTGATTCTGACTCATAGTGACCCCATAGGACAGAGCAGAATTGCCCCATAGGGCTTCCGAGGAGCAGCTGGTGGATTCCAACTGCCGCCCTTTTGGTTAACAGCCGCAGCTCTTAACCACAGTGCCACTAGGGCTCAGTTGGAGAGTGAAGGAGGGCAATTCCAGACTCCGGTTATCAGACCAGCCAAGCAGGATCTCCACTTACTCAATGTAATAGGTGTTTTGCTTTTTGTTTTTGTTATGTTTTCTGACCAGGTTGACATCCTCAAGAAAAAATGCAAAGTACAAACCCCTCTTTTTAAAAACAAATGCTGATTTTATAGGTTTGTTATGTAGGATACTTATATGCTTCAGTTAGGATAAAAATTTATCGCAGACAGGGAAGGGGAAAGGCTTGATTTTTAAGCGTCGTTTTTGTTTTTATTTTCATAAAATTACTGTACTACAATTAAATATTGCATTTCTTATCGCTTGACAGTGACTATCTAAATTTCCCAACTTTTTCCAGTATACATACAAATAGAATCCTCTATAATTCTTGCCATTTAAGCTCAAATACCAAGTTTCTGCTATCATACTCATGTCCTCTCTAAAAATTCTATATTTTACTAACAATGACATCCAGGTTACTGAAAAGCTCCCAATATAAAATAAATATCACTTTAGAGCAAATAGCATGAAAAAACACTGAGTTTGGGGCCAGACCGCCTGATTTTGAATCATGACTCCTCCAGTTAATGGCTATGTGGCATTAGATCAGACTCAAGACCTCAGTGAACCTGTTACTATCTATCTCTGTAATGATACCTGAGATAAACATCATGAAAACTACAAAGGATTACGAATAAAAGCAGCTTTCATTGCTATTGGATCCAATGAAGGTGCCTATGAGAAGGGAGTGTAGTATATGTGGAACATAAAACCAGGTGACTTTCTAGGATTTTTGTTTTCTTTTGTTTTTGTTTTTTTATCCTTATGCACTTTTTATTGTGGAGATATATACATACACACACACACACACAAACACACACACACAACACAAAATATTTGCCATTTCAACATTTTTATATGTACAATACAGTGACATTAATTACGTTCATCATGTTGTTCAGCCACCACCACTATCCATTTTCAAATTTTTCCATCATCCTTAACAGAAGCTCAGTGTCGCTTAAGCAATGTTGTTTTTGTCAGTTGCTGTCGAGTAGATTCCGACTCACGGTCACCCCATGTGTGCAGAGTAGAACTGCTCCATAGGGTTTTCAAGGCTGTGACCTTTCGGAAGTAGATCACCAGGTCTGTCTTCCAAAGTGCCTCTAGGTGGGTTCTAACTGCTGACTTTTTGACTAGTAGTAGAGCACTTAATGGTTTGTATCCTTTAGTGTTTCTTCCCGTAAGCAGCGAGTCCTCCTTTCCCTCTATCTTCTGTCTGCTCCTGGTAACCACTAATAAACTTTGGTCTCTATATGTTTGACAATTCTAGATATTTCATATAAGTGGGATCATACAACATTTGTCCTTTTGTGACTGATTTATTTCATTTAGCATAATGCCTTAAGGTTCATCCAAGGTTGTATTCCAGGATTTTATTACCTTCGATTTGGATTACTATCCGTTCTGAGAACAGACAGGACAGAATGGTTTATTGCATACCCACTTGTAAGCTAATTAACTCTTCTCACCAAAGGGGGTTACGGCTCTCCAACAGCAATAATAATTTCCTGGCCTCCACCTCTTTTGAGGTGTACTAAAAGTCAAGCCCAGATAGCCTATGCTTTCACTACCTGGAGAAATACTCCATGTGACACAGGCATACCTCTCCCATGTGGTCTTCTGGCAGTTCCACTGTGAAGCTTGGCTGCCATAACTATTCCATATAGTACTAGAAACTCTTAATTGCTGCTATGTCCTACTCATATGAGTCCTGGAGCTCTTTCAGACCCCATGGATCTTGGCTGAAAATAATAAAATTATTTCTTAGTACAATTCTGCTCAGCCAAACATACCTCCCTGTTCTCAAGCTTCTATTTTTCTAATGTGTCTCATTGGTCATGCTGTGGTCAGTTTGGATTAGAATCTATGTTGTACAGGTGGAAATGTTCTGAAGTAGAAGACAGGAAACTTAGGTGGGCTCAACTAATTGCTACTTTGGTGATCTTGAGGAAATCTTTTTATATTCGATAGTCTCAACTCAAAAATGGGCATGATAATATTTACTCTGTGAACTACTTACACAGATGTTGGGTGGATCCCATGTTACAGGGTATGGTAAAGCCTTTCACAATCTGTAAAGTGTTACGTAAATGAAAGATACTAATTATCACAGTTATTATTATTGTTAGGGTGACCTGTCCTTCACCTTTATACTTTACCCTTTGTTCTTCCAAACCTGTTTGGAATAAGGTGGGGCAACCTTCAGTAAAGGACTACTGCCTAGCTTTCCAGGGGCTGTAAGACTCTCTAACACCATCCTCATAAGTCTCTGATTACATTGTGTACATTTAGCAAACATGGACAGAAAGAACCCTAATAATTAAGATAGTGTCTTAGTCATCCAGGGCTGCTATAACAGAAATACCACAAGTAGATGGCTTTAACAAAGAGAAATTTATTCTCTCATAGTCTAGGGGGCTAGAAGTCCAAATCCAGAGTGCCAGCTCTAGAGGCTTTCTCTCTCTGTGGGATCTGGGGGAAGGTCCTTGTCATCAATCTTCCCCTGCTCTAGGAACTTCTCAGTGCGAGGACCCCAAGTCCAAAGGATGTGCTATTCTCCTGTCTCTTGTTTCTTGGTAGTATGAGGTCCCCCATGTCTCTCTGCTTGCTTCTCTCTTTTATATCTCAAAAGAGATTGGCTTGAAACACAATCTAATCTTGCATATTGAGTCCTGTCTCATTAACATAAAAAAAACTCCAAACCTGTTGCTGTCGAGTGGATTCTGACTCATAGTGACCCTATAGGACAGAGTAGAACTGCCCCATAGGGTTTCCAAGGAGCACCTGGTGGATTCGAACTGCCAACCTTTTGGTTAGCAGCCATAGCTCTTAACCACTATGCCACCAGGGTTTCCTTTCATTAACATAACTGCTGCTAATTCAACCACATTAACATCATTGAGGTAGGATTTACAACACATAGGCAAATCACATCAGATGACAAAATGGTGGACAATCACACAATACTGGGAATCATGGCCTAGCCAAGTTGACACATATTTTGGGGGGACACAATTCAACCCATAACATTCCACCCCTTAGCCCCCCAAAATTCATGTCCTTGCCACATGCAAAACACATTCACCCCATCATATCATAGAACAAGTCTTGAATCAACTCCAAGTCCAAAATTCAAGAATTCCTCTTAATCTGTGAAATCTAAACTACAAGTTATCTGCTTCCAAATACAACGGTGGAACAGGCCTCTAATAGCTCTCAATGCCTCCATTGACATGCCAGCCAACCCAGCAAATGGGTACCTATCAGCCTCAATCTTGTTCATGAGACAACATTAACCAAGAGACCTTTCTTAATATGTAATAGGTCACATACAGACCAGATTAAACAGGACATCAGTGGGATATTGAGGAAAAAATTTGGACAATTAAGAGAATGTAGGAGATTTTTCTCTTAATTATCCAGATAATTGTATCAATTCTTGACTTCTCTTTTTTAGAATGAATCTGATCAATTATAGGAAGATAAGTCTTTTCACTCCCTATCCCATACTCTTTTCACTTATATTGCATTTTATCCCAGGCACATTTGAGACTGAAGCATGCAGAAAGCTGTATTTAACCAGGGTTGGGGTTTTGCTAGGTGACACAAAGTGACAGAGGTTATAGAACTGATGGTGTATGCCAGGGAGTGAGTATATGAAGGGACCATGGGATTTAAGCTAGTTAAGTGGGGCAGTGAGGACATGAGGATAGATGGGGAACAAGGATAGGGTAAGCGGATCATAGGTCCCAGTGACACTGACATTAGGGTACTAAGACAGTGAGTTAAGAAGATGGGTGGTGGTGGTTGAAGAGTTAGATGATTAAAAACACACACACACAGAAATACAGAGGTGGAGAGGGAATTATAGGCAGAAGAGAATTGAGGAAACACTGGTGAGGGTGAATGTAAGAAATGAAATAGCACATATAAAGGCAAATACTATATATTAAGATCATAAAAGTAGGTTAAAATCAGCAAGTAAAAGACCCTTCTTTTAAAAATGAAAATCATATCCTATCTTTCCCATGTTTAAAATGGTCCAGTGGATTCCTATAACACTTAGAATTAATAGCACATTGCCATGGACTCCAGAGGCTCCATGATTTAGTCCTTGCCTGCCTTTCTGGCTGAACCTTCTCCACTATTCTTGGAGGTCACCATGATCCAGTCACACTTCAGGAAATCAGCAGGCTCACTCTGTTTCAGCTCTCAGTACTTGCTTTCCCCCCAATCTTCCCACAGCTGTTTCTTCATAATTCACCTCTCAGTGCAAATGTCTTCTCTTCAAGAAGATTTGACATCTTCTCTTTTAAGCCCCTCCCACCTCCAGTCACTCTTTATTACATTAATGTATTTTAGTTTCACTAGTTGAAAATTATTCTTTGGCTTCTTTATTTTGTCTCCCTACACTAGCCTGTGAGCTACATAAGGACAGGGATGTTGTCTATCTTGTTCACCACAGATTTTCCAGCAACAAAATTAGTTTTTTAATACATACATGGATCTCTATAATATAAATATTTTTTGAATGAATGAATACTGAAGAGTATACAGTCTGTGTAATGAGAATTCTCTGAGATTTTTTGAACTAGAGAATCACATTGTAAGAACTATATATTTTGGAAGATAATTCTGGCAACAGCGTTACAGGATTTGTTGTTGTTGGTTTCCGTCAAATCAGCTCCAACTCATGCAGACCTTGTGCACAGCAGAATTAAAAATATGGCCTGGTCATGCACCGTATCCATAATCTTTGATATGTTTGAGCCCATTGTTGCAGTCACCATGCCAAACCATCTTATTAAGGGTTTCCCTCATTTTTTGCTAATCCTTCACTTCACCAAACATGTACTTTTCTAGCGATGGTCTTTGTTAATGTTATGTCCAAAGTAAGCAAGACGAAGTCTCGCTATCCTGGCTTCTAAGTAGCATTCCAGATGTATTTCTTCTAAGTTTGATTTCTTCATTCTTCTGGCAGTCCATGGTATATTCAATGTTCTTTACCAGCACCACAATTCATATGCATCAATTCTTCCTTTGTCTTTTTTTTTTTTTTAAATAGTCCAGTTTTCACATACATATGAGGTGATTGAAAAGACTATGGCTTGGTTCAGGCCCTCCTTAGACATCAAAGTGACCTCTTTGCTTTTTAAGATTTAGAAAGGTCTTTTGCAGCAGATTTGCCCAGTGCAACACATTGTTTGATTTCTTGACTGTTACTTCCGTGGGTGTTGTTTATCCAAGTAGAATTAAATCCTTGACAACTTCAATTTTTTTCCCATTTATCATGATGTTGTGAGGATTTCTGTTTTCTTTATATTCAGGTGTAATCTGAATATAAAGGTTGTGTATGAAGACTGTGTTCTTTCACCTTCATCAGTAAATGCTTCAAGTGTTCTTCATTTTCTGCAAGCAAAGTTGTGTCATCTGCACATTGCAGGTTATTAATGAGTCTTTGTCCAATCCTGATGTCGCGTTCTCTTCATATGGCCCAGCTTCTCAGATTCCTTTTTCACTGTACAGATTGAATAAGTAAGGTGAAAGGATACAACCCTGCTGCACATCTTTTCCAATTTTGAGTCATGCAGTATTGTTAGGGAAATTATTTGTAGATCAAGAGATCAGTTAACGGCTATAGTGATTGCCCAGATGAAACACAGTGCATGTCTGAGGAAGGACGGTGTTAGGGAAATAAAAAGGAGATAAATAGGAAAGACAATTAGATCAGATGAAGGAGCTGTTGAAAGGGAGATGTTATATTATTTCAAGGTTCAGAGAGTGGGTAACCTGGAAAATTGTGAATAATTTTATTAATATATATTTTGTTTTAAAAAATATGATAAAATAAAGGGGAAAAAAGGGAAAGGGGAATAAGAAATGGACAGACTAAGGAAGAGAAAGAGTTATGTAATAAGAATAAGGCAGAAGAAATAGGTAGAAGAAAGAAAAGAGACAAAAACCACTATGGAACAGTAAAGAAAGAAAGAAAGGATTGGTGAAGATGTGGAGAAATTGTAACCTTCATATATTGCCAGTGAGAATGCAAATGGTGCACCCATTCTGGAAAAGTCTGGCAGTTCCTCAAAAGGTCAAACAGAGTTATCATATGATCCAGCAACTCACTTCTAGGTATATACCCTGAAGACAGAAAAACATATGTCCACACAAAAACCTGAACATAAACATTCATAGCGGCATTATTCATAATAGCCAAAAAGTAGAAACCACCCAAATGTCCATAAACCGATAAATTGATAAATAAAATGTGGTATATCCATCCAAAGAAATATATTTAGCAATAAATAGAAATGAAGTCCCGATACATCTTACAACATGGATGAATCTTGAAAACATTATGCTAAATTAAAAAAACCAGTCACAAAAGACCATATATTATTGTATGATACCATTTATATGAAATGTCCAGAATAGGCAAATACATAGAGATAGAAAATAGATTAGTAGCTGCTTATGGTTGGGGTATTGGGGAAATGAGAAATTGATTGCCTAAGGGATATGGAGTTTCTTTTTGGGATGACAAAAATGTTCTAAAATTGATTGTGGTGACTACTGCACAACTCTGTGAATATACTAAAAACCATTCAATTGCACATTTTTAATTTGTGAACTGTATGGTATGTGAAATATATCTCAATGAAGCTGTTAAGAAAGGAAAAGAAGGAAGGAAAAAAAGGCAGGAAGAAAGAGAACAAAAGACTCTGGAGGTTCAAAAGTGTTTTCATTCAATATAAATGCTCCCAACTGCTTTTGATCCCTGAAGCTGTCAAAGTCACCTACCTATTATTATCATTCCTTTTTGGCACTCACATGACTTCTCCAGCAGATTCAAATAGTTCTTTCAATAGTTCTTTCTGATTCAAGAAAGACCTTAGTTCTTGTTTTATTTATTTTTTTCCTCAAACTTCCATTTTTGTTGTTTAAATAAAATCTTTTTTCCAGTGGTCAGATACAGTAACAGTTTGACTTGTTTATTAGAAGAGATTTGTAAATAATGCATTTATGCATATTTCAACTTTCGAAATAGCCCCTGCTTCAGTGTGGAGGTAAAAATGTATTGCTACATAGCAGCAGAAGAGACATGGTTAATGATGAATGTTAGTAAGAAAGTAGAAAAATGTACAACAAAGAAATCCTGGAGTAGTAATTGGCAGAAGTGAGTTGCGAGGCTCTGGCCAATCACTTTCTCTTCAATAGCCCAGATCAATGGCATATGCATTATTTTTGGTCCTTATTAGGTTTTAATTATCCCAATACTCTTAAATTTCCTTCAAGGACCAGCTTCCCATAAATCTCAATTACATAAATCTGCATTAATGAGCACAGCTTTGAAAGGTAACACTCTTTGACCTTAATTATTCCCTTCTGAGCTCTTATCTACTACTAAAATGTCAGTTATTTGAATTATCTTTGAATTATAAAATCAGGCAAATTTCCAGTTATGAAACATTATATCTTTGCTATTTGCATAATGTGGGGTTATGAAAACAAGACGCACAGATTGTCTTGTCAGAACATGAAATATAAAAGAAACACTTCAGGGGACATCTACGTCAATTAGCACAACACAGTTCATAAAGACGAAGTTCTGTGTTCTACTTTGGTAAGTAGTGTCTGGGGTCTTAAAAGTCTGTGAGTGGCCATCTAAGATAAAACCACTGGTCTATTACTGTCCGGAGCCAAGCAGAGTGAAGAAAACCAAAGACTGAAGGGAACAATTAGTCCAAAGGACTAATGGACCACATGAACCACAGCCTACAAGATCCTGAGACCTGAAGAACTAGATGGTGCCTGGTTACCCTATCAACCACTCTGACTGAGATTACAACAGACGGTCCTGGACAGAGTGGGAGACAAATTGCAGAACAAAAAAATCAAATTCACAAAAAAGACCAGACTTACTGGTCTGACAGAGACTGGAGGCCATAAGATACCGTTCTGAACTGGAACTGACGCCATTCCTGGAGACCACCTTTCAGCCAAACCATAGACAGTCCCATAAAATAAACAATAACACCCAAAAGGAACATGCTTCTCAGAAAAATCAATTATACAGGATCAAAACGGCAACATCTGCCCAAAAGCAAAGATGAGAACGCAGGAAGGGGTAGAAAATCAGGAAAAAAGGAAAAGGGGAAACTAGGATGGAAATGGGGAGAGTGGTGATATGTTGTGGGGAATGAAACCAATGTCATGGAACACTTTATGTACAAACTATCGAATGGGAAACTAATTTGTTCTGTAAGCTTTCATTTAATGCATGATAAAAAATTAAAAAAATGAAACACAAATCTTCATTTAATCTTTTGTACAACTTTTAGTATTTCTGCCCACAGTACAGATTTTATGAAAGTCTCATATATCTGATAGTACAATTAAAATAATGATCATTGTCGTTACTAAGTCATTGTTATTATGAATAAAAACACCACCACCCCTGATATTTGCATAACAACTTTCCTCCAAAGTTATTCTGTCCTCCCTAGGCAACAGATTGAAACCCCAACTAGATGATTATCCCATATTTTCCTAAATCTTTCCATATCCATTATTTTCATTCAGTAACTCTTTCACTGTGAATGCTCCAAAATGTGCTCACCACATAGTATTCCCCAAGCTTGGAATCCCATTTATCCGCTGGAAAACGCCACAAGGATAAGGAAAGCTTTGCTAGGCTCCCAAGCTGCTTCCCAAACAGTAGTTTGTGTCCAGAGTTGCCACTCAAATCCTGAGGTCCTGAGCACCAGTCCCCCAACATCTATTTATTTCATTCCACCATCCAGCACACGTCTTCCACAAGCTCATTCCACTCTATCTATGAACAAATTCCTTGATATTCTTTCTTAGACACTTTTTTAAATTATTTTTTATTAGGCTTTAGGTGAAAGTTTACAGCTCAAGTTAATTTCTCATACAAAAATTTATACACATATTGTTATGTGACCCTAGTGGCAATCCCTATAAATATGACAGCACATTCCCCCTTTCCACCCCTCTTAGCCACTTTTTGGAAAATTAGATGTTATTATTAGTTTGTCCTGGATAATAATAATAGGAATACTAATAAAGTCAACTCTTTACCATATTTCAGTTACTATTCTAAGTGCTCATTTAACTCATATAATCTTTGCAGTGATCTCACAAGGTGGGCATCATTATCCCCATTTTACCAATGAGGAAGCTGAGGTACAAAGAGTTTGAATGATTGCTGAAGGTCGCTCAGTGAGGAGTCAGTATAGGAACTCAGGCAAGCTGACTCCATAACCCACACTTTTGACCGTGCTGCTGAACAATCTCTTTTCGAGGTCATGAACCCTTGCAATCATGTGGTTATTGCTGTGGTTGAAAGAAATCTCTTTATTATTCATCCTCGATTATTATTAAATGCAACATTTTGTTAAAATAAAACGTTTGAAAAGCTTCAGGAAAAAGAGCAGATGCTGGTCTACAGCTACGAGAGCTACATAAAGGGAAAAGTCCTGAAGAGTGACCTTGGTAAAAGGTTGTAACATTGAAGGAAAACAGCTGACATGAAAAGAACAGAGTTCTTTCCATTCTGCTGAGGTTTTTTTCAGGCAACACCTCGTCATGGGACAGTCTGGATAATGAACCGCTTGGAATTTAAATGAAGGTAGGGAGGGATTAAAAAGAAGACACTTACAAAAAATGCTTTGATTATTCATGAAAGGTTTTCTAGAATGACCTGCTGAATGAGTAACTTTCGTTACTGCTCATCTTCACTTTGGCATGAATACCTCAGGGGTGAAGTCACTTACATTTTTTTTTGGTTTGAATGTCAGAGGTTTCTATAAGGCTAGATTTTCCAGCACTACAGTGAACCTGTTTAGTTGTCTCATTGGGATAGTCTGACCAAAGTTATTTGTATTGAAAAGATTAGTGGGGGAGAGAAGTCAAAAAGAAAATGAAGGAAAGAATTGTCCCTTAGTGATATTTAAGTACAAAATTTGTAATTAGAATTTGATTCCAGATAAATGTGTTATCTCATCTCTCCCCCTGCCATAGATGAAGTAATTCATCTTAGCAAAACCCTTGCTAAAATAGCTTCTGTGTTGTACATGGTATGGGGCTGTCTACTACTTTACGTTCTCTCCTTTAGTTAACAAGTATGTATCAAGTACCTATGAATTTCCACCAATGTACCACTGAAATTAGCCATTGAAATTAGTCAAGGTTTAAATTAAAATTCTATTAGTAGTAAAAGAAATCATGGAGAAAAAATTATTTCATTTCTTAAAAAACATCTAGCAATAAATATTTTAGGGCATTTCTGTATGCTTAAGGAAGTAAGCTGAAACAATTTCTCATTTGTAACCCATACTTAAGACTATAGTTCAGTCACAGTGATGATTCTGGTGTTAGAAGTGGAGCAATTCAACAGGTAACCATATCCTTTTGAAGATGAGTATTTTGTTGCAAAATAATCTCCCTCTTTAAAAATTGTTTTCTGTATGTGCTCAGAGGGGAAGACAATGTAATGGGTCCTAAGTTACCACTTTTTGTTTGTTACATTAATGATCTCTTCTTCGCTTTGCTAATCACTTCTTCCTTATAATTTTCTTTCATCTCATTCCTTTTCTTCAGCCCGTCCCATTTTAGATACCCTTTATATATATTGCAGATTACTTGTTCTATAAATGTGGGTTATGGGTTTAAGTGTAGAGGTGTGAAAAAGGCCCAAACAGACGAAATCTTAGATCTAGTTCTCCCAATATCCAACTTCAAAGCTCTAGTAATCACTCTGTGACTCTCTATTTTCGCACCAGAATGAGAAGAGTCACGAAATGCCCTCACTCTCTGAGGTTCACTGTAATTTTAATCACATGAACCAAATATATGGTATTAGTTCATTTACAAAGAAAAAAAAATTCCAGAACTTCTAGTCTAATGGGCCAGGAAATATATGAAATATATGAAACAACATATTTAGCAGTCAATTGTAGTGTAGTACTGACTTTTTGATGAAACTATAAAAGTCAGATGTTAAATGTATTTTTATTACTAGTATTTTTTCCTATTTTTTAATAGGAAAATATATTCAAAAGTTTCTAAAAGTAATATGAGCTGACCATGAGTTCCAGGAAAAATATTCCTTACCAAGGGGGGAAAAACGTGTGAAACTTGGATTCTGGTATTAAAATCCTACGTTTATACGTTATAACCCTCTCTCAAAAGGCCATCAATACTGGGCAGAAGAACAAGTTCACTGAGACCCTGGATGATTGCCCTTATTATCACAGGTGTTGTGTTGGTGCTGGCAATAATCATTGGTCTCCTTGTTTATTTTTTGGCATATGGTAAGTATCTACTTCACTGTATTATTAAAAAAATTTGAAGACCCCCTCAATTTGTTTCAAAACTTTGCTATTTTCTAGTATCCCCAAGTGCAATTTTTATTCAGATAAATTTTTGTACATTTGGGAAACAATAATCCTTTATGTATAAAAATTCTAGCATTAAAAATTTGGCTTAGTTCACTATAATATCTTAAGCAATATAACATCTAATACGAATCAACAGATTCACATCCTATGTTATTTTGTGGTTTAATAACATCTAGTAAACTGAGTCAAAAATTATTTTAGTAGCAATTCTATCTTTGAGATCAACGTATGAGAATGTTGCATTCTATCATTATTTAATTAGGAGCTTAAGATAATCAGTTATCACTAATAGATGGTTATTGTGTCAGGCCATAACTGATGACCACAGTGACCATCAGAATGTGTGATCTTAAGAAAGGGTTAGAGGGAGGTATTGGCCAGCAGCTATTGAATGTTTAATTTCCAGAGTTCACCTATTCTATACACTTTTTTGTGTCATCCCCTCTACTTCTCATACAACCTAAATTAACTAAACAGAAACCATCTCCTTTTGTTCTTCCTTCCAGATCAGAAGACTCACTGTTACCAACCTTCCTTCCAGTAGAACACTCAAAAAGTGGGACTGACCTGAAACAAAAAATCAATAGTGAGGTAGGTCAGAGCTTTGCTGGCATCATCACTATCCTGGCAACACTATTGTGCAGAAAGAGGTTGGAGTAAGAAGCAAGTTGAGAACATGTCTAATTGTATTTATGTTAGAGTTGCCAGATAAAATACAGTATGTCCAGCTAAATCTGAACTTTACATTAAACTGAAAATATACCTCATGCAATACTGAAACATGCTTATACTAAAAGCAACGCTTGCTGTTTATCTGAAATTCAAATTCAACTGAGTATCCTATGTTTTTATTTGCTAAATCCAGCCACTCTAACCTACATTATCGAAAAAATACATTAGACAAAGACAGTTGCACCAGAAACTGAGAAACATAAGCTCTACAGAAAAATAAATAGCTTAAACACAAAGCAAATTAATACAGTCATCTGGAAATATCCCCACGTCTGTCAGTTTGTCATACTGTATTGGCTTGCGTGTTACTGTGATGCTGGAAGCTATGCCACCAGAATTTCAAATACCAGCAGGGGCACCCATGGTGGACAGGTTTCAGCTGAGCTTCCAGACTAAAACAGATAAGGAAGAAGGACCTGGCAATCTACTTCTGAAAAAATTAGTCAATGAAAACCTTATGAATAGCAGAGGAACTCTGCATGCTATAGTGCTGGAAGATAAGCCCCTCGGGTTGGAAGGCATTCAAAAGATGACTATGAAAGAGCTGTCTCCTCAAAGTAGAGTCGACCTTAATGATGTGGATGGAGTCAAGCTTTCGGGACCTTCATTTGCTGATGTAGCACAACTTAAAATGAGAAGAAACAGCTGCAAATATCCATTAATAATAGGAACATGGAATGTATGAAATACGAAACTAGGAAAATTGGAAGTCATCAAAAATGAAATGGAACACATAAAGGTTGATATTGTAAGCATTAGCGAGCTAAAATGGACTGGTATTGGTCATTTTGAACCAGACAATCATACGGTTTACAATGCTGGGAATGGCAAATTGAAGAGGAATGGCATTGCATTCATCATCAAAAAGAACATTTCAAGATCTATCCTGAACTACAGTGCTGTCAGTGATAGGATAATATACGTACACCTACAAGGAAGACCAGTTAATATGACTCTTCTTCAAATTTTACTTGTGTGTGATACTAATGATATTATTTGATAACTTCTACATTCTGTTGAATCACCTTTCTTTGGAATGGGCACAAATATGGATCTCTTCCAGTTGGTTGGCCAGGTAGCTCTCTTCCAAATCTCTTGGCATAAACGAGTAAGCGCTTCCAGTGCTGCATCCATTTGTTGAAACATCTCAGTTGGTACTCCATCAATTCCTGGAGCTTTGTTTTTCACCAATTTCTTCAGTGCAGCTTGGACTTCTTCCTTCAGTACCATTGGTTCTTGATCATATGCTACCTCCTGAAATGGTTGAATGTCCACCAATTCACACACAAGTAAAATTTTGCTGAATATCATTCAAAAGTGGTTGCAGCAGTATATCGACAGGGAACTGCCAGAAATTCAAGCTGGATTCAGAAGAGGACGTGGAACCAGGAATATCATTGCTGATGTCAGATGGATCTTGGCTGAAAGCAGAGAATAGCAGAAAGATGTTTACCTGTGTTCTGTTGACTACGCAAACACATTCAGCTGTGTGGATCATTTAACAAATTACGGATAACATTATGAAGAATGGAAATTCCAGAACACTCAAATGTGCTCATTGCATTGGGCAAATCTGCTGCAAAAGACCTCTTTAAAGTGTCAAAAAGCAAAGATGTCACTGTAAGGTCTAAGGTGCGCCTGACTCAAGCCATGGTATTTTCGATCGCCTCATATGCATGCAAAAGCTGGACAATGACTAAGGAAGACCGAAGAAGAACTGATGCCTTTGAATTATGGTGTTGGCAAAGAATGTTGAATATACCATAAAATGCCAGAAAAACAAGCAAATCTGTCTTGGAAGAACTATAGCCACAATGCTTCTTAAAAGCAAGGATGGCGAGACTTCGTCTCATATACTTTGGATATGTTATCAGGAGGGACCAGTCCCTGGAGAAGGACATCATGCTAGGTAAAGTAGATGGTCATCCAGCGAAAAAGAGGAAGACCCTCAATGAGATGGACTGACACATTGGTGCAACAGTGGGCTCAAGCATAACAATTGTGAGGATGGCACAGGATCAAGCAGTGTTTTGTTCTGTTGTACATGGGGTAGCTATGAGTCAAAACCCACTTGATGGCATCTAATGACTACAACATCTGGATATTTAATTCAATCATTGACTATATCACCATACATACATACATACTGTGTGTATGACTCTGATACATTTTCCATTAGTCAACTTATACAGAACATTTATTCTAGAAAATACACCACAGAAACACACATACAGGATCTTCCACTGAAGACTTTAGTTGTGTACACAGCTTCGATTGAGCCCAGCATTTATAAGCCAAAGATGGCAGGTCATTCCTGCCAGGATGAGAAATATTTCTTCAGCCAAACCAGGCAAAAAAAGCAGCTGATGAAGTGAGTGGGATTGGCATTTTTTTTTCTGACGGTTGTACAACATGATGAACATAATGTCACTGAACTATACATACGAAGATGGTAGAAATGACAAACATTGTGTTACTTATATATTTACCACATTTAAAAAAACAAAACAAAACAAAAAACACATCCTAAAGAAATTTTGATTAGGAAAAAAACAAAAACAGGACAGAGTATAAAATATCATGTTACAGGAGGCAATATATCAAATTAGAGAGAATCTACACTTTGAAGTTAAAAACACTTATATTCATAGCCCAATTCT
>NW_004444044.1:6317382-6318615 GCF_000243295.1 Trichechus manatus latirostris
TTTTTTCCTCATTTTTATCTGAATTTGCTTCAACTTTTGGATAGCTCTGAATATTAGAGATTTGAATTCCCTATCAAGTAGTTCTAGTGCCTTTTTTTCTACTGGAAAGTCATCTGGTGTTTTATTTTGGATGCCTACTGGGACCATCCTGTCCTTTTTAAAATATATTTTCATACTGTCTTCTGTCTTTGGGACATTCAGTAGTTATTTTCTTCATTTATTGATTGTAGATTTGTTTGTTTTGTCCTGCTTTTCTGTTTTATTTAGTTATGTCTGAGCAGGCAGGCTGCGTATTCTTTGTTTTCTGCTTGTCTGTGGGCATGAAACTTTTCACCTCCTTGTCCAATGGGCAGTGACAGTCATTCAGCTATTGTGCAGCAGGTCAGGTCTAGCTGAAGGGAAGCAGCTGGGATGGGTTGTTTGTGGCACATACTAGGGCTGACAGGGTGAGCCAGGAATCAGTGCAGGCCAGGTTCTAGTAGGCCATGCCTGTACTGCTTGGGGGCTGTGATGCTCAGTGCACAGTGCAGGTAGGCAGGAAGGAGGGGGGAAATTGTGATGTGTGGAGCTAAGATGTGTATGGTAAAGAGGAGAGAGAGGAGAGAGAAATAGGAGCCAAAAAATAGAGTGCTAAGGGAGCTTTTGTTTGAGTGGGGAGACAAGAATCAGAGAAATGGAAAAAAAAATTTTAAAAAGGGGAAAATAAATAAATAAAAATCAGAAAAAAAAGAAAAGCCCCCAGGTGTCCCATTGGTGTGGCTGCGAAGATCAGGCAAGTGGCTCCTAGGCCACAAAGTACAGCCTAGCTAGAAGGGATAGAGATGTCACACAGCACCAGGTATTCAGGAGACAGGAAGATCAGGTAAGTATAGAGAGACAAGAAACTGAGAAATGAAGAAAGTCTAAAAGGAAAAAAGAGAGAAAAGAAAAAGAAATGCCCCCAGGGATCCCGCCCCCCTGCACAGCTGCCCAGACCAAGCAAGTAGCTCCCAACTCACGCAGTACAGTCCAGCTAGAAGGAGCTCCTAAGCAGAGAAAAGAAAAAGAAAACAAAACAAAACAAAACAAAAAATAGAACAAATCAAAACAAAACCAAAAAATGTCCCAAGGATTCCACCAGTGTGGTGGTGTGGGCTGGGAAACAGTTCCACAATCAGGTGGCATTTCACAGCCTTTCAAGAAGAAGCAAAGATGGCACACAGAGCCAGGTTTTCGAGACAAAGGAGGGGGAGG
>NW_004444044.1:6318845-6323711 GCF_000243295.1 Trichechus manatus latirostris
GTCTCCTGCTGGGATCTCTGTGAAGCTGCTTTCCCATACTCCCTGTCCATTGATCTCTGATGTGGGCAGGGCGAATCCAATTGGCAGGGACCCTGCACTTCCCAGCCTGCCAAACTACCACAGCCAGCTCTGACACTGCAGAGGTCAAGCAGGTGGGAGTAGAATGGGGGGGTGGGAAGGCATACATTGCTGGCTACTGGGTGCTGTATCTAGTGCTGGGAGCTCCTCCATGAAGCTGCTTTCCTGTACTCTCTGTTCACCGATCTCTGACAGGAGTCCAAGATGGCGAATGCATGCTGCGTTAGCTAACAGGAGATCTCTGCACGTATCTCTCCTCACTCTCTATTCTCTGTTAGTTTGTTATTCTACTCAGTGCTTGGCTGAGTTCTTTATCTCTTCATTTGATGCTTAGGGTTCCAAGATTGACATTAGTCTCTGTTTTACTTAGTTTTTTTGGGTCTTTGCTGTGGAGGGCTGGCATGGTGCTTCTGTCTATAGCACCCTGTTGGCTCTGCCCTCTATAGCAATAATTTTTAACCACATGACAAGTTGTTTAAATATCTACATCCTATTATAGGAATGATCTTTATGAGAACAGGATTATGCCCAAATAGGTTTCTGAGGCTAGCTGTAAACAAACTTCAGAGTAAATACTATTCAAATCACAGCAGTTTTTATACAAGTATTTTTGTGACATATTGAAATATGTGAATTCATATTTAACAAATTTCTGTTCTTTTTTTTCCTCAGATGAATAAAATATTTCAAAGATCCGGTTTAAACTCTCTCTACATCACATCTCATGTTGTCAACTTTAGGTAATCACAACTAATTAATTTGTATGATAAAAAGACAATTTTATATTATTTAGTTATTCATCAATTATTCACTTTTTGGGCAATTTCTAAAAATCTTAGATATACCAAAACCAGTGCTTGTTTCAGCAGCGATACAGAGAAGATTAGCATGGTCCCTGTGCAAGGATGACATACAAATTCGTGAAGCATTCCATGTTTGTCAAGAAGGGAGAGTGCTGACATGTCGTGGGGTTGTTAACCTATGTCAAACAATATGTGTACTGACTGTTTAATGTGAAACTATTTGTTCTGTAAACCTTCATCTAAAGTACAATAAAAAAAAAAATTCAGTACCAGTAGGGTAAATTTTAGCATATATAGGTTGTATCTCAATAAACATGGCTTAAAAAGTCAAATAAATTTCAATATACCACCAAAAAGAAAAAAAATCTTAGATACACCAAGAACAAACGTAGTTTAACATTATTACATTTAACTGTTTGGTGATCCTATTATTTCCTGCTTTGAATTTTGTTTTGTTTTGTTTTTGATATCATGTGTTTTCATTAATGTAAGTATGCTGAGTCATGAGGTGTGTTGAAATTTTGGGTTGGTAATAATGGATTTTGAAAAATATTGTCTGGGTCTACATGGTTACCACTGAACTTTTTGCATTCTCAAGCCTGCTGATTGAGGCATGACCATCTGCCCCAAGGAACCTTCGTTACTGAAAATATGGTGGTGGGCCTTCCATTAGGTTATATGCGGAACCTCTGGTTTTCCAAATATGACACAAAAAAAAGCCAAAACCAAGCCCCCCGGGGCTCCTTAACTTTCACACCAAAGAAAAAAAGAAACTAACCCATTGCTGTTGAGTTGATTCCAACTCATAGTGACCCTAAAGGACAGAGTAGAACTGCCCCATAGATTTTCCAAGGAGCAGCTGGTGGATTCGAACTGCCAACCTTTTTTGGTTAGCAGTCATAGCACTTAACCAATACGCCACCAGGGTTTCCAGCTATCACACAGGGAACCATAAATATGCTTACAAAGCTTATCTAGGGGTACAAAAACCAAAAGAGACAAAATTTTACCCAATCACACTTCCTGATTGCACTATCTTCCTTGCAAGCCTCATACTCCAGGTATTTTGCTTCAACCAACGTTTCTTTCACCTTTCACCATTACAAAAGTCCCCACTAAAGGACAACAAATACTTTCAGTAGGAAAAGTATACTACCAAAGAACTCCAAAGGCATAAAAAGTGGTTGGGATACCATTTGTCCATGGGTCACCAAAGGGTTTTAATTGCTATTACTTCTGTACAAAGTACCTATAGTGAGAGTTTCTTAACTTGGGTAGAGATGAAACAAATTCTACTGGTTGTTCTTTTGAAAACTTTCAAATTTCAGTTAAAGATTCCTACAATCATTAACTACTTATCTCAATTTTACTTATTTCTTCCTTATAATAAGCAGCTTTTAAAAATTTTAAAGGTATAGAATATATATTCATACATACACACACATACACATACAAATTTGGTAAATTTAACAAGTGCTTTTGATTATTTTTTCACAAAAAAATATGATAGAACTCTCAGATATCCTCTCCTTCCTGAATATGACCAAGTTTTACAAGCAAGGAATAATTCAGATATTAATACCTGTGTAATATGGACAAAGAGCCCTGGCAGTGCAGTGGTTAAGCACTTGGCCACTGAACAAAAGGTTGGCAGTTTGAACCCACCAGCCTGCTCTGTGGGAGAAAGATGTGACAGTTGCTTCCATAAAGATTTTAAAAAGACCAAAACCAAACTCATTGCCCTTGAGTCGATCCCGACTCCTAGCAACCCTACAGGACAGAGTAGAACTGCTCCATAGGGTTTCCAAGAAGCACCTGGTGGATTCAAACTGCCCACTTTTTGTTAGCAGCCGTAGCTCTTAACCACTATGACACCAGGGTTTCCTGCATAAAGATTACGCCTTGGAAACCCTATGGCACACTTCTACTCTGTCCTATAGGGTCACTATGAGTTGGAATCAACTCAACAGCAGTGAATTTTGGTTTAATGTATGAAGGGAAAAAAATCCATGATACTAAAATGTATGAAATATTTTTTATTATGGTTTCTTCAAGATATGACTAATATTTAAACAATATGCTACAACATAATAATTACTGTGGCTAATAACGATCTCACTCATTTATTGTGGTGTTTTGTTTTTCAGGTCAAGTAATGATGGTTTGAAAACAGATGTATTGCTTAAATTTCAGTTTGCTTCTAACAATGCAGGCACAATAAAGAGGAAAGCTGATGACATTTTGCATCAGAAGCTGAAATCAGATGGAAGCTTCTTGAAGACAGAAACTTCATTACCTTACCTTAGAGGCAAGAAATACTTTTCTTCCCTTGTTACATTTTATCCTTTTAACAATCTATGGAAAAATATTTTATCACAAAATGAAGCCACTTTTCAGTGTTAAATCTACCATCTACTTGATAATGAACAAATCTCCACACTATTAACCCCCAAGATTATATTCCTTTGATTAGTATGGAAATAATTATAAAATGAGAGTTGTATGATACCCAAATATAATAGTATTTCTTCCTTCTTTTAAAAAACTTTACTGGAATTGTTTGAATTAGCATGTATATGATAAAAATCTATACTTCGCTATGGATATAGTAATCTACAGTGCCCGGATCTCCATCTTGCAATGTTGTTAGTCACTGCCGAGTTGGCTCCAACTCATAACAACCTTATGTATCACAGAACAAAATGTTGCCCGGTCCTGTGCTGTCTTCATTATAGTTGATATGTTTGAGTCCATTGATGTGGCTGTTGTGTCCATCCATCTCATTGCGGGTCTCCCTCACTTTCACTGACCCTCTACTTTACCAAACATGATATCCTTTCCTAGAAATTGGTCCCAATCTGAATCCACAATGTAAGAATGAGTATTGACATAAGACAATATGTGGGACACAAATATGATTTGGGTACAACTGAAAGGAGATTTGGCATTTTAGGTTACACCACTGTAACCTCTCCTATAGTATGCAGGATAGGATTGGGCCAGGGCATGGAGGAGGCAGAAGGAGACCTGCCTCAGGAGACCTGCCAGGCCCTGATAGTACCTGCCTCAGGTTTAGAGACACTAGCTCATTAGCAGCCCAGACATAAAGAGCTGGTTAATAAATGTCAAGGTTAAACAAAGCTCATTATAAGTCCAAGACTATTGTCAGCCTTCTATAAATTAGCTTTAAGGTTGTCACATTTTACCAGAATTTGTTTAAGTTGTGAAAAGGAGAAATGAGATTATAAGGTTGACAGAAAATTACAAGTTATCAATAAATCTTCCCCCATTGCTTTTCCCCCAAAACTGTTCCAGAGGAACAGAGCAGGTAAACTCTAACATTTTAATAGAAGAGAAAATTACATTATAGGTTTTGCCAAAGTCAGAAAGAAAAATAAACAAATAACTTGAAGATAAGGACTTGAAGTCTATAAGTACTGCCCAACATTCAGTTCTATTGATCATGCAGATAGAATAGAGTAGACCCTGAATCCAATGCACTGGACTTTAGCTAACAGAGACCAGACTTTCTGAAGGAAACATTTTGTTGAAGAGATATGTGTATGAAATATAACTTCGGTGTGTTCGTGTTTTAAGAAATTTAATTTTGCTTTTGAACTCCCATTAAGCTAAATGGTATGAACTTAACCTCAAGCATTTCTGGATCTTCCTTCCACCTCTTACCCCTTCTATGGTATTAGAAGGATTTAAGTCATCCTCGGTGTTACTAGATGAAGGCCCGTGTTCAGGTCTCAGTCATTAACGGTCCCCATAGGCATCAGCTGGTGAGTCATCGTCATCACCAGATTCTCAATTGCCTATCTAAGCAACTTACCTTTGAGACATCCCTCATTCTCACTGAAAGACCCCCTCATATTGATAATACTTCTGTGCTTTGCAAGAGTGCTTGAGAAGTACTTTAACTTATATTTGTTTGTTTCATCTCTCTCTGCAAAAGACTGATAATTCCTTAAATGCATGAAAT
>NW_004444044.1:6326525-6327806 GCF_000243295.1 Trichechus manatus latirostris
TCAAATGTATAAGTATAAAGTTGTTTGTAGTATGCCCTTAAAATCTAAACAAATCACTGCCGTCGAGTCAATTACAACTCATAACGACCCCATAGGGTTTCCAAGGCTGTAAATCTCTGCTGAAGCAGACTGCCTTATCTTTCTCCCACAATGCAGGGTCTTTTGTGATATCCTCTGTTTCATTCCTGATGTTGGTGATCTGTGTTTTCTCTATTTTTATCTTTATCAGACTTTCCAGAGGTTTATCAATTTTATTGATTTTGTTTCAAAGAATCAGCTTTTTTGTTTCATTAATGTTCCCTATTGTTTTCAGTTTTATTTATTATTGCTCTTTATAATTTTTTTTCATTCCTTTATTTCAAGAGTATCTTGCTCTTCTTTTTCTAGTTTCTTGAGGAAGGAAATTAAGTTATTGATTTGAGATCATAGCTCTTTTCTAATGTAAGTATTTAGTGATATAATTTTCCTCTACTGCTTTAACTGTATCCTACAATATTTGCTATGTTGCATTTCCATTTTTATTCCATCCTATGAATTTTTTTCTTTGAGACTTCCTCTTTAGTCAATAGATTATTTATTAGCATGTTTAATTTCTAAGCATTTGGAGATTTTCCTGTTATCTTTCTGTCATTGATTTCTGTTATGTGACTATATTCCACTATGGACAAAGAGCATATTCTGTATGATTTCAGGTCTTTTAAAAATGTTGCGGTTTGTTTTATGATTCAGGATCTGGTCTATCTTAGTGCATGTTCCATGGGCACTTAAAAAAAAAAGTGTATTCTGCTGTTGTTGGGTGGAGCGTTCTATAAATGTCAATTAGACATTGGTGGTTGATTTTGTTGTTCAGTTCTATATCCTTGTTGATTTTCTGTTGAGTTGAGAGTGTTGATGTTGAGAGTGGGATGCTGAAATCTAAAACTATAACTGTGGATTTGTCTATTTCTCTTTTTAGCTCTATGAGTTTTTTTATTTATTTATTTTGAAGCTCTGTTATTTGGTGTATACACATTTAGGATTTTTATATCTTCTTGGTAGATTGATTCTTTTATCCTGTTAGGTTCCTTTATACCTAGTAATTTTCTTTGCTCTGAAATCTAATTTGTCTGATATAAATATAGCCATTCTTGTAATGTCTACATGATATATCTTCTCCCATCCTTTACTTTAAACCTCTCTATGTCACTATGTTTGAAGTGAGTAGTTGAGTCATGTTTTTTTACCCACGTTGCCAATACTTGTCTTTTAACTGGTATATTAGATCCTTTATATATTAATTAC
>NW_004444044.1:6328544-6329408 GCF_000243295.1 Trichechus manatus latirostris
TAACCATTACTCAGCCCCTTTGTCTCTCACTGATCCATAACCTACAGAGGATGGCATTAAACTATAATTGACCTTATGGTAAAATCAGTTGCAGTACAAGCCTTTTTCTTCAAGAATTACTTAAATTAGATTCTTACTAGACTTGCCTTATAATATTTTTATGGGGCTATAATAGGTAATGTCTTCAAGAATTACTTAAATTAGATTCTTAATAGACTTGCCTTATAATATTTTTATGGGGCTATAATAGGTAATGTAAAGTGTTTAGCACAGTCCCTAGTACACAGGACACAGAGATGTACTAGTTAGCATCATTGCTCATAAATTCATTCAACAAATATTTATTGAGAAACTCTGGATGCCAGGAATTAAGGGCCCATACTCATAGAATTTATGTTCTAATGTGGTGAGAAGATAATGATCTAATAAACAAGTAAATAAGCAAGGTAATGTCAAATAATATTAAACTTAAACTCTGTGCAAAGAATGGATTAGTGGGAGACTACTTTAGATTAAGTTTTCACAGAAGGCCTATATGAGGAGAAGCCTTTTAAACTGACGTCTGAATGACCAACCTTGCAAAGGCCAGCAAAAGAGTATTTCTGACAGAGGGGGAAGCTATAGTAAAGACCACAGACAGGGTGGCCATCGAATACTGAGTAAGAAGAGAAGTTCAAAATGGCATCAAAGACATAAATAAGAAACAGGTCACAGAGGACCAGGTAGAAAATTTTGAGTTATTCTAGAAGTCAGAGAAGCCATTGTTGTTGCTGTTGTTAGGTGTCATCGAGTCAGTTCTGAATCACAGAGAGCCTATGTACAACAGAATGAAACACTGCCTGGTCCTGCACCATCCTCACATTC
>NW_004444044.1:6330127-6331990 GCF_000243295.1 Trichechus manatus latirostris
CTGAGAGGATTGTCTATTGTCACTGTGTCAGACAATGTTCTGCTGCTGTTCATAAGGTTTTCACTGGTCAATTTTTTCAGAAGTAGACTGCCAGGTCCTTCTTCCTAGTCTGTCTTAGTCTGGAAGCTCTGCTGAAACCTGTCTACCATAGATGACCCTGCTGGTATTTGAAATACCAGTGGCATAGCTTCCAGCATTACAGCAACATACAAGCCACCACAGTACAACAAACTGAGACGAGTGATGCAGGAAGCCATTAGAGGGTTGTTATTCTTACTGGTAAAACATAATTCTAAGGGGTATACTCTAATAAATTTACTAAGCATAGTTCTCTGCAGATGAACTCAGTGTTTCTCCTTAGATCAAACAAAAAAACCCCACCAAATCCATTGCCATCCAGTTGATTCCGACTCATAGCAACCCTATCGAGTCTGACCTAAATTAATGACTCATTAATCTGTAAGCTTAGCAAAAATTTCACCTTAACAGATATGTGTCTGGATTGCTATACTATCTACCATAAGGAATGATTCAAATAATTCTGGGGAACAACCACTGATCATACCTTTCTCAATTGCACTTTACAAAGAAATGATGAACAGGGTAACCTATTTTGAAGATTTCTTAGTATAGTGGCAGCCTTTGATTCCACAGGGACCATCTGTGGACCAAGTCTAGATGCCGGGATTTCAAGATTTTTTCAAAGCCGTTATCATAACACCACTGTGAGAATGAAGACAGAAAGAAACTGTGTCCAAACATATAATAGTTTATATGTAAAACTGGTCCTACATCTTCTTCTGTTTTAACTTATATTTCAATAAATTGGTATGGCATTTCATTAACTAGAAATAGTTCTCCTTTATGGCAAATGATATCCTTCACTGTGTCAATGCTTTTATAATCATAAACCAGGAGATCCCTCGAGTCCATATACAGTCAGAAAGAAGAGTCTGATTTATATTTAGGCCTCTCCTTTTTGTAGAATTTTATTCTATTGCCTTTAAAGTAAGATTTTCCTGACTAACGCAGTTTCTTCCAACAAGAAAAATTCATGTTATGTAAGTATATTTTAAATTATAATTGTTTCCTTGCTGAAAAATCATATTTTTTTTCCAGATGTGAATGAAGCACAAGCAGAGCACATTCTGAACAGCTGTAAGTTCAAGAATATCACTGAGATTTTATAAATCAAAGAACAAAACTCAAAACACACATTTTAGACTTTCTCAATTCCCACATTTAATATTTCTCAAAAGTATACAGTATCTCTGAATAAACAAGTGATATAATTCCCCTCAAGGAGAATAAATACTACTAATAATTGGCAGTGTTTGTATGGACTTGTTGGAAATGCTTGCTCTTCCTCAAAGAAAGCATCACTGATGACTTCTTTGATAATTTCCTTTCATTTTACCTTATTTACTTTCATTTGATTCACTTTGCGAACGTAGAAAATTTTGCTTAAAATTAACGTACACCCACCAACTTTAATATGTGAACTTTGACATTTATGCTGTAATAATATAATGGCTGCAATATTAAACAAGCATTTTAAAAGTAAAAATTATATTTTTCTGTAATAAGCAGTGTATATTTAAATTTACACACTGTACATTACACACTGCACACACATTTACACAGTAAACATCTACAATGTACACTCAAAAATGTCAAATAGCACTGGTGTAAACTGCTGTACATAAACAGAAATGATCTAGAAAAATATGAAAAAAACAAATTTTAAAGTGAAATTGCATTAAATGTACCAGAAAGGGTGTTAAATTGTTTATTAAAAAAGTTCATCCTTTTTCAATGTGAGTTTAATAATTACTCTATTATACATAATGCTAAAATTAATTA
>NW_004444044.1:6333102-6335866 GCF_000243295.1 Trichechus manatus latirostris
AGATTTAACATATGGGACATTTGGAAATAATAAAAAGGTACAGTAACTCATGAATTCAATATAAAATGGGAAAATATTCTGGATAAAATGTTAAGTAAAAGAAAGCAGGAGAAAATAATATACGAAATATGGCTCCAATTTATCTATCTATCCTTCTGTCTATCAATCAATCTATCATCTATCTACATAGCTATATGTACATTAACATAACCGTACATGGATGTGAATGCATATGTGTGTCTGTGTGAATATATGTGAGTATACACAGCAAGTTTTATTTATTTAATAACAATTATACATTGTTTCCTTTTAAAAATTCATGCCCCCACCCCCCTTCCCCCCAGCCAGAGAGAGTAATTTAAGTAATTCTAGCGAGGGGATTTGTTATCAGCTAGAAGAAAGGAAAGCAGTCCTAGGGGAGAAGCTCCAAGTAAAAAGGTGGGAAGATCCCAATCAACCATCACCTCAAATATTTGCCCTTCTCCCACCCTTACCTTCCATGCCCACGTAGAGTTCCAGGCAAATTTAGATCAGAAAGGAACCAATTATAATCCTTTTAATCTGTGATCAGTTATAAAAACCCAAAGCTATGGATGGCTAGTTTTGGAACAACCATAAACCCTCCACTGATGAGAAGAAATGTGCAGTCAATTATCGTTCATGAAAACTATGCTGCCCGTAAGCATGAAGATGACATTGCTGTGGTGAAGCTCACCACCCCCGTCACATTTTCTGATGACGTACACAGAGTCTGTCTCCGGGATGCTACTTTTGAAGTCTTGCCTAGCAGTAAAGTGTTTGTCACTGGATGGGGAGCCTTGGGAAAAAATGGTGAGTATCTCAGCAAAATCAACCAGGCAAAACAAAAACCATCCTTCGTTTCAGTGGAGATATGAAATAAGATATAAAATCAAAATAATAAATAGAATGAGATTAAATCAACATATCCCATGACAAATATGGCAAAAACAACAAAAAAGGAAACCAGATATGGTGAATTATGAAAACTTTGGCTGTACTATTACAAGATATCTATGTTTATTGTCTTTTTTATGGACTGTTTTGGAAATTGGTGATAACTTTCTTTTAAAAAACTTATTTAAAATATCTTTTCTCATCATTTATTTTCTTTCAGCTACTGGCTTTCATATATAGAGATTCTACTGTGACTGTATGATTAATAAAGTATGTGATATGTGAACAGTAGTAATGATCAGCTTCTGTACTGTCACGAAATAGACTTAAGCAAGCAATATAAACGGACTATTCCTCACCTGACATTAAATATCATATATCATTAATATTCAGATTATTAATATTATTAATAATTAAATATTAAATGATCCATGTATCTATGGAACAGTTTAGTCTGAGACTTTATGAATTTGACAAGTAAGACATTTACCACACTTAATAATACACAGGGAGCCCTGGTGGCTCAATAGTTAAGTTCTTGGCTGCTGACTGAAAGGCTGGTGGTTCGAACCCACCCAGCAGCTCCACAGGCGATCTGCTGCCATAATTATTAAAGCCTAGAAAACCCTATGGGGCAGTTTTACTCTGCCACATGAGGTTGCTATGAGTCAGAATCAACTCAATGACATACCACTAGCAACAACAATACACAATAAACTATAAAAATAGATCTTTAGTTCCTGATACAAATCTCCAGTTCTTCTCTATGTCTGTTAGTGGTACTTTTTACATATGGTGTAATCTGCCCTTGAATGTCTGCCTTCTTGATCTGGGCCCTTATTATGAAGTTGTAGTCTTTCTTTACGTATGTGTTCAAAGCATAACTTGTATTTACTGAGTCTTTATCAAGTAATTTCTACAGATATCTTTGCTTCCCTTCAATATGCACAGCAATATTCTGATGTTGGGTCCAGGTTGCTGCACTATTGTTATAACCTGGGATAGCTTTTCCTCATCTCTGTAGGGATCTGCATTGTTCTATATGCGATGGTGATGAATATGAGGGGGAATAAAATTCTCTGGGGCTAAACAAGCTACTTCTGCTCGGAGTGGAAATGGAAAGTATCTCCCACTTGGGCAGCACCATAACACTTCCTCTAGAATCTAATTAGAAATTCATGGGTGTTGCAAACAGATAACAAGCTTGACTGCTAACTGAAAGATTGGAGGTTTGAGCCCACCCAGATGTACCTTGGAATAAAGGACTGGTGATCTACTTCTGAAAAATCAGCCATTGAAAATCTTATGGAGCACAGTTCTACTCTGGAACACATAGGGTCACCATGAGTCAGAATCGACTCAATGGCAACTGTTTGTTTTGTTTTGTTTTCTAGAATCTAATTAAACCCAACACTGCCTTTTGTCAGAGGAGTTGTTCAGGAGTGATTTAGGGCTTCATCATGAATCACTTAATTCTCAATAGTGTGCAGATTACTGTGCATTTAGCTATGTAACAAATTGCAGATCTTTCATAAATAATATTATGAATTTGCAACATATCAGACTAAGGTTAAATATTAGGCATCTGATTGTGGTTTTTTTCCTCCATTTTGAAACTGAGACACAGAACAGAGGTTTTCTTCTCTCACCTCCTAAGATTTATCCAACAATATCTGATTAGAAATCTTGTTGCCAGACAACTTAGCAATAAGAAACTTTCTGCTCTAGCAAGAGTTTCTGCTCTGAATATATAAAATAGCTTGTTATGTTGTGAAGCACCTGAATTGGACTTTTTTAGTTGAAATTAAAGAACTATAAGCATTTGAAATTTAAAACTAAGCATCCTAGA
>NW_004444044.1:6336606-6352084 GCF_000243295.1 Trichechus manatus latirostris
TTATCTTCTCTCAAATGTCTTTCAGCAGAATATCCATCTTAATACGAAGGATAATAGACTTTCAAATGGAAGCCGTTAAAGGGGGAAGGAGAAGAGTATAATGGCTAAAACAATATGATATGATATGCAACTAAAATGCTTTTCATATAATAATAAATCAATAAATGTGTTTAAATAATTAAACATGATTTATTTCTTATCCTGGTATTTTTTGTTTGCCCTGGTATATGTTTTGAATAGAAAAATGAGCTACTATCAAACCAAACATGGTCTATCTTATGAAGCCATGGAATTTCAGCAATCCAGTATTAAATTACTTCCAGACAGCACAGCCTTGCTCTGTCTATACTGCTTTTCCTAAAGGATTCTCAATTCCTAAAATAGCTGTCTTCTTTGTAAAGTGATGAGGCAGATTTCCAGGTTAGGTGGTAAATCTGTCAGATTTTTCCATGTATTTCCACTCGTAACTAGATGAGCGTCCATATCCTCGTCTGAAAAAGAATATTCATATTCATCTTTGGTGGTTGTTGCAAGGACTAAATAAGATAGAGTAAAACTACCAAACACGGTACCTAGCATATAGAAGGCATCCAAGAAATGTAACTTGAATCTGAGCATTGTGATCCAGCCTAGAGTCCTACAGCTTCAAGATGCATGTTTTGTCACTGGTCCATTATATGCAAGACTCAACAATTAACTATTATCTATTTTTTCCTTCTTTAGATCCCTTTCCAAATACTCTGAGAGAAGTTCAAGTAGAGATTATAAGCAATGATGTATGCAACAAGGTTCATGTATATGGTGGTGCTGTGTCATCAGGAATGATATGTGCTGGATTCTTGGAAGGAAAATGAGATGCCTGTGAGGTAAGAATAGACTCAAATCCACAAAAATGACTGTTAAGAAGACATGAACTTGCTGACCATAGACCAATGTCATTTCACATAATTTCATGAAATTAAATTGTAGAAAAGAGTGTATGAACCATAAAAAATAATCCTGGTTTAACACCCTATTATTGTTTACCACCATATGTAAAAAATGGCCACCAGATGCAAATTAGGACTATGATTAGAGAGATGACCTGGAAGCAGATAGTAGAAACCAGTTCAGGTAGCCATACAATTATGGCTTCAAGCTATAGTCAATATCTAATCCTCACTAATTGCAAGGTGCTGTGGGATGAGGACTACAGATGTCACCATGGCCAATCGAGAGTTGTCTCACTGGTGCCTAAACCTTTAACCTTAAAATAGGGCACATCCAGATAGAATTACACTATTTGGAAACAAACAAACAAAAAACCTTATTTATCTACACTTATTCATTATTAAGTGTTTTGTGACTTACCAATAAAATCTAGAAACTAATTAAATAACTTTTCCCCACCCATATATAGCTTTAATTTTAAGCATTAAGCATTTAAAGAGAATGTCGTTTTAAAGTCTAGATATTCAAAGGACTAAAAATAGATAACTAAAATAGTAAATATTTTACATACAGCATTTGAGACTGGGCTCAACAAGTTAGCAATTTTTTGAAGTATTAGAAACGGCTTTTGAGAATTTTGGAGCCCTGGTAGCACAGTGGTTAAGAGCTCGTCTGCTCACCAAAAGGTCAGCAGTTTGAATCCACTACCTGCTACTTGGAAATCCTAGGGGACAGTTCTACTCTGTCCTATAGGGTCTCTATGATTCTGAATTGACTGGATGGCAATACAAAGGTGCCACTATTGATCTGCCATTGGCTGTTTGTTATGAGATAGTAATAAACATTCTATTACTTTTTTTTCAAAATTATGCCAGGGAATGTGGCAGTTACTGGAGGAAACATAAAGTTCATATAAAAAAAAAATAATCTATTTCCACAAGGAATTTACAATCTAATAGCACAAAGTAACTAAAACAAAACAAAACAAAAACCAAACAGATCAGGAGTTGGCTACATTCTCTGAAGTCTCACTTCTCTCCCTCGAGCCGTCTGGGGTAGAGAGAAGCAGAAGCAACACCTGTGATCCAAAACACAACTTGATCACATGACCTTAGAGGAGAAACATAATAAATATATATAGGAGCAGATGTTCTCTTTCCACTGGATTTTTTTTTTTGGGGGGGGTGGGGGGAAGTTCACTTTCCCTTGCTCCTTTTTACCACTAGGATAGTAAAATGGTGAGGACCTAAATTAGGATGTGGGCCTAAGGGAAAGGAGCTGAGGATGAATGTTTTGGGTGTAGGCTAGGGTTTTCTCTGTCCACTGAACATTGGAGGTTACTTACTAAGAAGTATGGGAAGAGAAGGGAAGGGGAGTGAACTAAAGGCACAAGGCTTTAGACCTCGATTCCTGATTCAAACGAGACAATTTCTTTTATGAAGAAGTCTGTGTTAGGCTGCCACATAATATTTCCTTTTAGTGAATAGTTGTTGTTAGGTGCCCTTTGCATGTCTTTCTCCTCTCAAGTCTATTGCTGCACAGGGTACTGCAACCAGGATACCTTGCTCTCAGCTAGTGTGAGTGGAGTAACAAGGTGTAATTCAAATTCAAAGCGAGGGGTTTTTTTCTGTCTAACAGATTTAGAAGCTTCATGGAGGAGGTGACATTTTAGTTGAGTCTTGAGGTTATCATTTAGGTAAGAACTGGCTGCCTGGGCTTAGGTTCAGTTTGTGAACATTGTTTATACAGAGCAGAAATAAAACTTTTACAAGAATAAAACTGAAACCTTGGCTTTATTCACATTACCTTCCAGATGAGGTCATTAACAGACAGTAAGTAGTAAGTAATGCTAATGGTAAGTAAAATAGTATTATTTATGCAGATATCAATACAAAATATTAATTTATTAGACTTTCAGCTGATTAACTTTCATTTCTGACACCCCTTGATTGATCGCATTGACCATATTTTTTTTTTTCTTCTTCTCCAGGGTGATTCTGGAGGACCTCTGGTTATTGCACGTGATACAAACATCTGGTATCTTATTGGAATGGTAAGCTGGGGAATAGACTGTGGGAAAAAAAAACAAACCTAGACTTTATACCAAAGTGACTTGTTACTGGGACTGGATTAAATCTAAAACGAACATCTGATGCAACAGTCATGAGTGCTTGTGGGTTATGAGTGGGTATCTAGCAAATTGTGTTTAGTATGTGTTGCATGTGTACTGTTATCAACTCTCCCCTTAAACATGAGGAAGGCAGGCTTTCTTTCACATCATCTGATGTGTTTTGCTTGTCATGGGCAAGAAGATACTGTCAACTCCACAAAGATCTGCCATTGCTGATAAGTATCTCTGGTTACTTCCTTGCTCATCTTTGTGTTCCTACTGTACACTACCCATTTTAGAATAATCCAGCAGTTTAATCAGATAAGTACCAACTGGTTAAGCAGTCTCTACGTTTTCACTGACAGAGCATGCTGCCTTACCCTGATGAATTCATAGTTTTTGTACTCCTCATCAAATAATCCTCATTAAGAATGTGTGGATACACTGTAGTAGGCAAATCAAGGGAATTAGTTTTGGTCAACGCTAACATAAATGATGGTGGTGGGAGAGGGACACTAGATATGAAACCGGGTCACAAGAGGTGGCACTACTGTGAGTCCTCTCTCCTTTGCCCTTAGATGTGCCCTCTCCTTGGAATTCGGAAAAAGTTGACAGTTATATTGACACCAATAGTTCAGAATTTAGTCTTTAAACAACTACAATGACGTTTACTCTGGAGCAATACATAAATCTTTGGATCAAACACCAGGAAACTGGAGATATTGCCTAGCATAGGATTCTGCTCTACATAATGTAAAAGTGCCTTTCAATACTTAGAACTTAAAGGCAAAGTTTCTTGGCCTTTTATTAAGCGGAAATGAGAAGAAGAGGCAAGGACTCAGTGAGAAGGAACTAGTTTCAGCCCCCTCTCTAAAAAATGGGAGAAGATCCAATCCTAATGTAAATTGACTTTTCATTTCTGTTTCATTATGAGTGACTTTTGAAAGCAATACCAGTTGCTATCGAGTCTATTCCAACACCATAGAACTGTTCTCCAAAAGGTTTTCAACCGCTGATTTTTCTCAAGTAGATTGCCAGGCCTTTCTTTCAAGGAGCCTCTGGGTGGACTCCAAACTCCAGCTTCTCTGTTAGCAGCTGAGGGTATTAACTGTTTGCACCACCCAGGGACTCCATTTAAACAGAGAGATTTCTCTTAATGCATTTTATTTTCTTAACAGTTTTATTTTCAACAAACTCTAAAGCAATTAAGAGACCCAAAGAATGGGAGGCCAATAAAAATTAGATATTCAAAAACAACCTTAAATGAGGAGCCAATATAAAATTAGACATCACTGAACAATTTTTTTTATTGTGCTTTAAGTAAAAGTTTACAGTTTAAGTCGGTTTCTCATATAAAAATTTATACACACATTGCTATGTGACCCTAGCTGCTCTCCCGATAATGTGACAGCACGCTCCTCCTTTCCATCCCAGATTTCCCATGTCCATTCAACCACCTCCTGTCCCTGTTTTGCCTTCTCATCTCACCTCCAGACAGGAACTGCCCATTTAGTCTCATGTATCTACTTGAGCTAAGAAGCACTCTCTTCATGAGTATCATTTTATGTCCCATAGTCTAATCTTTGAAGAGTTGGCTTCGGGAATGGTTTCAGTTCTGGGCTAACAGAGAGTCTGGGGGCCATGTCTTCTGGGGTTCCTCCAGTCTCAATTACTGAACAATTTGACACAAAATTTTGGTAAAGACTTTAATGTAATTGGTAAAGATTTTTATTGTAAATATTTAGATTTACTGTTAAAAATATCAGGTATTTTGCACAATGGTATTTATAGAGAATATTTAAATAATCAAGAAAGCATCTTTGTAATGGTTTTGTTGTTGTTGTTAGCTGCTGTCTAGTTGGCCCCCAACTTATGGCAGCCCCATGCACAACAGAATGAAATGCTGCCCAGTCCTGTCGCATTCCTATGATGAATTGCTCATCAGACCATTATGATCCATAGAGTTTTCACCGGCTGATTTTCGGAAGTAGACCACCAGGTCTTTCTTCCTAGCACATCTTAGTCTGAAAGCCCTGCTGAAACCTGTTCAGCTTATTAGCAACACGCAAGCCTCCAGAGACAGATGAGTGGTGGCTGTGTATGAGATGCACTGTCCAGGAACTGAACCCAGGTCTCCCGCACTGAAGAATTCTACCACTAAACCACTAATGTCCTCATATTTGGAATGGCTTAATTATTATGACAAAATGGTCATCTTCATTCGTATTTAAATGCATATTTTGTGGGACTTACATTGACTGTGGACTAGTGTTCAACAAAGATCAAGCTTTTTCTGTCTGATTCTGTGCATATTAACATTTATTTGCTTCCTTCCCCCTTTTATATTTAATTTAATGAAATAACTGTTTGTGTTAAGATATTCTTTTGTGTTTTATATCCAGTAAGAGTCTCTCTTGCCCCATATAATATTATACTGTATACATTAAAATATATTTATGGTAATAAACTCAAACTCATTCTTTCTGAATCATAACTATAATACAGAATTTCTCAACCTTGGCACTACCGACATTTTGGTACAAGAATTATTTGTTGGAGGGGGGCTACCCTGTATACTGTAGGATGTTTAGCAACATTTCCTTTCCTCTACACATCAAATGACAGTTGTAAAAAACAAAATCATCTCCAGATATTGTCAAATATTCCCTGGGGGCAAAATCACCACTAGTTGAGAACCACTGCAATGGGATCAATAGTTGGAGGGAAAAAAAAAAAAATCACTGTTAAAAATTATGCAACTCATCATTTTCTTACATGTGTTTAGAAATATCTTTCTTCTCATTTTTATAATGTTGACTCATTGAAAATGCTGAAAGACCATCTATCATGACCACACACATATTTATACAATCTTAACCCAATTAAGATCTTTGAGAACTGAATCTAGCTGGAAGAAGGAGTTTGTCTGAAGATTAAGATGCTACAGGCAAATAATTCATACACACACACACACACACACACACACATACACACACACACAGAGAAGTGAGTTACTTTCAAGTACCTAAATCCTGAATAATCGCACAGGCATACTCTATTTAGTATTCTCAGAATGCATAATAGATATTACTTGAGAAGGTGTTATGTGGCTGACGCAGAGTGGCTCAGTCCATCACCGACTAACACTACAAAGTGGAGTATAGACAATCGGATAGCATCACTAAGCACTAAAAGCTGTACTGTCCAATTGGTAGTCATTAGCCAGATGGGGCTATTTAAATTTAAATTAATTAAAATTAAATCAGATGAAAAATTCATTTCTTCAGTCATTCTAGTCACATTTCAAGCACAAAATAATCAATGTGGCTAGTAGCTACCATATTGAGCAGCACAGATATAGAACGGTTCCATCATCACAGAAAGTTCTACTGGACATCATTGACCCAGTGCATTCTATGCAGTCACTTACATAATCACTTATTCATTCATCTAACAAACATTTCTTGAACCTCTACTATGTGTCATGCACGACTCCAGACCTTGGGTATACAAATGTGAATAAAATCAAGTCCCTGTTCTCAAGTTCAGATAAAGAGGTAAAGTGTTTTTAATAACTGCCACTGAAAATAGTAGACCTTTTGGGGAGTGTGGTTGGCCAGGCATAGCATAGCCACTTTAAGACTCTCATTCCTCTACTGGCACTAGGTCCACTAGTGGAATTGGGCATTTCTGTATGAGCTATAGCAGGCCCACCAGAGATCCACCAGAGAGGTGAGATTCAAGTGGTCAGAAACTAGTTTCTCGACCTTCCTTACAAAACGATTCCAGAATTTCCCACAATTGATAGTATATTAGAGAATCAAAAAAGTTTTGTTTTGTTTTTTTTCATCAGGAGGTTATTTCTTATTAGTGAGAAAGATACAATAATGGCAACCAAACAAAGCAGTAACAATTAATGCAGGAGCATCAGAGTGATTTAGGCACAAAAATTAAAAATATCAAATAATATTTTAAGCAAACAGCCAACCCAAATAAAACAAGGATTGGATTGTACAATCTGTTAATGTCATTTTATTGTAGTTTAATCCTGGAAATGTGGACCATACCTATGATCATTAAAACACTACAGGAAAGAAACTTAGACCCAAATGTGTTACTGTACTGCCATCTCCTGGTCCATGTTATTTTTAAAATATACTTTATTGTAATTTCATTTCACGTTATAAAGTTATACAGGCTCTTTTCCAACATAGTGTAGTATGAAGAAAAATCTTATAGGTGAGAGTAGAACTGCCCCATAGGGTTTCCAAGGATTCCCTGGTAGATCTGAACTGCTGACCTTTTGGTTAGTAGCCATAGCAATTAACTACTACACCACCAGGGCTCCATCTTGAACTGGAATGTGTAGGAAAGGTAAGTGGATGAAGCCTAGAGTGGAATGAGGGAATAGGTGGGAGAAAAACTTTTTAAGTGTCCCCCACCCCCAACACCCTGCCTTGTGCTGTATTGGCTTGAGACAATCTTTGCCTATATTTCTTACCAGAAACCAGTCACAACAGTCCAGACCACCAATTTAGGAAGTATCAGGGCAAAATCTCACTGAGGGGAAGAGTTTTTTAAAAAGGTGGTATCTTAGTTATCTAGTGCTGCTGTAAGAGAAATGCCACAAATTAATGGCTTTAACAAACAGAAATTTATTCTTTCACAGTCTAGTAGGCTAGAAGTCCAAATTCAAGGTGCCAGCTCCAGGGGAAGGCTTTCTCTCTCTGTCAGCTCTGGGGGAAGATCCTCGTCATCAATCTTCCCCTGGCCTAGTAGCTTCTCAGCACAAGGACCCCGGCCCAAAGGACACACTCTGCTCCCAGCACTGCTTTCTTGATGGTATGAGGTCTCCCTGTCTCTCTGCTCTCTTCTCCCTTTTATATCGCAAAAGAGATTGAGTTAAAACACAACCTAATTTTGTAGATTGAGTCCTGCCTCATTAACATAACTGCCACTAATCCCACTTCATTAACATCATAGAGGTAGGATTTACAACACTTAGGAAACTCACATCAGATGACAAAATGGTGGACAATCACACAATACGGGGAATCATAGCCTAGCCAAGTTAACACATATTTTGGGGGGACACAATTCAATTCATAACAGGTAGCAACTAGTCAGCTACTTTCAGACATTCTCTTTCCCACCTTCACCCTTCTCACCCTCCAGGGCATTAACGTTGAAGAAGACTGATTTCTTCCAGCGCTGCTTTACTCTAAGAGTTTATCAGTGAAACTCCCTTTACAGGAGTTGGTTGGTGGAGGGTCAGCAAATGGGAATGATCAATAATAGTTACTGTGGCCCCTTGGCCTCTATTATTTCAGGGCTCCATCATCCTCATGGATGAGTGTACCTCTGTGACTGCTTCTCCTCGTCTCTGACGTGGCCTACAGAGAAGAGCCACCACTGAACTTTTCAGTGATACTCAAGCCCTTTCACCAGTTCATTTCTAATGGCTCTGATAAATGATATGTCTTCTGGGCCCTCACATGGAATGTATTCCTCTGATGGGTCTTCTGGTTACATGTAATATATCTGTCCCAGCATGCCCATTTTCCTCAGCCTCTGTATTTCTTCCTCCACTTTCTGCCAGGGCAACTGAGGCTTTTCACTCAGCCTTGGCTATCATGTATTTCCTCCAGTCTGATAAGAGCCACCTTAGCAGCAAGTTTGCCTGATTTCCTTGGGTCCTTACCAAGGTGTTAAATTCCATATTTTGAGAAAGTGCTCCCAAGTCAATGAATTCTTGCTTATCCAGTCTTCCATTCCAGCTCCCTTGATCAAGAAATCTCAAAATCCAGTCCCAGGAACAGGAGTATTCCTCTGCCAATGCATTTTAGCTAATTCTTACAACTCCTTTTGTGCATAGTCACTTTCCTTCCTTATCGGGCCAAGCACATTCCCATTTGGGTTTCTGACCTGGAAGTTGGTTGAGGAGGTGGGAATATTTCCATAGGGGGCATTTGTTGACTGATGGGGAAACTGAAGCATCTTTCAACATAGCAGAATAGCTGACTCTTACAATGACAAGAGGGCCACTTCTGCAAGCTCTGAGGTCTCAGGTAGGCCTCCAGAATCAGCATCATTAAAGACATCCATGCCGTTGTCCCCATCTTATGTTTCAAGGTTCCAGGTTCTAACCATGGCCCAGCATAACAGACCTACCTTAACTCATTCAAGGCAGCATTCAAACATCTTGCCAACATTCAAACATCTCTGGAACACTGTGAATCAACCTGTTAGATCTTCAGCCTGGTGCTTAACTATGTCTACTTTTCCTCTGCGGGAATTAAGGGCCTTTTTGTAATTGGATTTCCTACTCAGCCTTTAGCAAAAAAAAAAAAAAACCCTTTGCCCTCGAGCTGATTCCAACTCATAGTGACCCTACAGGAAAGAGTAGAACTGCCCTATAGGGTTTCCAAGGAGAGACTGGTGGACTTGAACTGCTGACTTTTTGGTTAGTAGCCATGCTCTTAACCACTGCGGCAACAGGGCTCCACACAGCCTTTAACTGATTGTAAATGGACCTAAGTTTCTCCTCATCCCTCAGCAGGGCAACAATACAATTTAGCAGTAACCAGCTAACTCCACTGTCTTTGTAGGTATTTCCTCACCTTATCTTGCAAATGCCTAACCATCACACCTGTAATGGAGTTGCCTCCACCAGGAAGCTTTCCCAGGTCACCAATAGTGAAATCCTTAGCAACTCAGCTACCATTTTATGCCAGGTATTATCTGTGCCCGCATACCACTCAGGTTGGCACTCCCTTTGCCCAAAAGGCAGTGAAGTGAGTTAGTCAGTCCTAAATTTTCTCAGACTGATCAAAAACCATTCCACTCAGAACTCAAGATGGGATTTGCAGTGCAAGAGATTTATTGAGGATAATTTCTGTGAGGGAAAATGAGATGCAAGCTGGAGAGTCAGAGGGAGCCTTCAGTACAGTGCAGTGCTGTTCTGACACCTGTGTAGTACAGACAGAAGAAAGAAGAGTTGGATAGGAAAAGTCTCACATGGAAGCACAGTTCCAAGAAAATTCAGTCAGGACTATGAGGAAGCCTCAAGGCAAGGTCTCCCATCAGAGGAGTCCCACATCTCCCAGGAATGGACCTGCCTTAATATCTCTGTTGTGCTTAGTCATAGGCTGAGAGAAGCCTGTGAAAAGCACGTCTGTGTGAATGCAGTGGTGGGCTCAGAGGATATCAGCTGGGGCCATTTGTCAATTATACACCCCATAGCAAGAGGTCTGAGAGGTTCATTTCCATAGTCATTACAACTACAAATCCCTGCCCAAACTACACAAAGAAATGGATTATAGAACAAAATGAGAAAGGGAAAATGTTAACGTTAATACAAAAACAATCTTTGTACCTAGAATGAGGAGTATATTTTTTAAAGCAAAGAATCAAAAGTATAAATTAAAGGAAATTATGAATTTGACAACATACAATTTTGACTTTCTGTTAGGCAAACACTATGCATAGAATAGGTGAAGATATTTGAAATGCCTAAATCTGACAATGTAGTGATTGTGTAGAACACATACACACACACTCCTGCAAATCAACAAGAAAAAAGAGCAATCTTAGTAAAAAATATGCGCAAAGGATATTAAAAGGAAATTTACAAAAAATGGACTCAAAAAGCTAGCAAGCATTTAAAGAAATGCTCATAATACTAGTACTCAGAGAAATACAATTAAAACAAGAGAAAGACATCACTTTACACCTAACAGACAAGTGGAATAATACCCAGTGTAGGTAATGAGATGTAGAACTTCCATGGATTGCTAGTGCTAACAGTCAACATTAATCAAATTATATCTTTGCATGCCACGTTGTTGTTGTTAGGTGCCATTGAGTCGGTTCCAACTCATAGCGACCCTGTGTACAACAGAATGAAACGTTACACGGTCCTGCACCATCCTCATAATCACTGCTATGTTTGACCCCATTGTTGCAGCCACGGTGTCAATCGACTTTGTTGAAGGTCTTCCTCTTTTTCACTGAACCTCTACTTTACCAAACATGATGTTCTTCTCCAGGGAATGGTCTCTCTGGATAACATGTCCAAAGCACATGAGATGAAAATGACTAAAACTAAAAATCAGGAATTCTTCATTTGAAAAGAAGTTGGTTATGAAAGTGGAGACTTAGAGCAGAAGACAAAACACAAATCCTTGAGTAATGCTTCCAATTGTCACAGCCTTCAGACTCATTGATTCATTCTTGTATTTAATTGTTGAAGGAAGGAGAGAGCATTTTCTCAGGTCGAATAAACTTTTCAAGGTGTTAGAGTAAGAGGTGAAGGATTATGCTCAAATTCTACGCAGAACAATCATCATAGAAAGATTTCATTTCTCAGAGTTGCAGGCAATAGATAGTTTTTGTACATTAATCTTTTAACTTAGTTTGTTATATTCCTAATACTTGTAATTAACTGCACTGACAACTTTGATTGGAATAAATACATTAACACATTCCCTTCTTTCTGTTCAACTTTATTAAAATCGTGGACAGTATGATAGCTACACCTATGATATTCCCAGATCATTATCCAAGCCATGTTCTTTTGCTTGCCTGAAACAGCCTCTTATGAAAGCATAAAACAGCCTTATACTAAAATCTCTAGAACAACAGTTTTCACAGGGACCATCTCTCAGAAGGAGATACAGGGATGATGAGTAAGTGAACTTACTGGTCTCCCCTGCCCACGTCAACTCAGAACTGATTCCAGGTGATTTGTTTTAGGTATTTAGCTTTAGTAAAAGATTCATTCAGAACAAATGGTTCCACTGCCTCATCCTTGCCCTAAATAAAAGTTGTGATTGCACGTTCTAGGAGGATATTTGCTGTATTTTATGCCCAAGTTCAATAGAAATAGAGAGATCGAGTATAGATTGTTGTGTAAATAAAAAAGATTGTGAAGAGAGTAAATGAAGGCTATGACAACTGAATGGGTGTGGAAGACCAAGGAATGGATAGAAAGGGATTAATTAGAGAACAATGTCAAGTTTGGACATATTAAATTTGAGAGGTCAGAAATAGATATTGTCAGAACACATAGAACTACTCCAGGAAGTCACAGGAAACTGCAGGACTTTAATTCAGAAGAAATACAATAACTGTGTATAGAGATTTAGGGGTCATATGTATACAGATGATATTTGAACCTGTGGCAGTAGAATAGATCACCAAATGGAAAAGCATGCTCAGGAACTTGGAGTGAACGGAAGGTGGGAATGGTGTCAGCAGAAATAAAAAGGAGAACAACAACAACAAAAAAAAAATCATGGAAATCAAGGGAGGAGAGAATTCATAAGGAATGTGTGATTAGCAATACAGAATATCATACAAGATTAAGAAAGGCTTATGGATTTGATATTCGAAGGAAATGAATGGTTTTAAAGAAAAATTTCAACAATGTGGCGTGAATTGATTTTTTAAAATAGAGTTTTAGAATTAAAAGGAATAATACAAGTCATCTACTGCAACTAGCCACCCAGTGATTTCTCTCTCAGGTTATCCCTTTCAAGGGTTGGTCCAACTGAGACTTACCAGTTGCAAGGGTCTCATCACATCCCCTGGCAATGCTGTCAACCTGTTGGTAGCTCCAATTGTTAGAAAATCACTAATGGTATGTTCACACTAATTTTAAATTCTTTTATTTGTTAGCCTTCCAAATATTTTCTGACGGTAATTGTTTCCCTCAAGCTATACTATTTGTCATTACCATGGTGGCTCCTAACTGTTAAACATACTTCAATGGGTTGATTTTCCTCATAAAGAGTGATGCTTAGAAAGCAATACAATCGTCCTCTTTTTGTCTGAAAGCACAGAGTCAGAATAGGACTCTCTTATTCTTAGATTCTAACATCTGTAAAAGGATTCTAAAATTTAAACTTAAGGGAGATGCCAAGAATGTGTAATTGTGAAATTCCCAGGAGGGCTGCCAAATCACTTTGAATTGTGGTGTTGGCGAAGAATATTGAATATACCATGGACTGCCAATAGAACGAACATATCTGTCTTGGAAGAAGTACAGCCAGGACGGTGAAACTTTGTCTCATGTACTTTCAACATGTTATCAGGAGGGACCAGTCCTGGAATAGGACATCATACTTGGTAAATAAAGGGTCAGAGAAAAAGAGAAAGATCCTCAACTAGATGGATTGGCACAGTGGCTGCAACAATGGGCTCAAGCATAACAATTGTGAGGATGGTGCAGGACTGGGCAGCGTTTCCTTCTGTTGTACGGAGGGGTGTTATGAGTCTGAACCAACTCAAACACACCTAACAACATAAAACAGGTGAAGGATTCTCATTTGAAAGGTCTTATATTTTATGTCTATTACATTTTATTCCATTGGATTCATTGAATTTCTCCATTTGGCAAAGGTCACTTGGAATTGCATTTAATAGTGTTATTTTCATTTGAGGCCTAGATACTTTGTTGCTAATCAAAAAGGGTTAAAAATGGGGGAGGGAGTAAGATGGAGAGAAAAATTGTAGAATGAGAAGGAGATAGGGTCAAAGGAAAGTTTTTTTGCTCTTGTTTCATTTTGGTTTTGCTTTTTTTTTCAATAAAGTATTTAAGGTCTACAATTTATACACACAGTTAAATTAATCAATAAGGCAGGCATTACAAAATAGTGTGTGGTATTAAATAAAAGAACATTGGTAATAATATCAGAACATCTGGATCTAATTTCCAGCTCTACCACTAACTGAGGCAATTTATACTATTCATTTAATTTCTATAAATCTTTCTAAAATAGGATCATCAATAATTTATTCAGACTGCTGAAAGTATAAAATGAGATAATATATAATTAAATAAATTTGTACACTATAAAATAATATACTGAGGTTTGTTGATAATAAAAATAATTATGATAAATAAGATGCATAAATAAGCAGATACAATGGATACAACAGTCTCAGAAGAAGTGAGAGGTAATAGTATCAAGAGCAAAGAGACAGGATTAGAACGTAGATAAGAATATTTTATTTTCCAAAACCAATGGCCAGCAAAAAATGAAGAAGATTAAAAAAAAAAAAAAGATTTTGGAGGTTCAGAAAAAGGATGCTAAAGGACTTACATTATGTGGCTTTATTATCCATTACTAGGAACTACATAAGTGGGAAGATTGGGCCATCCTATAAATGTATGTTGTTGCTCGGTGCCATCAACTCGCTTCTGACTCATAGTGACACTGTACAACAGAACAAAACACTGCCCAGTCCTCACTCTCATTGCTATACTTGAGCCCACCATTACAGCCAGTGTGTCAATCTGTCTTCTCGAGGGTTCTCCTCTTTTGCTGACATTCTACTTTACCAAAGATGATGTCCTTCTCAGAAGTCAAGGAGATATAAAGAAATAAAAGACGTACAAACTTAGAAAAATAGGGATAAATATCAAGGTAACCGTGAAGGAAACTAACAATCCTACATGTCAAAATAAAAAACAAGAAAAACATAAAGACTCAGCAAATACAAAATCAACAACAATGAAAAAGATGAAAAGAAAATACATAAAGAAAAACTACTCAGCACAGAAAATTAAATGCAATAAAGAAACTGTCAACACACAAAAAAGACATCAAAATGACAGCACTAAACTCATACTTATCAATAACTATGCTGAATGTAAACGGACTAAATGCATCAGTAAAGAGACAGAGAGTGGCAGATTGGATTAAAAAACACGATCCTTCTATATGCTGCCTACAAGAGACACACCTCAGACTTAAAGACACAAACAGACTAAAACTCAAAGGATGGGAAAAAATATATCAAACAAACAACAATCAAAAAAGAGCAGGAGTGGCAGTATTAATCTCTGGCAAAAAAGACTTTAGAGTAAAATCCACCACAAAGGATAAGGAAGGACACTATACAATGATTAAAGGGTCAATACATCAGGAGGACATAACTACAATAAATATTTATGCACCCCATGACAGGGCTCCAAAATACATAAAACGAAACTCTAACAGCATTGAAAAGAGAGATAGACAGTTCCACAATAGTAGTAGGAGGCTTCAACACACCACTTTTAGTGAAGGACAGAACACCCAGAAAGAAGCTCAGCGAAGACACGGAAGATCTAAATGCTACAATCAACTTGATCTCGTGGACATATACTGAACACTCCACCCAACAGCAGCCAAGTATACTTTGTTTTCCAATGCACGTGGAATATTCTCCAGAATAGACCACATACTAGCCCATAAAGCAAGGCTTAACAAAATCCAAAGCAACAAAATATTACAAAGCATCTTTTCTGACCATAAAACTATTAAAGTGGAAATCAATAACAGAAAAAGCAAGAAAAAAATCAAACACATGGAAACTGAACAACACCTTGCTCAAAAACTACTGGGTTATAGAAGAAATTAAGGATGGAATAAAGAAACTCATAGAATCAAA
>NW_004444044.1:6353237-6354392 GCF_000243295.1 Trichechus manatus latirostris
AACATTGTGCTGGAGCTCCTAGCCAGAGCAATTGGGCTAGAAAAAGAAATAAAGGGCATCCAAATTGGTAGGGAAGAAGTCAAAGCATCTCTATTTGCAGATGATATGATCTTATACACTGAAAACCCCAAAGAATCCATAAGAAAACTACTGGAACTAATAGAAGATTTCAGCAAAGTTTCAGGATACAAGAGAAACATACATATGAGGCAATTGAAAATACCATGGTTTGGGTCAGGCACACCTTAGTCCTCAAAGTGACTGCTTTTTAACACTTTAGAGGTTGTCTTAGTTATCTAGTGCGGGTATTACAGAAATATCACAAGTGGATGGCTTTAACAAAGAAAAATTTATTCCCTCACAGTCTAAGAGGTTAGAAGTCCTAATCTAAGGTGCCAGCTCCAGGGGAAGGTTTTCTCTCACATGGGCTCTGGGTGAAAGTCCTTGCCATCAATCTTCCCCTGGTCTAGGAGTTTCTCAGTGCAGGGATTCCGGGTCCAAAGGACTTGCTATTCTCCTGGCTCTGGTTTCTTTGTGGCATGAGGTCCCCATATCTCTCTGCTCACTTCTCTCTTTTACATGTCAAAAGAGGTTGATTTAAGACACAATCTAACTTGTAGATTGAGTCCCATCTCATTAACATAACTGCCACTAATCCCATCTCATTAACATCATAGAGATAGGATTTACAACACATAGGAAAATCATATCAGATGACAAAGTGGTGGACAATCTCAGTATACTGGGAATCATGGTCTACCCAAATTGATACACATATTTTTGGGGGACACAATTCAATCCATGACAGAGGTCTTTGCAGCAGGTTTGCCCAATGCAATATGTCATTTGATTTCTTGACTGCTGCTTCCATGGGTGTTGATCTGTGGATCCAAGTAAAATGAAATTCTTGACAACTTCAATATTTTCTTCATTTATCATGATGTGGCTTTTTGGTCCAGTTGTGAGGATTTTTGTTTTCTTTATGTTGAGGTGTAATCCATACTGAAAGCTGTAGTCTTTGAATCTTCATCAGTAAGGGCTTCAAGTCCTCCTCACTTTCAGTAAGCAAGGTTGTATCATCTGTATATCGCAGGTTGTTAATGAGTCTTCCTCCAATCCTGATGCCTGGTTCTTCTTCATATAGTCCAGCTTCTC
>NW_004444044.1:6355627-6359434 GCF_000243295.1 Trichechus manatus latirostris
TTAATTTTCTTTGTCTTCAACTTGAACTTGCATATGAGCAATTGATGGTCTGTTCCACAGTTGGCCCCTGGCCTTGTTGTAACTGATGATATTGAGCTTCTTCATCATCTCTTTCCACAAACGTAGTCGGTTTGATTCATGTTTATCCCATACGGCAAGGTCCATGGGTATCGTCACCATTTGTGCTGTTGAAAAGAGGTATGTGCACTGAAGAAGTTGTTGGTCTTGCAAAATTCTATCATGTGATCTCCAGCATCACTTCAATCACCAAGGCCATTTTTCCAATCACTGATCCTTCTTCATTTCCAACTTTTGCATTCCAATCACCAGTAATTATCATTGCATCTTGATTGCATGTTTGATCAATTTCAGACTGCAGAAGTTGGCAAAAATCTTCAATTTCTTCTTCTTTGTCATTAGTGGTTGGTGTGTAAAATGGAATATTTCTATTAACTGGTCTTCCTTGTAGGCGTGTGGATATTACCCCATCACTGGCAGAGTTGTACTTCAGGATAGATATTGAAATCCTCCTTTTGACAATGAATTTGACACCATTCTTCTTCAATTTGTCATTCCTGGCACAGTAGACCGTGATTGTCTGATTCAAAATGGCCAATACCAGTCCATTTCAACTCACTAATGCTTACAATATCGATCTTTATGCATTCCATTTCATTTTTGATGACTTCCAATTTTCCTAGATTCATACTTGGTACAGTCCATGTTCTGATTATTAATGGATGTTTGCAGATGTTTCTTCTCATTTTGCATTGTACCATATCAGCAAATTAAGGTCTTGAATTCTTTACTCCATCCATGTCATTAAGATTGACTCTAATTTGAGGAGGCAGCTCTTCCCCAGTTGTATTTTGAGTGCCTTCCAACCTGAGGAGCTCATCTTCTAGCACTATATCAGTGTTCCACTGCTATTCATAAGGTTTTCACTGCCCAATTTTTTTAGAAGTAGATCACCAGATCTTTTTTTCCTAGTCTTAGTCTTGAAACTCCATTGAAACCTGTCCACCATAGGTGACCCTGCTAGAATCTGAAATACCAGTGGCACAGCTTCCAGCATCACAGCAACATACAAGCCACCACAGTTCAACAAACTGACAGACGAGTGGTGGTTAAATGGTTACCATTGTTTATAAGACGGTAATTCAAGGTGGAACACTGTGTGCATCCATACCATGAAAAATTATGTAGCTATTAAAAAGAATAAGGTAGATGTGTCTCCAACATAGAAAGATCTTCAAACATTAAGTGAAAAAAAAGCAACTTGACTAAGGATGTGTACTACATGATACTGTTAATTAATCTGCATAAATGTTTCTCTATGACTGAGTGCGTGTTTGTAATATTTAGAATGTTTTATAGAATGAAAGGAGGCTTGTCTTAAAACAAATGAATGCCATAGTTACTTCTGGGGAGAAGACAAGGGAGTTGTGGTCAAACAGGGCTTCAGCCTTATTTCTAATGTGTCAATATTCACAAAGAGCATATATTTATGTACTATTTGCCTAATTGAAAATATTGTTTTTTACCCCCTCATCTCTTTTGGTTTTCTTTATTTTGATGAATGTGTCTCTCACATATATATATGAAAGTATATATGTGTGTGTGTGTAGATGTGTAAACATACATATATGCATATGTGTGTATGTATATATGTATGTTTTGCTGTTGTGTGCCGTTGTGAAGATTCCAACTCATAATGACTCTTTATGACAGAGGAGAACTATATAAAACACTGTCATACTGTAAAAAATCTAGTTTACTATGATTTTATTTATACGTACTCTCACAAGTATTTTTAAAAGAAAAATGATTATGTTTTAATAAATTCACTATATCTCTGTGTTAAGTGGAGATAACCATTGTTGAACAAAAATTTAATGAGTATTTCTTGAGTTTTATCATGTACTGGCATTTTAAGAACATCTGACTATTTTTACTTAGAACTTTTATGTAATGGATTTTTAAAGAGATTTGTATATCTACCAACAATCTTCCTTAAACTCTCAATCCTACTGCATTCCTAAGATATTGCTCATTTAAATTCTTGCAACCAGTTTCTTCTTTAAAAACAAAAATGAGTCAGTAACAAAAAAATATTGCTTTCTTGTTGGACTATGCTGTCTTCTGGCTGTTTTTTTTTTCAAGCTATTCTTTGGGTTTAGGCTTCTCTGTCCAGACTTGTCAAACTAGTTTCATTTCAACTACTTATAATTTGTTTCCTTATATCTCCCAGCCATAGACTTCTAATACACGCAGAGACATCATATAATTGATTAGAAAGCCAAGTTCAGTGGTGCAGACCTGTAAGATCGTTTTCTTCCTCCCGTAGAGGATGTATCAGTAAGTTCAGTTTTGTTTTGTGAACGGCTTCTTGGTTGTACTGACTATGAGTGACTAGATTCCTGACGGGTCTGGGGATAGCTGATGACATGTCCTTACTAGATTCAATCTGTATTGGCTCTTGTTAGATTTCTGGAATTATTATAGCAGCCTGGATTAATTAATCTCAGTTTAAAGTCAATGTTTTTGTATAAAAGTCGTTGTAAGCATTATTGCATGCTGCCAAATTCAAGAGTTGGGATATTAGAAGTTAATGGAAAACTGTATTACATTGTGTCCTGATTGATTGTGATTTTTTTTGTTTTGTTTTATTTTTTGTTCTTTGTTGTTGTTGTTTTGGGTGGTGGTAGTGGTGTGGTGATGGCATTCATTTGTTTTAAGACAAGCCTCCTTTCAGCCATCTGACTATATTTACCTTCTATAGCACTTTCTGCTTAGCTGTTTCCCTTGTACTTTATAGCCATGGACTAACGCAAATTGGGAGGTCAGTAACTGCAGAGGCACCTGTCTTCATTTTAGAAGATCCAGGACTTGTTGGGAGGGGAGAGAATGCGGAAACAGGAGAACAAGAGTGTGGAAAACATGTCTACTCATTGAAATTCTTCTTATTAAATATTGGGGGAAAAAATTATTTCAAGGCTTTTTTTTTCAAAGTGGGGTCTGTCACAAGCAGATGGAAAAGTAAGATTCCTTGACATAAGTTTTTATATAATTAAAATAGTGGTTTTAAATGTTCATGATAATAATACTTCACCATTGTTTAGATTTATGCCATTTTCACATATTATTTCATTTGATTGCCAAGACACCCTTGTGAGTTCAGTAGAACTGATATCATTAATTCTCATTTTAAAGTGAGGAATCTGGGAAAAACAGAAGTTAAGGGGCTGTCTGGGTCTACACAGTGGTCAGATGCCAGAGTCAGAGCTGTAATCCACCGAACTCCTTAGAATTCAATGTGCCTTCTTAGCTACGGTAGCCTGTCTAGGTAGAAAAGATGCCAACCAGAAAATTTTAGTGGCAGAATTTGATATTAGATCTGCCTCTATGTTAGTGAACCTCACTGAGCTTCCTTCCCCACTCATAAAATAAATGTTTGTATCAGCTTTTTAGTGAGCACATACTAATTAGCAAATGTACCTGAACTATCTTTTTTGAGACCCTCAGAAAGAGTTGCTACAACGCTTCATACATAATTGGCACTCCATAAATACTCATTGAACAAATGAATGAAAAATGTAAGATACCTAGCATTATTTATTTATTAAAACTCATTGAATTTGAAAAGCTTTCTATGTTTTTGAAAAGAACTGTTTATGGAAATCATGATATTGTAAAGCAGTAGTCCAACCTTTTATATTTCACATTCTCAAAATTATTCTTTTAAAAAATATCAATTCTCATAATTATAGACACCAAAAGTTCTCTTTTCCAATAGACATTTATATA
>NW_004444044.1:6359799-6364615 GCF_000243295.1 Trichechus manatus latirostris
GCTCCACAGTCATTTTCACCATTCTTATTTCCTTATTAATAAGAAACATGATGTGGAAGACTTGTCAAAATATATTTCTTTCAGAGTTTTGCTGTTTCTGCTATAACAAACCTTGGATACCTTCTCTCTGGGCTTCCTGACCCTCTTCTCTACATTTCAGAAATGTTTTTTCCTACTGTTCCAACTTTATTGTGAATATTCATTTGCATTTCCTTTTAGTAACAGCCATACTCTTACTCTTTCTTATAAATTTAGTAATCGGGTGATTCATTAACTTTAAAATTTTAGTTGTCCTCCTTCTAAAAGATAAAATACCAGATGACTTCATCTGAGTTTGTTTCCTGTTCCCTGAAGTCTGGCCTCTCTCTCTTCCTATGGCTCATTATGTTCAGCACTGCTTAATGAATGCAAAAATTAGATTCTTCTCCTTCATTATCATACTTTAGAGAAAAAGATAGTCCTCTCAAGTGTTTTGCAAACTTTCATGTTTTACATTTTAATTTCATTTCAGACTTGCTTCAATCAACTTGTTAATTTGCCGAGTCATTCCCAAATATAATTTAAAACTCTATCTTCACAGTTAAAAACAAATTAGCAAAGTTATGTGTAGTTACTGAGCATGAAGTTTTGTATAAATTATTAATTAAATATTACTTTTTTTGTTAGTTTCAACAAACTCATCATACTTACTATGTGCCACATACACATATTATATTAGCGCATTAAATCCTCACAACAATCCTATGACACAGGTACTGCTATTATATCCATTTTACAGATGAAGAAAATAACTAGCCCAGTGTCACACAGCTAATGAGCGGAAGAGCTGGGATTTGAACCCAGGCAGTTTGGAACCAGAGTTTGTGCTTAGCTATTATGATATCCTGATTTTCCTTCTTTTTGGTAATTGTCAGGAGAATAATAACTTTTTTTTAATTTAAAGCTTGAAGAAAACTTCCACAGTGCTAGCCACTCAGTAGGGTTCTATCTATCATCAATGAATTGAGATGTGTTTATATCACTGAGATTTGAAAGCTATTTTATAATATCCTCTCCTTGATATTGCTTTCCTTTTTTCTTTTTTTCAATTGTCTGACATATAGGGAATGATGTGTTTGGTAAATGAAGAAGAGAGGATGGCGGTTATGGGTGGATATGGATACAAAAAACAAGATGTGTAACAATTTATTATTAGAAAAGTATATTAACCCATTGTAGGTGGTTATTTCTTTATAATTATTTTAATACCAGCTTCCATTTATTATGTATTTACTAAATATGGATCACTAATATATTATTTCATTTATTCCTTACAATTATTAAATGAGTTAGACCTTATTATTACCCAATTTTAGAGAAAAAGAAATTTGCCCCAGGTCACAGAGGTACTGAGTTTTAAACTCAAGCTATCCACCCCATCCTATTCTTATTACATTTATAGATGCATCCCAAAACATCTTGGGAAGATGACAAGAAATTGACTCATTGAGGATACAAAAATAATACCAGCAAAATTGGATTAATACACTACCAAAGGCTTTCACATTCATTATCAGGACAATTGAGATACAAACATGACAGTTTTGAAGTCAGACAGATAAGGCCTTCCCTTCCCTTAGCTCTGTAGCCTGTGTCGCCTCTTTTCTCTGAATCTCAGTTTCCTCATTAGTGAACTGGAGACAATAAGACCTGCCCCACCAAGCTGTGGCAACAATTACATGAGATAGCGTGTATGAGAACCCTTGACACAGAGTACGAATTTGATATGTGCTAGAGTCCATCATTTACTCACTTCATCACCTCAATATCTCTGGGCAGTATTTATTATCACCATATTACAGGTGGGAAAATGAAATTCAGAGAGATTATGTAAACTTCTCAAGATACATGTTAAAGTGCCACAAGCAGGGACTGAAGCTGAAGTCTACTGACCCCAAGATAGGCCATCTCTGTTATACCAGGATGCCTATAGATGATTTGTCCAGGCAGGTGAAGACTTAGAGGAATGTTCTTTCTAATCTTCAACTCTCGTTTCTATTGTCTTCATGGAAATTTATGATTTGTGACATTTGAAATATTTACAGAAAAGTTTTCCAGTACTTCATTATTTTCAATCTCATAGCACATAGTAAGGCAAAAGCATTAAACGTTATACCATAAATTGCATGAAGAAAAAAACCATATCTTATTCATCATTGCCTCCCCAGAATACAGCATGATGCCTAAAACATAATAGATGTTCAATAAAATATTGTGGAAAAGAGAAATGGGTATATGGATGGACAGATGTATAACTGAATGGATGAATAGATGGCAAAATGAAAGCACAAACAAGAGAGAAGTAAGAATAATTGTAATTGCTTTTCATTTCTTAGAAGTAGCTTGTTAAGACATTTCTAATGTGCAAGGTTGTGAATTGGGCATTTGAATACAAACATTTCTATTTGAATCTACACCTACCATCCCAGTCTGGGCCCTAACTACGAATCTGATACATACTTTACAAACTTGGTTATGTTGGACTGCGTCCTGTAACAAAAATATGTTAGGGCTAAATTTCAAAAACTTAAAAAAAAAGCCTATACAAAAGTTTCCAAGAGTTCACTTTGTACTTCCGGAAGTTATTACTTGAATAAAATATCCCTTAATCTCCTTCTAATTGTATGCTTAACATTGAGTTCCCTTTTCATGTAATAGTTCTCCACAACCACCACCACCACAAAAATTAGAGTTTAAATCTCACATGCCTTCATTGAAAGCTATATACGTCTGCCCATTTTTATGAAAGTCATAATATTTTCAGTTATAGTAGACAAAATTCTAAGATGGTCTGCAAGATTCCTATCCCCTATCGTGCATACATCTTCTCCTAGGTATTGAATCAAACGTTAATCTAAGTATTGCTATGAGGACGTTTTGCAAATATAATTAAGTCCCCAAAGCAGTCTACTTAAAATTGGGATATTATTATCTCTGGTGGGTCTAACCGAATCAAGTGACCCTTTAAAAGGGCCTGGGCTCTATCGGGAGAGTGAGATTCAAAGTGTGAGAAGGATTTTAGTGACGGAGATTCTCTATTGCTGGTTTTGAAGATGGAGGAGTCACAAGGCAAGGAATGTGGGTGGCATCTAGGAGTTGAGAGTGACTTCTGGCTGACAGCCAAGAAAAGAACAAGGACTTCAGTTCAGCTTTAAGGAAGTTAATTCTGCCTAAACCTGAGTGAGCTTGGAAGAGGATCACAAATCTAAGATGACATTGTAGTCCCAACTGACACCTTGATTTCAGCTGTGTGATACCCTGAGCAGAGAACCCAACCATGTTGCATACAGAACTGTGAGCTAATAAACGAAGGTTGATTTAAGCTGCCAAATTTGTGGTAATTTGTTACACAGCAATAGAAAGCAAATACACCACTGTTTGTTTTATGGGTGCAAGTAAAGCAGAAAAAAATGCACGAGTGCAATGGTGCATCTATAGTTACTGAAGTTTCTCTACCTACAAATAGTCTAGATTCCAAAAGGCTTTTGTAAGGTATATATATTTTTTCAAATATAGTAATATTATACAAGTGACTGATAAAACAACCTCTCCAGAATGGGAAGTTGATGATACATTCTTGCTTTCATGCATTGCTAGGTTATATCCGTGAAAGCTGATAGCAAATAGAAAGTTTATTCATATGGTATTAAGCAGCTGCAGCTTTTATTTTTGGCTCTGCAGCTTTTGTAATTTGGCATTGTGCACCTGCTATATTCCCCATAGGTTTTCTCATAAGTAGGAACCCTCTGAACAACGACTTATCACCCTAGTCCATTGTTCACCATTTTCCCCCAGGTGCACACAGCTCCTTCTATAGGATTTGTGGCTGTGACTGCCTTAGCCACTAGATGTGGCGTTTAAAGTACATTAATTGCTCTTCTGCTTATGATCCTATGATTCTGTCTGTAACAGTGTGAGTTTGTGTGTATACTGGATGTGAAAGTGTAATCTTCCTGTCAACTACTTTCCCTATTTGTCTTATTTAGAGGAACTGTGTTGTGATGTGGAGATAGATTTCAAAGCCTGTAAATTTCCTTTCTCCTTTGGTCCTTTTTCATTTTAAAATGACTTGGGGACATACTGATATGGTTCTCTGAAAAAATGAATGAAAATTGTACAAGTGAGTGCATGACATGAATACACAAATAATAAATCTATTCTAGAATTTAAATGCAATCAATGGAGAGTCAGTCTGGCACAGAGAATAAACTAGTGCCTTAGGAGTTAAAAGACCTGGGTTTGAGATGACTACTAGTTCTATTATACTGGAGAAGTCACTTAATCATCTCTGGACCTCAGTTTTCTCATCTGGAAAACGAGTAAATTATACAAAATAGTCTCTAAGGTCTCCTTCACTTCTGAATTTAGGTTTTAAGCCATTTAAGAGGCTAAGTAATGTCACACTCCATGGAGCTTCTGCTTGCAGTTATACGCTAGCACTTTAACTCTGTTATCTTAAAGGACGTGCTGCCTTTCCACAGTCAATTCTCTAGTTTCTTTTTAATCAATTAATGCAAACATGGTCTATATTTTACACATCCAGAAGAATTCAGTTCTCTCAAGTTCTACTAGGTTTTTGGCTAAATTTATTACTTACGGTAAAACAATTGTCTTAGGCTGGGTTCTCTAGAGAAGCAAAGCCAGTGAAGTGTATAAATATGTGTGTGTGTGTGTGTGTGTGTATAGAGACAGAGAAAGACAGATTTATATGAAGGAAATGGCTCATGTGATTGTAGAGACTGGAAAGTCCCAAGTCCGTGGGTCAGGCATCAGGCTG
>NW_004444044.1:6367417-6368669 GCF_000243295.1 Trichechus manatus latirostris
ATATGCATGCAAAAGCTGGACAATGAATAAGGAAGGCCGAAGAAGAATTGACTTCTTTGAATTATGGTATTGGTGAAGAATATCAAATATACCACGAACTTCCAGAGGAATGAACAAAGCTGTCTTGGAAGAAGTACAACCAGAATGCTCTTTAGAAGCAAAGATGGGGAGACTACATCTCAAATACTTTGGACATGTTATCAGGAGAGAATAGTCCCTGGAGAAGGTCATCATGCTTGATAAAAGTAGGTCAGGGAAAAAGAGGAAGACCCTCAATGAGATGGACTGACACAGTGGCTGCAACAATGGGCTCAAGCATAATGATTGTGAGCATGGTGCAGGACCGGGAAGTGTTTTGTTCTGTTGCACATAGGGTCGCGTTGAGTCAGAACCAACTTGACAGCCGCTAACAACAACAACAACCAAAGCTGCAAGTTGCAAAGAAAGAGCGCTAGAATGAGTTAGAAGATCTAGGCCTTTCTAAGCTACTTGACTCTAACAAATCAGCTATCATATCTCTCTCAGCCTCTGTTACACCATATGTCAGGTTGATATAATATTGGCCTGACTTTCATGGATTTATAAAATTCCTACTTTGTATCAAGCACCCTATTAGGTCCTGTTCTGGTGATAAAAAGTGCAGCGAGACTAGTCAAGCCCATTGAGCTCACAGTTAACTGTGGGTGAATATATATGCAAGCAAATACTTGATATAATGTGATCAGCACTGTTATTGATCACAAGGTACTACAGAAACATAAAAAGTTATCACTCTATTTCTCCAAAATTATGGAAATTTCCACTATCCCTGATGTACCACAATATAAAATAAGCAGCATTACTTTTGAAATATTCTTGCCAAATTAATTTAACCAAAATCTAATCAAGGTCTTAGATCTAAACTTTAGCTTACAGGAAATGCAGGAGCTTGAAGAACAATTTAAATGACACCACAGGGAAGCATTCAGACAAATCTAGATGGTGAGTTATTCTAAAGAGCAACTAGTTTGATCTTGTCAACAAGCCATTGTCCTTAAAAATAAAAAGAAAGATTCTTTTAGATTAAAAGAAACTTAAAACATGTAACCAAATGCAGTACATGGTCCTTCATTATATCCTGGTCTGTACAAACCAGCTGTAAATACAGTAGGGATAATTGAAGAAATTTGAAGATCGGCTGCATATTAGAAGATATTAAAGAAATATTGCTAATATTTGGGGACTGTTAATGATATTGTGGTTATGTTGGAAA
>NW_004444044.1:6370002-6371437 GCF_000243295.1 Trichechus manatus latirostris
CTTATGGCCATTTTTTTTTTTGTCCATCAGCATTTCCATGGAAAGAGAAAGTTATTTGTCTAATAAAAAATGAATTTCAAAATTATTGATAAGCTAGAAGTATGATACACTATTATTTATTTTTAGAGAAAAATTTTATCCCCTCCAACACAATACTCAGAGATCACATTTTATTGCCTATAATTCTACAAATAATACACTTCAGAATTCTCTCATTTTATACTGCATCTCTGTCTTCACAGAGTGCAAAGAAAGCATTTACATTTTTGACAAATCTCAACAACGTCACTCCCACATGGATTTATGTGATAAAACCAGAAGCTCAGGCTGATAACCTGAATGGTCTTATCCATTGTCACCCTCCACAGACTTGATAGGGGAATGAAGACTCCATCAGGACTTTAAAAGGCTTAAGGATATAGTCCTGGGTTTCATATGACAACGCCATATGCAGTTTCTTTATACCAATGGCTAAAGATTCTCAGATCAGTTGATCGGATTGTACAAAAGCCCCTTTACTATGTGTGTAAGTTTTGATAAGAGTATAGTAGATACTGTTAAGATAGATTATGTTAAGGTAGATAGGTAAGTAATCAGGGGGACCAAAAAGACATTATAGAATCCACCGATGTCTAGCTTAGGAAATACATCGTCCTGAGAGCCCTCTTTCTTTCCTAGGTCCATAGCTAGGAAATGCATTGTGACCTCCCCAAGAAGAGAAGTTGTTTGACCACTGCTCCATGCTGTATTGTTAACTCTTTGTAGCTTTCTTGCCCTCTCTGGCCTTACTTTTAAAACAGCCAAGTTCCTTGGTAGTCTCTGCTGCTCTGTATTTTCTTTTTTGTTTGTTTTTAATTGCACTTTAGGTGAAAGTTAGTTTCTCATTCAAAACTTTATACGCATATTGTTTTGTGACATTAGTTACAATCCCCTCAATGTCACAGCACACTCCTTCTTTCCACCTGGGTTCCCTGTGTCCATTCAACCAGTTCCTGTCCCTCCCTGCCTTCTCATACTGCTTTTGTACAGTAGCTGCCCATTTGGTCTCATGTATCTCATTGAACTAAGGAGCACATTCTTCACGTGTATTATTTTTTGTTTTATAGTCCTGTCTAATCTTTGTCTGAAGAGTGGGCTTAGGGAACAGTTTCAGCTCTGGGTTATCAGTGCATCAGGGGCCATAGTTTCGGGGGTTCCTCCAGTCTCTATCAGACCACTAAGTCTGGTCTTTTTACACGAATTTGAGTTCTAGTCTACATTTATCTCCCGCTCTGCCCGGGACCTTCTGTTCTGTTCCCTGTCAGGGCGGTCATTGGTGGTAGCCAGGTACCATCTAGTTCTTCTGGTCTCAAGCTGGTGGAGTCTCTGGTTCACTTGGTCCTTTACTGCTCTCTATTTTATTACCTTTCCTGATAGCAAAGCAGAGATTTGATTA
>NW_004444044.1:6372013-6373890 GCF_000243295.1 Trichechus manatus latirostris
GTGATATATTTAAGACTTTATAATTAGTACCATTATACTTGGAACTTAGACTCTGAAATCTATACCCAAAGCACTTAATTACTTTTCCTTTTCATCATAGACCAGAAAATGGAGTATTATCATAGCATTTTTAAAATTTCACATCGACGAGCAAGCAGCAATTCTGGACAAAACAACACATACCAATTTAAGGAGTTACAAGAGATGAGCGAGAATTTGGTAAGTCAGATAAAATTATTTTTATCATAGAATAATGCAAGTGGAAGGGATTTTGTGGATCATTTTCAATATTTTCAAAACACAATCTTCAGATCACTGCATCAAAATCATCTTGTGGAGTCCTAGGACCCACCCCAGACCTGACTCAATGTCCTACGAAATGAGTAGGTGGGGGAGAGGAAATGTAGGAGAGGAATCTGCTTGTTTAACAAATGAGTGATTCCAATGAACCACTCTTTCTAACTCAACCTCTCTTAAAGGTGAGAGAATTGAGCTCAAGGTATCCCAGCCCATTGCTCTTCCCAGTCTACCATATTATCACCCAAATGCAAAAGCCTAACCATATCAGAAATGTTTATTTGTAAGACCACATTTTTTTTTTAATTATTATTTTATTGTGTTTTAAGTGAAAGTTTACAGTGCAAATTAGCTTTTCATTCAAAAATTTATAAACAAATTGTTTTGTCACATTGGTTGCAATCCCCACAATGTGTCAGCACTCTCCCCCCATCCCTTTTTACCCTGGGTTCTCTGTGTTTATTTGTCCAGCTTTCCTGCAACTTCCTGCCTTCTTGTCTTTGCTTTTGGGCAGGTGTTGCCAATTTGGTCTCACATCCTTGATTGAATTAAGAAGGATATTCCTCACGTTATTGTTAGTTTTATGGGCCCGTCTAACCTTTGGCGAAAGGTAGACTTTGAGAGTGGCTTCAGTTCTGAGTTAGCAGGGTATCCGGGGGCCATAGTCTCAGGGGTTCTTCCAGTCTCTGTCAGACTAGTAAGTCTGGTCTCTTTTTGTGAATTTGAATTCCGCTTTTTTTCTCCCACTCAGTCTGGGACCCTCTACTGTGATCCGTCAGTGCAACTGGTAGTGGTAGCCAGGCACCATCTATTTCTTCCGGGCTCAGGCTGGTGGAGGCTATGGTTCATGCGGTCTGGTCCATTAGTCCTATGGACTAATATTTTCCTTGTGTCTTTGGTTTTCTTCATTCTTCTTTGCTCTGGATGGGATGGGACCAACAGATGTATCTTAGATGGTCACTTGCAAGCTTTTAAGACCCCAGACACTACTCACCAAAGTAGGATGTAGAACATTTTATGAACTATGTTATGCCAATTGACCTAGATGTCCCCCAAGACCACATGCTACTTTGGTAAGGCCTCGTTATAAGATTTTAAGTAAATTTATGAGAAAAGGAAGGATAACCATACATTTTTTTTTAATCTCACAAACATACTAATAAAGACAAAAAGCCCAAATCTATAGTGTAATATTCAGATTAAATATTAGAAATTTTTAGAAAATTTTTTTATTGTTGTACTTTAAATGAAGTTTGCATTTCAAGTTAGTCTCCCATACAAAATTTTATACATACACTGTTATGTGACCCTAATTGCTCACCCCACTCTGTCACAGCACACTCCTCCTTTCCACCCAATTCCCCATGTCCATTCAACCAGCTCCTAACCCTCTCTTGCTTTCCCATCTCACCTCTGGACAGAAGCTGCCCCTTTGGTCTCTTGTATCTACTTGAGCTAAGAGGCACACTCCTCAGAAGTATCACTTTATGTCCCACAATCCAGTCCAATCGTTGTCTGAAGAGTTGGCCTTGCAAATTGTTTTAGTTCTGGGCTGACAGAGAATCCAGGGGCTATGCTTT
>NW_004444044.1:6374947-6385184 GCF_000243295.1 Trichechus manatus latirostris
CTTGTTGGGGTGAGATGATATCTCAATGTAGTTTTGATCTGCATTTCTCTAATGGCTAATGATCATGAGCATTTCTTCATGTGTCTGTTAGTCACCCAAATATGTTCTTTGGTGAAGTGCCTGTTCATATCCTTAGCCCATTTTTTAATTGGGTTATTTGTCTTTTTGTTGTTGAGGTTTTGCAGTATCTTGTAGATTTTAGAGATTAGAAACTGATTGGATTTTTCACAGCCAAAAATTTTTTCCCAGTCTGTAGATTGTCTTTTTACTCTTTTGGTGAAGTCTTTTGATGAGCATAGGTGTTTGATTTTTAGGAGCTCCCATTTATCTAGTCTCTTCTGGTGCTTGTGCATTGTTACTTATGGTTCATATTATGTTTATCCCATAAAATATTAGCAATTTTTAAAGCTAAAATACAGGGCTGTCACCAAAGGGGAATAGACTAAACACAACTGTATAATAGTTATACTCAGGATGCCCATGAACACTCACTCAAAAACTAAGTTCAAGTAATCTGACAAGGAAACACAGGCGGGTGGAGTTATTTAAAAGGGGAAGAAGCTATGTGTGTTGATGTATTTTAGTCAGAGTCTTTTCTTTCCAAAACATTTCCTTTCTTTCTCAAATCAATTTTCGTTTTTCCATGCCACCATCTGCTCCTTGTCTATATGCATACTCAATTTCAACATAGTTATAATAATATCTTAGATGGTGTTTATAATTTATATTTTAAAGTCATGCATATTTTTTCCATTTTGTGGTTTCATTAATCCTCAATCAATAATTAATATTTATAGATCAATATGCATCCTTCCACTCTTTTATACTGAGATGATCTTAGAAAATAGCATACGCAATCCATTCTTTTTTGTTGGTGGTGATGAAAATATACAGTAGAAAATATATACCACTTCAACAACTTCTACATGTACAATTTCGTGACGTTGGTTATATTGTTCAGGTTGTACCACCTTTGTCGATATCCTTTTCCAAATTATTTCACCATCATTAACACAAACTCACTGCTCCCTATGCCTCTCATATAACCTTTCAAGTTGCTGTTATCAGTTTGATAATTCTTTAAAAGATAATTCTTGAAAAGAGCACAATGTTCAAGGCAGATACAATTAAGCTAAACTATTGTGTGGTTTAGAGATGATTTCAAGGGATAGTTTTGGTTTAAATATTTTCTCAGGGTAATATTTTCAGGGGATCACCCAGCCTCAATGGCTCTAGAAAGTTTGGATTCCATGAGAATTAAAAATTCTATTCCTCATTTTCTCCCTTTTGATCAGAAATCTTCTACAGAATCTTTGATCAAAATGTTCAGTAATGGTAGACAATTAATTCTTACAAAATGTCAGAATAAACCTGGAGCCTACATATATACTCTCGTCCCTCCTTTAACCCTGTTAAATCCAGATTTCCAACTCAATGTTAAAAAAAAAAAAAAATCTGTCTTAGTTAAAAAGATATGCACATTCTTTGAACAACGGAAATGTTATAATTTATTAGGAAAGTTTAAAATCTGTTTTGTTTATGGTTTATAGCCAGTGTTGTTGTTGCTGTTTCTGTTGTTTTAAGAAATTCTATCCTTCCTGAAGTAAATGGGCAGGAATGCAATAGAACTTTTAAAAGGAAGTAAGAGAAATGCAGGAACAACTATGTTTGGAAGGTGGACTTTTAAATTTCAGTTAAGCAAGTACTTCTGGGGTGAGGGAACCTTAGGTACAAAGGCTAAGTTAGGTAATGGCACATTGGTAAGGCCCTTCTCTAGTTGTCATTATTGTTTATTCTCTTACATCTCCATATCTCACTTCTATTCCCCTCCTCCCTGAAAGCTACCATTCTAATGTGTTTTATGTTTATTCTTTTGTTTGTATTTATTCTTGCAAAAACATACTTTATGATTTTGTGTGCACATACTTTTAATTTATTTAAGTGCTACTGTTGTAAATCACTTTTTTTTCATACTTTTTAATTTAGAACTGTTTTTCAAGATCCATCCATGTTGATGTTCCTCTAATTTATTGCTACTAACTGCTACATGATGATTCATGGGGTTCATCTACCATATTTTACCTCTGTGCTTGCCCATCATCCCAAGAAATGCCACACTGAGTACTCTCCTATCTATCCCCTTATACATGTGTGCAAGTACTTCTGGGAGCAGAAATACTGAATCATTTGGGTGGGCAAATACTTAATTGGTGCAAGATTAAACTTCAGAATGGCTGAGCCAGTGTGCACTCCCACCTGTAGTGCACAAGGGTTCCTCTGCCCCCCTTGTCTTTGCTAACATTTGGTATTACAGGCATACTTCATTTTACTGCATCTTGCTTTATTGCGCATTGCAGATATTGCTTTTTTTTTTTTTTTTAACAAATTGCAGGTTTGTGGCAGCCCTGCATCGAGCAAGTCTATTGGTGCCACTTTTCCAACAGCATGTGCTCACTAGGTGTCTCTGTGTCACATTTTTGTAATTCACACAATATTTCAAACTTTTTCATTATCATTATATCTATTATGGTGATCTGTGATCAGTGATCTTTGATGGTATTATTGTAATTATTTTCGGGCACAACAACCGCGCCCACATAAGATAGCACTTAATCGATAAATGTTGTGTGTGTTCTGACTGCTCCTCCAACTGGCAATTCCCCTGTCTCTCTTTCTCTTTGGGTCTCCCTATTCCCTGAGACAGGACAATATTGAAACTAGGGCAATTAACAACCCTACAATGGCCTCTAAGTGTTCGAGTGAAAGGAAGAGTCACATACCTCTCACTTTAAATCAAAAGCTAGAAATAATTAAGCTTAGTAAGGAAGGCATGTCAAAAGCCAAAAGCTAGGCCTCTTGTGCCAACAGTTAACCAAGTTGTGAATGCAAAGGAAAAGTTCTTGAAGGAAATTAAAAGTGCTACTTCAGTGAACACACAAATGATAAGAAAGTGAAAAAGTCTTATTGCTGATATGGAGAAAGTGTTAGTGGTCTGGATAGACAATCAAAACAGCCACAACATTCCCTTAAGCCAAAGCCTAATCCAGAGCAAGGTCCTAACTCTGTTCAGTTCTATGAAGACTGAGAGAGGTGAGGAAGCTGCAGAAGAAAAGTCTGAAGCTAACAACAGAGGTTGGTTCGTGAGGTTTAAGGAAAGATGCTGTCTCCGTAACATAAGAGTGAAACAGCAAGTGCTAATGTAGAAGCTGCAGTATGTTATCCAGAAGAGCTAGCTAGGATAACTGATAAAGGTGGCTACACTAAACAACAGATTTTCAATGTAGACAAAACAGCCTTATATTGGAAGAAGATGCCATCTGGGACTTTCATAGCTAGTGAGGCGAAGTCAATGCCTGGCTTCAAAGCTTCAAAGGACAGGCCAACTCTCTCGTTAGAGGCTAATGCAGCCAGTGACTTTAAGTTGCCAGTGCTCGTTTACCATTCCAAAAATCCTAGGGCCCTTAAGAATTATGCTAAATCTACACTTCCTGTGCTCTATAAATGGAACAACAAAGCCTGGATGACAGCACATCTGCTTACAACATGTTTACTGAATATTTTAAGCCCACTGTTGAGGGCTACTGCTCAGAGAAAAAAGATTCCTTTCAAAATACTACTGCTCATTGACAATATGCCTGTCACCCAAGAGCTCTGATGGAGATGTACAAGGAAATTAATGTTGTTTTCATGCTTGCTAACACAACATCCATTCTGCAGCCCATGGATCAAGGAGTAATTTTGACTTTCAAGTCTTATTACTTAAGAAATATACTTCATAAGGCTATAGATGCCATAGGGAGTGATTCCTCTGATGGACCTGGGCAAAGTAAATTGAAAACCTGCCGGAAATGATTCACCATTCTAGATGCCATTAAGAACATTCGTGATTCATGGGAGGAAGTCAAAATATCAACATTAACAGGAGTTTGAAGTTGATTCCAACTTTCATGGATGACTTTGAGGGTTCAAGGCTTCAGTAGAGGAAGTAACTGCAGATGTAGTGGAAACAGAGAGTTAGAAATAGAAGTGGAGCCTTAAGATGTGACTGAATTGCTGCAATCTCATGATCAAACTTTAATGGATGGGGAGTTGTTTCTTACAGATGAACAAATTAAGTGGTTTCTTGAGATGGAATCTATTCCTGGTGAAGATGCTTGAACACTACTGAAATGACAACAAAGGACTGAGAATACTACATAAGCCTAGCTGATAAATCAGTGGTAGGGTTTGAGAAGACTGACTCCAATTTTGAAACAAGTTCTACTGTGGGTAAAATGCTACCAAACAGTATCGCATGCTACAGGGAAATCTCTCGTGAAAGGAAGAGTCAATCAATGTGGTAAACTTTATTGTTGTCTTATTTTAAGAAATTGCCACAGCCACCCCAACCTTCAGCAACCACCACCCTGATCAGTCAGCAGCCATCAACATCAAGGCAAGACCCTCCACCAGTAAAAAGATTATGACTCGCTTAAGGCTCAGATGATGGTTAGCATTTTTTATCGATCAAGTATTTTTTAATTAAGATATTCACTTTTTTTTTAATATATAATGCTATTGCACACTTAACAGACTACAGTATAGTGTAAACGTAACTTTTATATGCACCGAGAAACCAAAAACTTCATTTGACTCACGTTATTGCAATATTTGCTTTACTGTGGTGGTCTAGAACTGAATCCGCAATATCTCCAAGGTATGTCTGTATTTGACTTATTCATTTTGGTAGGAGCCCTGGTGGCACAGTGGTTAAGAGCTCAGGCTGCTAACCAAAAGGTCAGCAGTTCAAATCCACCAGTCGCTCCTTGGAAACCTTATGCAGGCATTTCTACTCTGTCCTATAGGGTCTCTATGAGTCGGAATCGACTCAGTGGCAATGGGTTTGGTTTTGGTTTTTAATAGGTATAAGGATTCTCTGGGTGGTGTAAACGGTTAAAACATTCAGCTGCTAAGAGAAAGGTTGAAGGCTCAAGTTCATCCAGAGGTGACTCAGAAGAAAGGCCTGGTGATCTACTTCCAAAAAAATCAGAATCAATTTGACAGCAACTGTTTTTTAACAGGCATAAAGTAGTATCTTATTTTTTTTTACTTATTTTGCATTTTTCTAATTACTAATGAGTATGTGCATTGTTACTATACTTATTAGCCTTTTGAGTTTTCTTTGCTATAAATTCTACATATTCTTTGGTAATTTTTCTATAGGAGTTGTTTTGCTTTGTTTCATTCTTATGCTTTGCAGGAGTTCCTCACATATTCTATATATTGAGTTTATTAGTTTTACACAGTGCACTTATCTTGTCCTAGTCTGTCTACTATCATGTCTGACCATGGTGCCCTTCATGAAACAGAAATGCATAATCTTGAAGTAAACATTCATCGATTTTCTTTGCCTTGTGTGTGGTTTGTGTTTTTGAAGTTCGTTTGTTGTTTTCTTTTTAAAGAAGTCTTACGTTCTATGCTCCTGAGTCATAAAAATATTTTGGTACAGCTTGATTAAGGATCAAGAGAGATAGTAGAAAAGGGAATAGAAGACACTTTTTTTAAAAAAAAATATTTTACTATATTTTATTCTATTAGCTTTATAATTTTTCCTTTTACATTAGGTCTTTAATTCATCTGGAGTCTACCTTTCAATGTGATATTAAGTACAGATCTAGTTGCTGGGTTTTTTTCCCTCCAAATAGTGAGCCAGTTTTTCCAATTCAACTAACTGAACAATGTGACCTTTTCCCAATATATGGCATGATTATTAAGCTCATTACATTTCTAGGCACCTGAATCTTGCAGAAGAGGAAACAGTCTATTTTTTTCAAACTGCTCACTATCACTTTGAGACGTGAAGAGTAACACCCATGGAAATGATCAGCATAATATGACAAAACTGAAGACTAAGTTGTAGGTTGTAGACGACAAATACAGAAGAACTTCAAAGGAAAGGAAGACCAACAAGGGTTCCCATGGTCAGGAAAGGATTTGTATTATTTTACCCCTATGTAAATGAGACAAGTGTTTCTCTCCTCCCATCCTCCCACCACCACCGAGTTAGCTTTAAAAGAATTACAGAAAGAGTTTCTGCCTTATCCTGAGACGCTTCTGTTTACTGATGCTAAATGCCAGTGAATAGACAACCAATAAAGACAGGTTGGAGGTCCTGTTCTTCCTCACAGTTTGAGATTTTCTGATGTGAATACAAGCAGAGATGCAAGAGTAAAATGAACTCATGCTCAGATTCTGCTAAAACCCATCCCAACTCCAAGTTCTCTGAGATAATAGCACAGACATATCTCATCTGTCATCTCATCCTTCAGAGATACCAGTAATTCATGGTACCCCCAAATAAGTAGGTCATTTTCATTATTATTCAAATTTTATAAGTTTAGGTAGGGTCACTGTATTAGTGAGGGTTCTCCAGAGAAACAGAAGCAATAGGATATATACCCATTGCCATCGAGTCAATTCCTATTCATAGCAACCCTATAGAACAGAGTAGAACTGCCCTATAGGGTTTTCAAGGCTGTAATCTTTACAGAAGCAGACTGCTACGTCTTTCTCCCATGGTGGCTTCGAACCACTGACCTTTCAGTTAGCAGTCCAGTGCTTAACCACTGCACCACCAGGGATCCTGATTAAGACCTTGACTGCTAACCAAAAGGTTAGAGGTTCGAATCCACTACCCACTCCTTGGAAACCCTATGGGGCAGTTCTACTCTGTCCTATACAGTTGCTATGAGTCAGAATCAACTGGATGGCAACAGGTTTGGTTTTTGGTTTATATACATATATATACACACACACATATACATATACACACACAGACATATGTATATATATACATATATGTATTTACCTATATGGTTTCAAATTATAAGTTACTTATATGGTTTCAAATCTCTCCACCTTCATTTCTCAGCTATGGGAACCTAACTTCAGAGGTCTAGTGTTCTAAAATGTTATATTAAAGGTATTAAAGATGGTTGATGAATATATTTGCATATGTACGTCTAGCATTTGAAGCTGAAGAAAATTAGAGGAAGTCCATGAGAGCCAAAATATGACCTTAGGTATATCCCACCTAAATTTAGAGACCATCTAAAGAATAGATTTGACGCACGGAACACTAATGACTGAAGGACAAGTTGTGGAATGACATCAGGGACATCATACATAAAGAAACAAAAAGTCATTAAAAAGATGGGAAAGAAAGAAAAGACCAAAACGGATGTCAGAAGAGACTCTGAAACTTGCTTTTGAATGTAGAGTAGCTAAAGTGAAAGGAAAAAGTGATGAAATAAAAGAGCTGAGCAGAAGATTTCAAATTGTGGCTCGAGAAGACCAAGTAAAGTATTATAATGAAATGTGTAAAGACCTGGAGTTAGAAAACCAAAAGGGAAGAACATGCTCAACATTTTTCAAGCTGAAAGAACTGAAGAAAAAAATCCAAGACTCAAGTTACAATACTGAAGAATTCTACGGGGAAAACATTGAATAACACAGGGAGTGTCCAAAGAAGATGGAAAGAATAAACAGAGCCATGGTACCAAAAAGAATTGGTTGACATTCCACCATTGCAGGAGGTAGCATATGATCAAGAACCAATGGTACTGAAGGAAGAAGTCCAAGCTGCACTGAAGCCATTCGCAAAAAACAAAGCTCCAGGAATTGACGGAATAACCATGGAGATGTTTCAACAAAGGGATGCAGTGCTGGAGGTGCTCACTCATCTATGTCAAGAAATTTGGAAGAGAGCTACATGGCCAACCAACTGGAAGAGATCCATATTTGTGCCCATTCCAAAAAAAGGTGATCCAACTTAATGCGGAAATTATCGAACAATATCATTAATATCACATACAAGTAAAATTTTGCTGAAGATCATTCAAAAGTGGGTTCAGCAGTATATCAATAGGGAACTGCCAGAAGTTCAAGCCAGATTCAGAAGTGGACATGAAATGAGGGATATTATTGCTAGGGTCAGATGGATCTTGGCTGAAAGCAGAGAATACCAGAAAGATGTTTACCTGTGCTTTATTGACTATGCTGTCATTCAACTGTGTGGATCATAACAAATTATGCATAACATTGTGAAAAATGGGAATTCCAGAACACTTAACCCGTACATAGACCAAGAGGCAGGCATTTGAACAGAACAAGGGGATACTGTGTGGTTTAAAATCTGGAAAGCTGTGCATCAGAGTTGTATTCTTTCACCATATTTATTCAATCTGTATGCTGAGCAAATAATCCAAGAAACTGGACTACCTGAAGAAGAATGGGGCACCAGGATTGCAGGAGGACTCATTAACAACTTGCAATATGCAGATGACACAATCTTGCTTGCTGAAAGTGAAGAGAACTTGAAGCACTTAAACTGATGAAGATCAAAGACTACAGCCTTCATTATGGATTACACCTCAACATAAAGAAAACAAAAATCCTCACAACTGGACCAATAAGCAACATCATGATAAATGGAGAAAAGACTGAAGTTGACAAGGATTTCATTTTACTTTGATCTACAATCAATGGCCATGGAAGCAGCAGTCAAGAAATCAAACAACATATTGCATTGGGCAAGTCTGCTGCAAAAGACTTCTGTAAAGTGTTAAAAAGCAAAGATACCACTTTGTGGACTAAGGTGCACCTGACCTAAGCCATGGTATTTTCAATCACTTCATATGTATGAGAATATTGGACAATGAATAAGGAAGACTGAAGAGCAGTTGACACCTTTATTATGGTATTGACATGATATATTAAATATACCATGGACTGCCAGAAGAACAAACAAATCTATCTTGGAAGAAGTACAGCCAGAATGCTCCTTAGAAGAAGGATAATGAGACTTCATCTCACATACGTTGAACATGTTATCAGGAGGGACCAGTCCCCAGAGAAGGACATCATGCTTGATAAAGCAGAGGGTCAACGAAAAAGAGGAAGACTCTCAACGAGATGGATTGACATAGTGGTGACAACAATGGACTCAAGCATAACAATGACTGTGAGGACGGCACAGGACTGGGCACTGTTTCGTTGTGTTGTACATAGATCACTATGAGTTGAAACTCACTTGACAGAATCTAACAACATAACAACATATCTAGCATAAACACTCTATATCATTGAAGGAAAGATGTGGATGGGTAAGTTTTCTGAGAGAAGCTTTTTAAGAAATAATGCAATATGAGCCAACTCTAACTTCTTGCTAAAGTGTAAATATACCAGTCCTCACTTCGCAGGATAATCTATTTAGAATCTCCTTATTCAGCAAATATAGTACCATGTTATTCCCTGAAGGAGAGACTACAAGAAATTATAATCTCTCTCTCTATGCCCCTCTTTCTTTCTCAGAATAATCAAATTTAGAGGGTAATAAACCCGAGAAGGATACGAACCTTCTAAATAATGGCTTTCCAATGCTACGGGCATTCTGATTTTAAATACCTTTAGTACAACTTTGAACAGATCCAAATTAGGTATTTTTCTCTTTTAAAATGGTAATTTAGAAATGTAGGTTTTATGATACCCTTAAAGTTACTTTATCCTTTATAACCCTGAATCTCAAAGTTTTTAATTCTATGAATCCCAATCTCAGGAATGTCAACCAATCTAAGAGTATACAATGTATTGCTACTTGCTATATGCAGCTAATTAGTTACAGATTCTCTGACAGTCCACAAAGAAACATTGAGGAAGACTAGTGCAATCAAAGAAATGACTTCCTTAACACCACATAATGTTACATTTCATTCAGTGGTATCATTACCACCTGGTTCAGGGTAGTCAAAGTCATGCTTCCATGGCACTCTATCCACACACCCACAGACCTCATATGACATAGGTCCAGCAGACTTCTCTAATAGACACAGAACTTGGCTCAAAGTTGCAGGTGTTAACAAAGATAACTATTTTAACAAAGGAAGTGACATGATCCCCAGAAGGCCAACAAGCCTCAAAATCCTGTGAGCACTAGGCAGTGCTCAGGTTGGCCATGTTTTATCTAGGCTTGGAACAATGATTCACAGCTGACTTCTGGGATCTTGGGTTTCACCAAAAATCTAGAGTTATAAATAGATACTCTAACAACTTTAAGGGATTGTGATGAGAATATCAAGATTATAGTCCCTATTTTTGGAGGACAAAGAAAGCAGACTCCTCAAGGGAGAATGAAGAGAACAGGATACAAGGAAAAGATCAGTCCAAAGGACTAATGGACCACAGCTACCAAGGCCTCCAG
>NW_004444044.1:6385921-6387850 GCF_000243295.1 Trichechus manatus latirostris
AAATAAAGAAACCAGGCTCCTTTTGGAGAGGGGTATAACAGTGTCTGGTCCGCTTACGCACTGATTCTTGCACGTCACTGGGTAGGAGCTCCTAGTGAGAACCCACCTGTGTGCTCACCCTGAAGTCAGCACTGTAAGGGCATTAGTAGGCTCTGAAGCTGGACAGCCCTGGTTTGAATCCTGTCTCTATGGTTCACTGCTGTGTCACCTTGGGCGAGTCACTTCCTTGTTTCTATAATGCAGATAATATTACTACTTACCTCAGAGGGTTGATGTGAAAAGCAATTGCATTCAAATACTTAGATCCATGCTCGGTACACAGTTGGCAGACAACAGTGTAAATATTTCTACTATTATAACTATTGTAATCTCACCATGGAGGAACTTTCCACAAGGAATCAAATTATCTGAAAACATGAAGAAGGAGAAAAAATTCTCTTCAAATACTTCATGTGAGATTTTCTTCTTTCTCTAGGAGCATTGTACTCAATTTGATGTAAAGTACATTTAAAACTCTTGTGAAAATTTCCTGATAAATGATAAATTCTCACTTTCATTCATTCAATAAACATATGCTTCATATCTACAGTATGCAAAGCACTGTGCTAGGTATCGTAGAATAAGAAAAGATGAATCATCATCCCTACCCATAAAACATTTACAGTTTAGTTCAGGAAATCATGTATTTGTATAGATCACTATATTAAGGCATAGAAAGTATAAGAGGGCAGAAAAATTAAGACAGGAGGAGGAGAGATTACTCAGAGAATGAAGGAACAAACCCTAAAGAAGAAAGCATCTGAGATAGACTTTGAAGGATAAGCGTGATTCAGAAAAGCAGAGCTAGTAGAGTAGGGAAGGTCATGACAGACCAAAGTAATAGACTGAGAAGGGCAAGTATTTGAGAAAACAAGGGCCATGACTGAAGACATAATTGTCAAGCCTAAAATGTACTGGTGGTGTCCAAGTCTGGGCAGGTGGATAAGCGACAGAAAATCTGACCCTGTGACTATTGGCTCAAATGCAATTGCACTCTACTTTCTAATTCTACCTTGATTTCGGCCCTTGTAGCAATGTAATGTCAATTATGACTTCCTTAAGGCTAAACATGTCTTTTTAAAAAGCATCTTCAATACTATCCTTTGCGTGCTACTTTCATTATGAGAAAGCAACAAGCTCGGGGGTTTTCTTCACGATATTTTTTTGGTTCCTTCATTTCTGGTGTATGTTGAGAGAAGCAGATGTTATATTCCATCTGCCAGTCTTTGGTGGCATATCTATCTGAGGTTTGCAGTGTCAGCCCTGAAACACCGCCTATGTGAATACATGGACTGCCTGTGACAGGAGTAGGTAGGGAAGCAAAAGGCTGACAACATGTGTAAACAAAGTTAGTACGGGAATGAGAACAGAATGGTTGGGCGCGTCTGTTTGGGTTGCCAGCCTCTCCCTAACTCTTTCATTAAACACCCAACTAACCTTCAATTGTCCTTTTAGAAATTAATCTCAGTGCAATTTCCAGCATTTCAAAATCATCAAACAGAAAGAGGCATTCCCGCAAAATGATGCAACCATTTTGGAAAATGATATGGCGCTTCCTCAGAAAGCTAGAACTAGACATACCATTCGATCCAGCAATCCCACTCCTAGGAATATATCCTAGAGAAATAAGAGTCATCACTCGAATAGACATATGCACACCTATGTTCATGGCACTATTGTTCACAATAGCAAAACGATGGAAACAACCCAGATGCCCATCAACAGATGAATGGATAAACAAACTATGGTACATACACACAGTGGAGTACTATGCAACAAGAAAGAACTATGGTGAATCTGTGAAGCATCTCATAACATGGATGAAACTGGAGGACATTATGCTGAGTGAAATAAGTCAATCACAAAAGGACAAATACTGTATGAGACCTC
>NW_004444044.1:6388719-6409647 GCF_000243295.1 Trichechus manatus latirostris
GCAACATGTGTACTAACTGTTAAATGAGAAACTATTTTGTTCTGTAAGCCTTCATCTAAAGTGAGAATAGCAGCACAATTGGAAAAGCATAGTCGGTGTCACTGAACTATGCATGTAGAAATTTTTGAAATGGTGTATCTTTGGCTATGTATATTTTCACCAAAAAAAAAAAAAGAGGTCGAGAAGGGAGAGGGTTGACATGTCGTGGGGTTGTTAACCAATGTCATAAAACAATATGTGTACTACTGTTTCTAGAGAAACTATTTGTTCTGTAAGCCTTCACCTGAAGTACAATAAAAAAAAAAAAGAAAGAGGCATTCCCTTGAAAGGGGGTCTTTTGTTCAGTGTTATGAGACTAACTCTTAACTACAAAACTGTATAAATGCCCCAAGGTAGGACAGATTTTATAAATTACTGACTTTATCAAAAACCAAACTCACTGCCGTCGAGTGGATTCCAACTCATAGCCCCCCAATAGGACAGAGCAGGACTGCCCGAAAGGGTTTCCAAGGAGCAGCTGGTGGATTCAAGCTGCCAACCTTTTGGTTAGTAGCCAAGCTCTTAACCACTGCGACACCAGGGCCCCTCTGACTCTGTTAGGATCTGTAAATAATAATGAATTTATAACAAGCTGGCACAGAGCTTAAAAAACAACAAAATAGTATCCTTCAAAATTTCTGGGAACTTAGAATGCTAAAGTATTGGCAGAAAGAGAGTTTCTGATGAGGTAAACTTTGATGTGCCAGGGAAAATTGATTTCAATTTCTCTAGAAAGCTATTTTATGCATACATTCCATTCAGCAATAAAGTTTATGTTAATGGTTTCTTTGATTTTCCCCTGTTGGAAACTCCACTAGTGTAAGAACCCTTTGTACTTGTATCCCAGGGTTTCTCAAACTGTTGCCCTCAGACTGCCTGGATATCCTGAAGATGATTTAAATGCAGATTCCTAGGCCTCACCTCAGACCTACTGAATGAGGCGTTATTGGGGCAGGGCGCTGGAATCTGAATTATGAAGAAGAAACTTCTTTTTACTGATTATTGAAGTTACTTCTGCCTAGATTTTTCTTATATTCTTCTTCCAGCTTCTATCTCCCCAAACAGACTAATCACTCAAAGACAGAATTGATGCTGGGCTTAGATATTCTTCTCAGTAGGCATGCTGCCGGATGAATGATGTCATCCAAAGAGTCAAAAACTTAATCCAGTTTCTTCATCAACAAGTTATGAACTGCCAAAGGATCAGTCATGGGTGGAACTTACTCAGAGGATAATTACAAACCAAACTTCTTTAAATATACAACTGCTATTTACTTTTTTTCCTTTTAAAATTTGCCACTTTTTCTTCCTATTGTGTTTTGTTTACCTTTTCTTTTCTTCTGAATCTCCCCCAGACAATGAGTAATAGTACTGTCTGTGTATGACAAGAAGCTAAATGATTACAAATAACAATGTCACTCTTACAAAACATGTCTTCAAAAATAGTTTTGTTTCTAGTATATAAACCCCATATCTCCATACTCCATTTAGGTTTTTCTTATTCAAGTACAAATAAGGTATATTTTGGATACTAGCAATTTCTCTGTTTTCTAAATGCTATCTCTGATCTTAACTTTACAGTTACTACCAAAATAATATGTGTTATACTTTATCATTAGGTCAATCAATTATTTTTTATAACTTATTGATATGCTTTCTATGATATAAATTGAAGTAAAATTTACATCACATTTAACAGGGGGGCTGTGTGGTTGAGTACAAAGAGATGGACCCTAGGGTTAGAAGACCTGGGTTCAAGTTCTAGTTTATTATCTGTGTGATGCTGGGAAATTCACATAATGTTTCTGGGTCTCAGTTTACTCTTCTAGTAAAACAGGAATGAAAATAATTCTATTTCATAAGATATTTGTAAAGATTAAATTAGATATAGAATATTTGGGCTCCTAACTAACACATTTATGAATGCCTAATAGACAATGGGTTGGGTTTGGTTTGGTTTGGTTTAATAGTGCTAAGGAGCCCTGGTGGCGCAGTGGTTAAGAGCTCAGCTGCTAACCAAAAGGTCAGCAGTTTGAATCCACCAGCCGCTCCTTGGAAACCCTATAAGGCAGCCCTACTCTTTCCTGTAGGGTTGCTGTGAGTTGGAATCTACTTGATGGCAATGGGTTAACAGTGCTAAGGAAGGTATAACTTGTTCCTTTTTCCCTGAAAAGCACCCCCATCTACTTTTATTTGGTTTTCTTGCTCCCACTTAAAGGATTTAGGAAAATTTTTTGCAAGTTCATCTCACCTACCGTCAAATGTAAAATGTAGTACCTGCATTCAGAATGACACTCTTGCCACCCGGTGGTCACTAGGGGATACTTCAAGTGAGCACTAAACCAAAAACCAAACCTGATGCCGTCGAGTCGATTCCAACTCATAGCGACCCTACAGGACAGAGTAGAACCCCTATAGGGTTTGCAAGGGGCAGCTGGTGGATTTGAACTGCTGACCTTTTGGTTAGCAGCCGCATCTCTTAACTGCTATGTCACCAGGGTGTGATAAACCAGCACAATAATGCCGTCACAGGCAATTAACACTGGGGACATATGAAGCAGAAGCAGAAGCTTTTCTTTTCCTTCTTTGGTTACATAAACTGAGTAACACAACTATAATCCTGGAACACCAGTCTGCTCACTTCCTCCCTGATTTATCCTAAAGCACACCATCAACAATAGCAATTTAAAAATCTTTGGCTCTCTGCTAAACCCCTAACACCTCCTCCCTATGTTTTATAGCCAAAGAACTGAAGAGAAAGCTGAGGCCTTCGGTGCCAGGATGAGGGTAGGAAACCAACAGTAACTATCAAACTATACCCTTCATTTTATTTTTGTTTAACATTTATAACCCTAAGAGTAGCACATCAATATCTTTGTTTTGCAGGTTAGGAAACTGAGGCTTAAATTAGTTCAACAACTTTTCTAGGGTCTCCCAGTTCATGAGCAGCAAGATAGGTTTCAAACCTAGGGCTGTGACGCCCCTGAGCCCTGAGCCATGGTTCTATCCATACCCCACAGGGCCTTCCTCTTTTTTGTCCTCTCTGCTCTGTAACTTTCTGATTCTCCTTCTATGGAGTTTAAGGAAGGTAATTTCTACTCCAGATACCTATTTCCAGCACATAAGAATCATTTGGGGAGACTTTTTTTTTTAATGTGAATACCTAGGTCTCCTCCAGAACATCTGAAACCAAAACTCTGGGGGAAGGGCCCCAGCATCTATAATCTGTAAAAAATTCTGCAAGTGATTCTGTTGCACTGTTTGGGGTTCAGAGAACCACTGTTTTAAATAATGGTATTGTACATATTAATTTTTTTCTATTCCTTTACTATTTAATCAAGGGTATATCCTTGCCAAAGTATATCTTATTAACATATACTTTCTCTTATAATTACAGGTAGACGACATATTTATAGATTCGGCCTTGAGCAAGCATTATATCAAGAGCCAAGTGGTCAGACTGACGTATGTATGTCTGGGCAAAGGTGGACTCACAAATCTGGAAGGACAAAGGGCAAAGGAGTCAGGGGACCCTCACTTATTGTGTGCCTCTATGGGCTAGACTCTTGATTAGGATTTTTCATAAACATTATCTCTTTAACAGTCTTGAAATATAAGGCTGACCATTATTTTGTAAATGAGAAAACTAAGAATGGGGGGGGAGGTGATTTATTCAAAATTCCTCAGGTGACAATGTCTCCAAGTGAGAGAATAAGGACTCAAATGCCCATAGGCTGATTGTAAGGCCCATGACCTACCAAAACTCTTGCCCTCAGGAAAACCCAGGAGCATATCACTCATATGCACCAATTTGTATCCAGACATGTCATTTCTAAAAATATTAAGAAGGCAAAATTGACTACAAAATGGGATCATAAGTTTTACCTGTAATAAGGCTCTAGTGGAAGGAGGCGTGTCCAAATTAAAAAAAATATATTTCTGTTACAATAATGTTTGGTAGAGGGGGAAGGAAGACTGATACCAGTTGTAGAAATTGCTTGGAGGTTTCAATTATGTTATTTTGAGAATCACATAACAGAACATATATTTAGTAGGCACAAACCCAAGCTCATCTACTTAAGGAAAATATATATATATCCAGACTTGGATTTATTAGAAGGAAATAATAATAATTTTTTTCACCAACAGACATTATTGCACTAATGGCAGAGTTATTGCAAGTTGCTTACACCTTTACTGAGTAATTAATGACCTTAGAAAGGACTTTATAATATGAACTGGACAATTTTAGGAGATGAAGAACATATAAATACTGGAACTTTCTAGACATCATGCCTCTGTTTTCAAATTCTGACTTGCGATAGCATTCCAGCCATATTGCCATGTTCTTAGGAATTCCTTTGGATTTGTAGCCATAAACAATACGGGAGTTTTCGTGTGGGTCCAGAAAGATTCCACCTAATAAACATTGTTAATCACATGACTTAATAGGGGAAATTACTTGGTCATCTGTTTGCCAATTTGACATAAAATTCTGATTATTCATAACTTAATGTTCCAGGGCCTAAATGGACCAGAATATATAAAATCCCACTCAACTTACACGACATCGTCTTTTTAAGCCAAACAACAGGCCTTTTGTGTTTTTTAGAGTTTTGATTTTTTGAAGTATAAAAATAAGATACTTGACAGATCAATACATATTGGTTTTAATTTTTAAAAAAGATTCTGATTGTTTGATTTTCCATTTTAAGAATACGCAAATTCAGTCCCACAGGTGAAGAGACTTGACACCTGTCTATACAAAAAAAGTTGAAGGAATTGGACATGTTTAATCTGGAGAAGACTCAGGGACAACAATATTGCTATATTCAAATATTTATGTGGAAGAGGAATTTGATGTTTTATGTATTTTCCAGCTGGCAGACCTAAGCCTACTGGACTGGAAGATACAGGGAGACATATTTTAACTCAAAATGAACTCTCTTAAAATCAGAGCTGACCAAAGAGGAATGAGTCTCTTTAGGGAGGTGAATTTCCCATTATTTTAACTGCTCCAGTGGGGTTAGAGAACCATGTGCCATGGAGACTGCAGAGGTGATTCAGGTATCAAATAGATGGGTTATTGACCTAAGCAACCACTAAAGTTTCTTCCAACACTCAGAGTCTATGATTTGAATCATTTTTTGATGTCTGTGTCATACACAATTGCTGTAACAAATCTTCAAATTAATGATGGAAATGGAGTTAAAACAAAGAAAATTAGAAAAGAAAACACATTAAGAGATGACTTTTGGTTAGAGAGTGACATTTAGAAGAGTGTCGACATGCAAGGATTAGTCCTTGATGCTCTCAGTAACCAAGACACAATTCAGGGGAAGAAGATACTGGAATGAGCGTAGGAGAGTACTGGATGTATTTGTTGAATATGCACCTTTCTCTTGTGCATCCTAGTCCAGAAGAAGATGGTGTGAAAGCAGATATTGTTATGGTGTTCCAGTTCCCCTCTACTGAACAAAGAGCAGTAAGAGAGAAGAAAATCCATAGCATCTTAAAACAGAATATAAGAAACACAAGAGCTCTACCAATAAATATCTCGTCAGTTCAGTTTAATGGTAAGTAGGTGACTTTGATGTGATGTGAAGTACCTTATTAAGTTAATTTTATGACTAAAATTTCCTTGCCATTATGTCCACTTCAAATAATAGCCAGAATTTAGCTGGAAGAAATTTTTAAGTTAAAAAACTGACATTTTAAGTCTTTAATATTCTCTGATGAAAGCATGTCTGAAGTTAACCATCAAGTGGTTTTAACTGTTCCAAAATAAAAACAAAGCTTACTACCAACAGAGGTTAATCTGACCCAGCCACTGCCTCTGTGATTAAGCAAGTGAAAACACTGAGAGTTTAGCAACAAATGCATTTCTGGGTGGTACATTCCTAAAACACAAACTCATGTTTGCCTTTTAAAAATTACCAATAGTTTCTGTATATATTGATGTTATAAAGATTTTGTTAACTTTTCCCCCATGAACCTTTGGGTGATATACTAACTTTGGAGCCTCTAATGCCATCTTATAAAAATGTTTTAAAAATCACTGAATTAGCAAAAATAAATTATTGGAACCATTTACACATAGTTCTGTTTTTTTTCCTTCACCTTTAGCTCATTAAATCATTATCACATCTCTAAAAGGACCTTTATCAACTCCCTTCTATGCCCTTTATATGTAGCATCTAATTTAATTTCTAGATCCCTGCTACATAGGCAAATTCCCCTTTACAGATGTGAAGGGGAGCAAAAAAGGAATTCAGTAAGTAAAAAGAGCTAAAATCCAAAACCTAGAGCTCACTCAAAACTATTTTACTACCATTTCCCCAAATTGTTCCTGAAACACTAATTTCTTGAGAAGCTCCATGAAAAAAGGTTCTGTGGTCAAACTCATTTTGAAAGTTTTATGTATGATATTCATCTCTTGGAAATTCACCACTAATATTACCATATTAAAGGCTCTGAGGAGCCCAGCTAGACAGAAACCTGTTTATCCTTGTACACTAAGCTGCTTCCACAAGCATCCACTTCCAGCAGGTAAATGCAGACTTCCATTACAAATTCCTATGGACATCAGACTTAAGAGCGTTCACAGAAGAAAGTGAAAGTAAGTGATTTATATCAGATGTGAAACAGGATGCCTTGCCCTTGTAAGGGTCTGGCTGACTCCTCAAGAGGGAACCTGACCAGGAAGTGAAAATCTGAGGGAAAGGGATAGGCAGGAGTTTGCTGATGCGAGGAAGAGTCAGCTACTCAGGGAATAAAGATGGGAACCTCTCCCTTCCCAGGAGAGAAGAACCTGTCAAGAGTTTAATCCACTTTTCTTTGTTAGAAGAGGAAACAAATTAACCAAAGTTGTGAAATAGAGGCCATTCCGAAAAGTTACATGATGTAGTCTCTGTAATGCCCAACAACCAGTTAACCTGTCAGGAATTTAAAACCAGAAATGTTTTTAAATTCCTATCTGAAACCAGAAATGAAGCATGAAATGGTGATAGGCTGCAGCCTTTTTGTTTCATACAGGCTCAGCTTATGAGCTTCAGCTTATTTTAATGACTGTACTAGATTAAAAGGCAGGATGTGCTGACGGAGAACCAGAGTTGAGAGTCAGTTGACTAATTCTAACTCCACTGAGTCACTGCTGGACCACCCAAGTAATTCGCCCATGCCTTTGCCTTCATTTCTCATCAGTAAAATCACAATGACAATGTTTGCTCTTCCTTAAATTATAGAGATAGTATGAAGATATATAAGAAATTAGAAAACATGATATAAGCATAAAGACCATTACTATTTAGAGAGCTTTTAAATTACACATATGCCTTGAAAACCTGAAAGCATTGACTCAAGTGATTGGAAGTAGAAAGAGCTAGGGGTTTCATAACTTCTAAATGTAAAACGAGCAGTGTTTACTAACACTTAGAAGGAGCCCATTTAGTGGAAAGCTCAGTAGAATCCTCACAGGCAAAAACATCACTCTCAGGAACACTTACTTTACTTCCAATTCGCTTCCAGTGAACGAACTACATTCACTTCTAAAGAATAGAAAACCACAGAGGTTTCAGACTAAGTCTAGAAATGATCCTTCAACCTAAGATTTATCCAGAATATTTTTCTTTGTCAAGGATCTGTGCTTGTTCTGACAAATAACCTTCACATGATGTAATATATCAAAGCAAAGTTAAAATCCCCTTCTTCACATCGCCAACTCTACGATCGTGGCAGAGCAGCTACCTCCTTGTCAGTTGCCTGCATGTATGCTCCTGCTCCCATCAAGATGCTTGTGGCATGTAGAGCCCTAAATATATCTAGATTACTCCCAACTCAGAAGTGTGTTAGGGGTCACTCTCAAGACTAGCATGTTAATGCTTCTTTTCACTCCAAAACCTGGAAAATAAAAATTAGACAATTAGACACAATAGAAATCTTCATCAGCTAGTTACTTGAGTATGGGTAGTTTATCTCCAGATGCAATCATTCTCCCTAAATTTAAAAATCCAGTTACACTCACAACCATTACACACCCTCATACCATTCCTGGAAATGGATGGGTTGTATCTTACTCAAACTAGGTTGAAGAAGTTTTAACTTAAGAATTCTAATGTTATGCCATTTTTCATTTTTAAAGCATTACTACTAGGGAAAAATTAAATTAGTTTTTAAAAAGTGAAGCAAGACATTTACTACCTTAAGCTACATTTCAGAGAAAATTGAATTTCTTCTACAAAATAAGCACTGAAAATCTGTCCTGAGCAATTGATTCTTTACCATGAGAGGATATGAGAATAACTTTAAGGGTATCCTTGAATTGAATATTTTCAAAACTTCCCACTTTGTAGAGTTCAACATCACTAGTTTCCCTAGTGGGACTTATAGAAAGTGAGTACAAACATTCTCATTTTGCACAAGAGGAATAAGATGCAGAGAATATGAATTTGAGAAACATGGCCCTGGTAGAAATAAATAAGAGTTCTAACCTCATTCTGCTCAGTAAGTCATTTTTACTTTAAAGTCATCATAGTTTCATGCAACCTTCTACCAATTTAAGTTTAAATGTTTGTGTTTCCTTTGTTACATTCCTAACTCCCTTGTAAATTGAGAGATTAATCTTAGTTATGTTCAGTCCAGTATTTTTCTCTTACCAGTACTCAGCAGATGTTGGGTAAGGATACACAATAGTTTACTCTTCAGAAAAAGCATTTTGATAATTAAAAAGTATATTTTAGAAATATTTTAAGTATACTTTATGAGAGTTTTCAGACTTTTTTCTGCCCTGCAACCCTCTAATCAAAAACAAGGCTTATATAAAATATTAAACAATAAGCTAAAAGCAGATCTATTCTTGTTAAGCCTGGTTTTGACACCTGGAGACCCATTTACTTGCTCCCTCTTTTCCATCTCCTGAAGTAGAATCCAAAGAGGCTTCAATCTGCACCGTTGGAAAACCACTGCCCTGTACTAATGCAAGCTATTTGTGGTTTAGATGCCTTAACCATTCACTGCTTAGGGTATCATCCACCCAGTTAGAGGTTTCCTATAAGTCTTCACGAACATTGTATGTGTTTGTTGTCATATCAGATAGCTGTTCTCTTGACTGATCAATATGTTCACCTGTCTAGAATGCACATATGGTCACTATCTTCTGATAATTCCTAGTCATTGACACCAACTGGGAGAATATCAAATCACCATTATTTGTTCTATTTTTTTTTCAGCAATGAGATCATCAACAGGGAAGTTAACTGTCCAAGCATGTAAGTCTAGTGAGTTTATAAAAACAAGTTCAAATTCTATATCAGAAAGGACATCTTCAAACATTAGCTCATAGTTTCCTATCCATGTCCCACATTTTGGGAGGAGAGAATAAGAATTGGGCAATCGATGTAAAGGTGTCAACACTTTTTTTTTCTAACTCTGAGCCTGATCTTTTAGTCATGCTCAAGAAAAATGTTTGACATGATGGAAATTTTTAGGCAATCTGAAGAAACTATTTCTGGTTTGGAATAAGTGGACTTGCTTTTCTAGTTTTTATAAATTCTATGAAATGTGCTTTCTGCTGAGAAATAAAATAATGAGAAAGTAATGGATCCCATTATCTGTAACTGATCTGCACAATTAGCTTAATATACTTATCTCCATAGTGTGATGGCTACGTTCACTCACTTCATATCACCATGCCCTTCATTTTGAATGATTTTTACCAAAGTGGTGATGAATTTGAGCAAAAGTGTTTATGCATTCACCTCTATGTCTTGCAAACTTAGTAAATATTTGCATTCATTTATTCAACAACTATTTAAAACATCTATCAAGTGCCAAAAAGTGTGTCAGAAGCTGACAGTACCATTACGAATAAGACATGATCTCCATCTTGAAATAAGTTAGAGTTTAGAGATTGGGGAGATAGATAAATAAATCAGGAAACGTTAAAATCATGTGATAAATGTTATGACAGAGAAAGTTCACAGTACTATGAGAGTCAACAAAGGAGGCAGCCAGCCTGGTCTCATGGGCTCAGAAAGTGATCCCTGAAATTGGACAAAGGAGAAGACATGAGTCAAGTAAAAGGTGGAGTAAGAGTTATGGACAGGAGGAGTAGTATGTAAAAATATCTTCAGGCAATCAAGAACACAGTCATTTCTTGTAATGGAAAGAAATGTCAATATATCTGGAACATAAAATGGGGCTTGAAAATGTGAGGAAAGGGCATGGTTAACATTAATCAAAGGCTAGAACCATGCTGAAAATTTTAACTTTATTTGGAGGGCAATGAGGAGTCACTGAAAGATTCTACACATTTCAGAAAGATTGCTCAGGCTATGCAGAATGGATTTGAGGGGAAAGGCTGCAGGCAAGGACAGAAAATGGTAGTCTAAAACAGAGTAATAACAGAGGAATGGACATTTCTAAAATGGCTGGCTATAGTTTGAGTGTAATCAATGCCATTAAAATGAATTTTCTTCTTGGATACCTATATTATTTGGGACAAGAACAGAACATACCATATTTTCTTTATTGGCATCATGCTCAAAATATGCTTAATTCTTCGTAGGAACCCTAAGTAGTATAATAATCTTTGATCTGATGAAGATAATATACCAAAAAAACCCAAACTCATTGCCATCAAGTCGATTCCAACTCATAACGACCCTATAGCACAGAGTAGAACTGCTCCATAGGGTTTCCAAGGAGGCGCTGGTGGGTTCAAAATGCGAACCTTTTGGTTAGCAGCTGAACACTTAACCACTGCGCCATCAGGGCTCCGGAAGATAATATAGTATACGTTTGGTTGTTTTTTTCCCCCCAACAACTGTAAAGATGAAATTTATGTGGAAATAATGGACCAGGGACTGGTCATGATACATTAACTCTGCACGTCTTAGGAACTATGTCTATCAGAAAAATAGATAGGGGAGTGGGTTTCAACAAATGAACAATTACTTGTCTGGCCAGGGGGAGCTGTTCTTTGGTGATGACTTCATGTCAAGGTAGCACTGCAGGATCACCCAAAATGGGGAAACAATATTTTCAGTATGAGCTCCCAGGACATCTGGATAATTGCTACTGCAAGTGTTCAGGACTGATTTGACAGTTTCTGGGGTGTCACCCTTTGCAGTTTAACATAGCTTCAGTAGGCAGCATATATCTGTATCTATAAATATGGAGGTGAGCAAAACATCAACACATTAGGAAAGAATATTGATACAGTACATGCTTGTATAATGATAGATGTAAAGGTTATTGCATTGCAAACACTCCATTAAGTTCTTTGCATCAAATAAAATTCAGAGAGCCATTTCTTATAACTTAAAGATCTCATTTCTTTCAGGTTGTGGAAAACGAGCTGTTCCATTAATTGTCAACAGAATAATGTCTGGTGACACTGCAGCCAAGTCTGCCTGGCCTTGGCAAGCTTCGCTTCAGCGTAACAACGTACATCAGTGTGGAGCCAGCTTGATTAGTAATACATGGCTCGTTACTGCAGCACACTGCTTTAAGAAGTAAGTTATTGACCTTAAGTTGGACCCCACTACTGGTAAAAATCGCTGAGTTGTATCATGTTTTGAGTAATACAATCCCCAAATATTAGTGAGGTAAAATAAAAAAAAATTTCACGTTCTTTCCTAAAATGTTACTTGCATATTGATTTGGAAAGTTTGGTTACAGCAGAGAGAGTAGTAGTCATTATCCTAATATTGGTTAATCAAGTCCCCAGCATTTTAAAAAAGGAAATTGTGTAAAAAAGCAGAAGTCATTCCTAACACGAAATAATTACTAATAACTTTAAAAATTAATCCCTTCTCAAACAATCATCTTCACATAAAATTAGTTCTGTTTCTGCCAAACATCTGGGCCAGACACATGTTGATCATGAACAATATGCAAATTAATTGCAAAGTGAAATTGCAATCTTCAAAAGATGCATGAAGTTGGTAACTGTAATGATGGAGAACTGCTCATATAAAATTTACAGCATTGATATAAGAAGATCTGGTGGATGAGAGCAGTACACAACCAAAATGTGAAAATCACCAGGCTGATAAGGACAGGTACTTTAAAAGAGATTTCTTTAATTAAAAAAGGATTAAGAAAGATTCGTTGACCACCCAATGTGACCTCAGTATCATATAGCACCTCTTGTTAATGGTGCACACCAGACATGGAGAATATTGTGTTTTCATATTTTTCCCCCCAAAGGAATAGTTAACACTTGCTTCATTCTTTATTCCTTCTGACTATAGTTGTAACATAAATTGTATTAAATCTAAGATGAAATTACTGTTTTTTCATAATTTTTGGTTTTACTTTTCAAAATAATAAACAGTTTATCACTATTACATTTAAAATTCTGGATTTCTTTCTAAGTAGATTCACTTTACAGCCTTTTCCAGTAGCACTTTTCATACTGATAACAAGGGCTTCCTGAGAATCTCTGTAAAGCAGGTGGCAGCCGGATTTAGTGGATACAACCTGATCTTCTCAAGTTCCTTGTGAGCTCTAAAATTGACTTTTGCTACCAAAGCAAATTCCATCTACTGAGGAGTCTAAATCTATATAGAGACTTGAATTCTTAAAGTTAAAAACATGGGATCAAAAGTCCAAACACATTGAAAAGTACAGAAGTCCCTGATGGAGGTGCCTCATTTCAGACTGACTACCTCAAAGTAACAAGGAGCTTATCTAAAGTAAGCAAATTTTGTGGTAGATAGTTCTATTTTTGCAAATGTCCTTATAACACTGAATATCAAATTTGCAACCTAATAACTTCTACCCAGTGATATTTATTCTTTTATCTGGAACAACAGGGATCAAATTTACTTCATCATCTACATAACAGTCTTTTTATTCAAAGAGAATTGTTCCTTAGCTTCTCTTTTTCAAACCAAACACTATAAAATGAGGAAGAATCTCCATACCATATGTGAAGATAAACATCATTAGTTTATTGCCACAGTATGAACTCCCAGATGTCCTACCATCTTTATTCTTCTCTTCTGAATGTTAATGATTTTTTTGTGTGTCTCCCTTAAAATGTATGCCAAGAACTAAACACACTTCTCCAGATATGACTAATGTCACACGACAAAGTAAAATGGGAAGTATTCTGGAAGGAACAAAATAAATTGAATAAAAAGGTAATATGTAGTTTAGAACTAAACAACTCTACCCAAAGAGTAATGATTAAGATTTGCTGTTGAAATTCTCAGGATATGTTTATGACTTACCAAAATATCTACACTGTACCATGTTCCAGACAATATACTTTCTAGGCATAGAAGAAAATGTGGAAATTATCCTCAACAAATTAGCTGATGACACACAGGTAGAAGGGAAAACAGGTGTGTTGAGTAAAAATAAAAACAGAAACACCAGAAATGTTACAATCATCATAATTATATATATATATATATATAATTATATATATAATAATGAGATAGAACTAAATGATTAATTTTATAAGGTATAAATGCAAGGCTCAAATTTGAGTCCAAAAATCAAAGTGTTTCAGTACAGAAAGGGGAAATGTGCTTTAACAGGTGAAAATTACTTAGAAAGGTTTGTTGGAAGTGAGCTCACTATGAGTCAGTTGCCCTCAAATCTATACTGTGATTTATTTGCATTAAAAGAAATGCAGAACCCAGTATAAAAAAGACATTAGACTCCGTGTTGGTCAGATCCTATCTGGTGTAATGCATTCTGTCCTAGTTAACAAACGTAAAGGGAACAAGACACAATGAAATGCTCTTAGAGTAGAGTCTTCAATGGCAAAAAAAGATGACAGTATATACCTTGGATTTTATCACTTCAAGTATGGCCCACAGACCAGTAGCATTCACAACACTTAGAGAGTTTGTTAGAAGTGCAAGAATCTCAAGCTCTATCCCAGACCTTCTAACTCAGGAGCTGCATTTTAATAAGATCTCCAGGTTATTTGTATGCACATTAAAGTTTGACAAACACTGTTCCTAGGAGACAAAAATTTTATCCTGGCAGAGATAATAGTTTATTCATATATCTGAAGTACTTTTATGTGGAAGAGAATTAGGAAATCAAATTTACACTCAATCCAAGGAAGAACTTGCCAACAGAACTGCTCAAAGATGAAAGGGCTCTAAGGAGAAAAAAGGAACTCTAAGGCCAAGAAGATGCCCCCATCTGAAGAAAAGTTCAAGCATGGACAATAATCACCTGGCAGTGTTCTTATTTCAACAACTATCACCATTCACTAAGCTCTTGTATGTTACAAGGAGCCCTAGTCATGCAGTGGTTAAAAGCTCCGCTGCTAACCAAAATGTTGGCAGTTTGAATCTAGCAGCTATTCCTTGGAAACCCGATAGGGCAGTTCCACTTTGTCCTATAGGCTTGCTATGAGTCGGAATCGTCTCAATGGCAGCAGGTTTGGTTTTTGGTTTAGTATGTTACAAATATTTGGTTAGGTGCTTAAGATTTGTTTTATATAATTCTTATATCTACCCTGCTTGGTAAGACCTATTTTGACTGAGAAGGATAGGAAAAATTAAGTAACTTGCTCAAGGTCACAATACTAGGAGATGGTAGAGAAGAAAATAAGCATAGTCTTCTCCATGTCAAATCCTATCTCTCAGTCTTTCAAATCCCACTACATCAGTGAGAGGACTAGATGACTTTTTCTACCGATATTCTTTTATGTTTCATTGTTGCAGCCTAGTATTAGGTTAACACTTTAAGAAGCCCCATGACATAATTGGTTATTTTTCAGCTAATAATATACATAATTCCACGATCCTTTTTATACAAATAGCTTCCAGACCAAGGGTCACCACTTTGAATTTGTGCAATTTATTTTGGGAACTAAATGACTATATTTATCACCATGAAATTTCATCTAGTTGATTTGGGCCCAGGTTAAAAGCTTAGAAAGTTTATTCTTATTCTTGACTGAGCATTTCACATCAGGTGTCTCTTCCAGGCTTTGACATTAATAAACATAATAAACAGTCAGGCCATTGTTGTTTGAAAGTTCTAGAATGATCATTCTGAGTTGAGTAAACACAATTCAAGGTCTAGCGTTTATATCTGTAGCTCAAAAATACTTGATTTATGTTAAGTTCACCTCAGCATGATTAAGTTGAGGGAACAGCTTTTCACAAATAAAAATCACAATTTACTGATTTACAAACCAGTTATTTTATGCTATATGAACAAGTGTATTCACAAACCAATCTTTTATTTAGCTTTTCTCATTAGAGTCTTTTTGCATATCAAAATGGTGTATGAAAAAATGTAGTTACCTTGGAAATAAAAAATAATAATATTTCCAGCATAATTAAAATGGTCAAATTAGACTTAACCCCCACTGATATGCTTAAATGCTTCTTTCCAGGACTAAAGCTGTTGTTATTGGGTACCTTCAAGTTGATTCCTACTCAAGCTGACCCCATGTGACAGAGTACAATTCCCTCATTGCCCCATAGGGTATTCTTGGCTGTAATCTTTAGAGGGAGCCTTGGTGGTGCAGTGATTAAGAGCTTGGCTGCTAACCAAGAGGCTGGCAGTTCGAATCCACCAGCCAATCCCTGGATAACCCTATAGGGAAGTTATATTCTGTCCTATAGGGTTGCTATGAGTCAGAAGGACTCAATGGCAATGAGTTTGGGTTTGGTTTGGTTTGGTTTTAATCTTTATAGAAGTAGATCACCAGGACTTTCTCCCACAGAGCCGCTGGGTAGATTTGAATTGTCAACCTAGAGCTTACCCGTTTTGTGTCACCAAAGCTCCTAAGCTACATATTAAGAAATAATTAGGTTGAGAAACAAGTATCTATGGGCAGATTCTCCCTCTTTGCTTATCTCTAATGGATGTTGCTAGTTCATTTAGTTACTTCAGGATTTTAATCTTGCTATTGGTAGGTTTTGTGGGAGACAGTGTCCTGTAAAGACAAAAGCAGAGAGAACCAGGCAGGCATGTGATACAAGGCAAATAATTTAAACCATTTAGGCCTTATTTTCCTTAAGTAGAAACCAAAGGCTATATTACTAGATGATCTTTCTGATCCCTACGTATACCTTAATCCACCAGTTACTCAACTTCACAAGCTAGAAGTTACCCATACTTGATCATTTCTCATAGGACTAGTAGTCTTCTGACAGTTTTTACCACATCCACCCTTGCCCTCCAACAATCTGTTTTCCAGAAAAAGCCCATGTTATTTTTTTAAATGTAAATAAGACTATATTACTCCCTGGCTTAAAACTATCCAGTGGATTTCTATATCATTTAGAGTAAAATCTAGACATATCAGGCACTATAAATCTGGTCCCTGCCCAATAAGGTTGGTACCTCTCCAACTTCATCCCCCACCATTCTTCTCTCCATGTCCTGAATTGAAGCCCATCTGGTCTAAGTCCTTGGGAAGGTTGCCTGGGAACTTATCTTTCCAATCTTCTCATGGATGATTCCTTATCAATGTCTCAACCTAAATGTCATGTCCTCAAAAGAGCCTTCCCTAAACACGTAGTCACTCTACTCCATCTGAATACTGCCCAGCACATAGGTATTCAATAAATATTTGCTGAAATATTTTATCCACAGCCTTCATCATTGTCTGAAGTTATTTATATATTTGTTAATTTATTTAGTCTTTTTTCTTCACTAGAATCTAATAATCCTGCCAGCAGTGGCCTTATCTGTCTTGTTAATCACTTTAGACCCAGCACTTCAAATAATGCCCAGCCCATAGGTGTTCAAGATATATTTGCTAAAAGGATGAATGAATGATATTTTATGTGTCTTCCAGTTCTAAAATTCTAATCTCTGTTTTTGATTTCAGCTCTAAGATGCTCTTTATATATATTTTATCTTTCAAAACAGTAGCAATAGACTACATTTAAAAGGTCAAATAAAATTATAATTGTAGCCAAATAGTCCCAGGATGATATTTTCTCATTTCCTAGCCTAAAACAATTAATGTAGTACAGTTCATATATTCTGTTAATTTCTAATCCTTTCTAGTAATGCAAATCCACATCAATGGACTGTTAGCTTTGGAACAACAATCAACCCTCCCTTAATGAAAAGAAATGTCAAAAGAATCATTGCCCATGAGAGATATCACTCCCCAGCAAGAGAATACGACATTGCCGTTGTACAGTTCTCACCCAGAATCACCTTTACTGATGACGTACGCCGAATTTGTTTGCCAGAAGCCTCTGCATCCTTTCGACCGAATTCAACTGTCTACATCACAGGATTTGGAGCACTTTTCTATGGTGGTGGGTATCTCAGAAAAGATCACAGAACACTAAGCCTACTTAGGACAATGTGTTTTAATCTGCATCAGTATTATCCTACCAGCCACTTCCACACAGCTTGGTTGGATTAGTCAGGGCTCTTGTGTTGCAAGTGACACATATTCAACTCAAAAACAAAAAAACCCAAACAGCCAAAAAAAAAAAAAAAAACAAGAAAGAGAGACAGATAAATTTGGGCCTGTAACATGGATGTCAAGCGATGCCTGGCTTCACATAGCTGGATTCAAGAGTTCATATGATGTCAAGAGAATATCTTTCTATTTCTTGGTTATTGCCTTCTCTTATGCTGTCTTCATTCTGAGGGAGTCTAGTGACACTTAGTGGCAAAAGTGATCAACAGCAGCTCTGGGTTTACATCATCCTCAGTAAATGGAGGGAAGAACTTGTCCCTCTCTCTGCCAGAGTCCACATTAATCCTTGAAAATGATGCTGATTTGGCCCAGTTTGTGTCCAGAGATACTCGGATTGATGGGCCAACTCAAATACTTGCTCTTATGCATATACCAGGGAAGCAGGCATATGATTTGACAGCCTGGCCAGAATCACATAGAATGAGAAAGAAGCAATTCCAAAAGGGTGAGCTTCAAGACAGATGTACAAGAAGCAAATGTTCCCTTAGCAGCATTAAAATCTATCCCTGTGTGATGCTCTCTATGCAATGCCAGCTGCAAGTCTGATACCACAATGTCTGCACTGCTGCTGATAGGTCTTCTCTTAAGATAGAGTTTGCATTCTCTGCTGCTTGAGGAAAGGGGCATCTCAAATCCCCTTTGGCTTGGTGGAAAGAATAGTTTTCTACCAGGAGTTTGAGGCTGACACAGAAATGTACCTGCCATAATATTCTGTGAGGAACAGCAGAATCTAACTGACATTTATAGAACACTCCACCCAACAACAGAATACATTTTTCAAACACCCATGGAACATTCACCTAAACCATACCCAGGTCCATAAAACAAACCTTAACAAATTTAAAAACTGAAATCATACATAATATGTTCTGTGACCATATGGAATCAAATCAGAAATCAATAACAGAAAGACAACAGGAAAGTCTCCAAATGCTTAGAAATTAAACAACACACTTCTAAATCTCTAAGTCAATGAAGAAGTCTCAAAGAAAAAAAATTAAATATGTAGAACTAAATTAAAATACAAAACAACATATCAATATCCGAGATGGAGCTAAAGCAATGCAGAAGGAGAAAACGTATGGCACAAAATGCATACATTCGAAAAGAAGTCTCAAATCAATAAGTTCCTACTGCAATAAATTAGAAAAGAAGAGAAAAATAAACTCAAAACAAGCAGAAGGAAAGAAACAATAATGATTAGAGTGGAAATAAATAAACATAAAAATAGAGGAAATTAATGAAATATAAAGCTGGTTCTTTGAAAACATCAATAGTTGGTGAGAAATGCCATTGAGCATTCCCATAGTAGTACAGAAACTGTTCAGGGATGTCCAAAATTATGGGCTACACTTTTTATAACTTGAAATAAATTTTAACTAGCTTATTTTCTGAAAAAGTTATGAATTTACACTGTCACCTGTAATATGTAGATTGTTGGTTTTACCCTACCCTTCCCAGCACTGGACACAAATTATTTTTTAATTGATAATGTAGTAGGTTATATATATATATAATTCAAAGAACTGAATGACTTGAAAAACTCCTTAGAGTATTTGAGTTTTACACAAATTTTCTGAGCACTTTTTAAAAAGTGTTAGCAAATAACTCTCCAGAAATAAATCCTGAATTGATTTTCTAAAGAAATTGGTATCTGTTTTACTGTTCTATTTCTGTATAACAAATTGCCTCCAATTTAGCAGCTTCAAACAGCACTCATTTATTATCTCACAGTTTCTGTGCATCAGCAGTATAGACATGACTTTGCTGATTCCTGTTCTTAGGGTCTCGCAAAGCTGCAATCAAGATGTCGACTGGGGTTATGATCTCATTTGAGATTTGAGGTCCTCTTCCAAACTCACTGGTTGTTGGCAGAATAGTTTCTTGCAGCTGTAAAATGCATGAGGGCTTGCTTCTTTAATGCTACTAGGAATATGTCTCTGAACTCAAGAAAGGCTAAGCCCTTTTTAATGTCAAACTGATTAGAGAGCTTAATTATATCTGTAAATCCCCTCACCTGTGCCATATAACATAACCTAATCAAGGGAAGCCAGATTGAAAATCATAAGTGATGCCGTGTGCAAGCTGCCACGTCCATCATACTCATAGATCATACCATACTTGGAGCAAGGGATTCACATCAGAACCTTGGAGACCATCTTAGAATTCTGTCTACCATAGTGTCACCATTTCCCAGCTATTTTAACATTATGGTTTGGTATAAAGAATCAATGCTTGTGCTGTTTTGAGTTTTCCACTTAAGGCAATGTTTACCTACCACATTATTGGTTTTAGACTGAGAATCTACTTTAAAATCTGGAGCCCCAAATTTATAATACATTAAGAAAAAGTCATTGCCTTTAAATGGCATTATAAATATGAAAGCTCTTCATAACATGTAGAGGATAAAATAAATGTGCACACTATTATAGTTATTTTATCAAGCCAAGGAAGAAAACTATCTAGGTATGCAAAGTTTCTGGGGGAAGTCTGGAATCCACAAATACAAACTTAAAAAAAAAAAAATGAAATGCCTCCCTAAATAAAAAAAGCCAACTGTTTTAAAGGTTTTCTATGGAAAAAAGTTCAAATTATTTTCTTGTTTGTAGAAGTGTTCATAAAAATGTGATAAGAACAATAATTATTATTTAAATATGCCAGATTTAACCAGAATTTTCTTCTCTAGAGACTTCTTATATTAGCCTCATTCTGTACTGTATAGATTCTGATTGTGAATACTGAAGTTACTTTGTTTTTCCTTAAGGGGAATCCCAAAATGATCTTCAAGAAGCCAGATTGAAAATAATAAGTGATGCTGTGTGCAAGCAACCACATGTGTATGGCAGTGATATAAAATTTGGAATGTTTTGTGCTGGATATTTGGAAGGAACTTATGATGCCTGCAGGGTAGGTTGGGAAGAAATTATTTTGATATTACTAACTCAAAAAATTTTATCTGTTCAGGAAATATTCTACATTCTTTATATTAGTGCAAACTACACATACAAGGTCAACTCGAAAAATATCTAATGTGAATTTCATAACAAACATATTTTAAATGTTTTATTAAGTAAAATTAAATAATCAAAGAGTGCTTTGATGTTATCAAACAAATTAACCAACAAAACTAAAATATCTTAATAACCAGAAATCCAAAGTTTAATTAGGCAAGTCTCTTTCCTCAAGGAAACAATCACATACAATGAACTATGATGAAATGTTATAAACTATATAATGGAGAGAAAATATTCTTCTTTGAAGGGAACAAATTTGGAACAACTATCAAAGAGATGATATTTAAACAAGGCCTTCAAGGACAAAAACATTTATCTTTTTAAAGAATCATAAAAGAATATTTCAGAAAAGAGAAAGAGCATAGCCAAAATTATGAAATCACAATTCATATTCGAGTTGCGTTGGCTTCCCCAGTATTGTGTACTTTCTTACCCTTCACC
>NW_004444044.1:6418653-6426457 GCF_000243295.1 Trichechus manatus latirostris
TGTTAACCAATGTCATAAAACAGCATGTGTGTTACTGTTACATGAGAAACTATCTGTTCTGTAAGCCTTCACCTGAAGTACAATAAAATATTAAAAAAAAAAAAAGTATGAACTAATAAGGACGAAAAAGAGAAAGTTGAGAAGAGTTGTCAACAAAATCTTGAAAAAGAGAGAAGTTTGAGTTGTAACTGACTTAGCAGAGAAGTTAAAACAAAATGGAAATGTCTTGGGTGGGGGGAGGTATAGAATACTAAATATAAGTAAAGCACAACACTTTAAGAGATCAGGGTATGCTGAATGTTGTGATCAGGAACAAGCTAGAAAATAGGGAGAATGGTTAAAGACTTCACGGACAGTACATGGATTTCCTCTTCTCCCCCCTTCCCACCAACTCCTCTCTTCCCTGAATAACCAGGTAATCACTCCCTCTACTTCACACCCCTCCCTCCACCAACCATACAGATTCAAGAGACAGGAGGTTTCTTTTCGGTGGCAGTTGAATCTGAGATACACTGAACTCAGTTACACCAGACAGAGCAGAGATCAGGGGTAACTATGGAGCTGAAAATATGGGAATTACATGAAAGTGGCTCAGCCTCTTCCCATGCCCTGCCTCAAAATGCTACAGCTGGGTGTGTACCACTCCTCCAATTTCCTACCCATGCAGGATTCTTCTCTAGACAAACTCACAGCTCAGAGAAAAGATCTCCACGTACTAATATTTGGAAGTTCCTAACCAGAATGAAGAGGATGAGCCAACAAGCCCCCCAACTACACATACACCTATCCAATAAACATGGACAGAGCTTCCATTATGGTCTAACACTTTACTCTAGAACCAATCAAAGAACAAGAGTCAGACCTAGGAATATAGAAGTAAGTTAACAATAATTTTTAAAATCCAAATAGAAGAATTGGAACATAAAATTAAGAAAATCTCTCTTGAAGAAAAAAAAGGCAAAGAGAAGAAAAGTTAAGAAAATTAGAGAATAAACTCAGGAGGTCCAACATCAGATGAATAGAAGTTCTGAAAACAGAAGACATGGGAATAAATCATTAAAGAAATAATAGAAGAACATTCTTAGTTCTGAAGCACATGTGTCTTCTATTGAAAGGACCCAACTAGCACTGAGCACAATAGATTTTTCTCCAAGGCACACCATCATGAAATGTCAGAACATTAGGGATAAGGAGAACAACCTGGAAGCTTCAAAGGAAGAGGCATCTGACCCACACAGAACTTCTCAACAGTAATGCTAGAAGTTACAAGACATCAGAAAATGCTTTCAAAATTCAAATGAAAAATTATTTCAGCATAAATTCTACCCAAGTAAACTAATAATCAATTGTGAAGCTAGAATAAGGCATTTTAGACATGCAATGACTCAAAAACCGTACCTCCTGTACCCTTTTTCTTAGGAAACCACTAGAGAGGGTACCTCAGAAAAATGAGGGAGTAAACAGAGAAAGAGGAAGATAAGGGACTAAAAATATCATGGATCTAACACAAGAGAATGGTGAAGAAACATTTCATAATTACAGCTCTGCACCAGACTTAGAGAGTAACCAGTCCAAGTTAGAGCAGAAAAAAGGGAGGGATATGTGTCTGCATGTGTGTGACTGTGTGTGTGTGTTTATGTGTGTGTGTGTGTGTTTGTGTGTGTGTGTGTGTGTGTGTCTGTGTGTGGGTGAGGAAGAGGGATTGGAGAGGTGAGTACAGGAAGGTCTTCAGAGGGGTAAAAGAACTTACAAGTTATCTGATATTCTTGAGCATTAATAAAAATTGGTAGAGCTTCATAGATCTTTTGGAGTATTCAACATGTGCCAGAGACCCATAGAAAACTAGACAAAAGGGGAAAAAAAAATCTGTTACTAATTCTTGGAAATCAAAGTTTTCCCATGAAAGGTCATATAATCAAAATATGTTACTTGAGTCATCAGTGAACAATGTTTACAAAGTGATATTAATGTAAACACTGATTATTAATTTAACAAAAAATGAAAATACTATAAATGTAAAGATGTGGTGAAGGAAAGTTACAAGGAGGTTAAGGCTCTTTATAAGTTTTTGAAATCCATGTTTCAATTAATTATTCTATGATTGGTAATTATTGTATGATTGGCTGCTAACCAAAAGTTGGAAGTTCGAATTTACCAGCCACTCCCTAGAAACAATATCAGGCAGTTCTGCTCTGTCCTATAAGGTCGCTATGAGTCAGAATCAACTCTATGGCAATGGATTTTTTGTTTTGTTTTGGTTTTTGGTAATATGTGCATATATGAACTGTCCACTAGTAAAATATGTGGTTAATCAGAATATCTTAAATAATAAACTTTATATTTAGCTAATTTTCTTTATTTTTTAATTATCAGGGTGATTCTGGAGGACCTTTAGTTGCAAAGGATCTTAAAGATACCTGGTATCTCCTTGGAATTGTGAGCTGGGGCGATAACTGTGGACAAAAGAACAAACCTGGAGTCTACACAAAAGTGACTTATTACCGAAAGTGGCTTGCTTCAAAAACAGGTCTCTAATTCACTATACAAGTTAAACAAAGAGAGCTGTATGCAGGTCATACATATATAAGAATTCAAGTATTTGGTGGATGTAATACAATAAAGTGTACTACAAAAAGAGTAAATGAATGGGCCCAGCAACACTTGACACATGACATGATTTATTTTAAAAGCACTTTAATCAACCAATAACTCACAGTCAATGTGTAACGGTGCACTGGTGGTGCAGTGCTTAAGAACTCGGCTGTTAACCAAAAAGTTGGCAGTAAAAGGGGTTTTCATTTGTAAAATAATGAGTCAGTTTAGCCTGACTTGACAAGTAAGTACGGATACTCCACTGTTCATATCATGTAAGCTGGAGTATAGATAAGGAGTCATACAGATTTTACGAGGATAACCAGTGAGATTTTGAGTGTCTTTGTCAGGGGTGTCCCCTTAAGTGAGAAATTTTTTAAAAATTATTTTTTCAAAGACTTCAGGAACCCCTTACATAATTTCTTATCATTTTTCCAGAACTCTCAAATACATTTTTCCCTTATTCTTGTAGATGTTCCAAAGAGATTTTTCTACCATAAGACATAAATTTGCTACTTCTAAACTCACTTAAGGGACATTCATAAAAGAAAGTTTTATCTAGAAAACATCCAGTGATAAACCAAGCCAGAGATCTTCTAAACTTTTTCAGTTATGATGCCTCTCTCTCTTTTTTTTTTTTTTTTTTTGGTGATTTTCAACACACACATATCCCTACGCTACAATATACCCAGAGAAAGCATGACTGGTGAATGAGTGTATGATGAATTAATTAAAAATTATTATTAATTTTTTTTAGAAAAAAATTTGGGAAGGTGATGTTACTTCACGAGCAGTCCCAGAACCAGGGCACAAGAACGGTATTTTATAGATGCATTTACACGTTTAGACCATCCCACAAAAAAAAAAAAAAACATTGCCATCGAGTGGATTCCGACTCACAGTGACCTTGTAAGATAGAGTGGAACTGCCCCATAGGGTTTCCAAGGCTGTAAATCCTGACGGAAGCATACCGCCACATCTTTCCCCGCAGCGCAGCTGGTGTGTTCGAACTGCTGACCTTTCAGTTAGCAGCTGAGACCTTTAACCACAGCACCACCAGGGCTCCTTGTTTAGACCACCAGAGGTAGATTTTATACATTACTATTGTAAGGCTAAATACCTAGAAAAATTTGACTGAGGATTTACAAAAATACTAGGAGAACAAAGAGCATTGTCTTTCTCCATAGGGGAAAAAAACAACAACTTTTATTCCCTTGTCTGGCTTGTGTCAGTAGCCTGACTGTTACAGTTATGAAATACTAGTTAAAATTTTTTTTTTAAAGATACAAATTCTGAGCATCTACCATGAAGAATGCAGTGAACGAAGTGGTCAGAAAGAGCAAGTATACCTCCTAAACAAAATGAAGTCATTCAGAGAACCAGGCTCATGCATCCCATGACACAATTAAATGAAGGCTCTGTGGAAGCTGTTACTCTGCTTGACAATGCTGTATAAATGTCAGGTTTAAAGGCTGGGGTATCTTTTACACATTGTAGTCCAAATACAAGCCAAACCATTGGCATAATGGAGTACTTCAAAATACTTTTCCCCACATAGTGCTACTGAGAAGGCAAGAAAATAGTCCTAAAATAATCTAAAAGAGATTTACAATTCATTCCAAAAAAGTGATCTGTACTTTAGACTCAGAATCTTAAGATTTGGAAGAGACCGTACAAATCATATACTTCAACGCATTGAGTTTATGGATAAGAGAACTAAAGCCAAGAAACTTAAATGACCTGATGAAGCTACTTAGGCAGTTAGTAACCCCAATGGGCCTAGGATCTAATTTCCAATCCACATACCCTCTTTCTTATACCTTTATCATTATATATATTATATAATATCTTTGTCTTCATTATATTTATTGAATCATCAGATCTATAAAAATTTCAGTGAGTGCTACTGAATCTGATTAACCTTAGGAAATTCTTAAGACCAGGATTTTAAATGATGTGATTTAATCAGGCAGCTGGCTGCCAAGTCTTTGAACTTACTTTAAGACAAAGCTGCTTTTTCATACATATAAATATACATAGGCATATAAAATATTCTGTATTATGGTGGTAAGATATGTGACTTTTAATGTTAAGATACAGGAAATGATCTTAGATTTATAAACTTTATATGATTAAACTGTTTTGTGCACTATTTCATTCTGGGCCACATATAAGCAAAGATTATATAAAATCATTCTCAATCTAATAATACAGTTGGTGATCAGTGCATACCACAAACAATGTCACTGAGTTTATGTTTATAACTAGTATGAATCTTTCTTTCAACTGTTGTAAGAATTACATTTCTTTAAAATAACTAGTTTGGGTCACTGGAAGAAGGGATTCTCCACCCTGGTGCTATTCACATTTTGGGCTGGATAATTCTTTGTTAGGGGGGCTGTCCTGTGCATTGTGGGATGTTTTTAGCAGCATCTCTGGCTTCTACCTACTAAATGCCTGTAGCACTTCCTTTCCTCCCAAATTGTGACAACAAAAAATGTCTCTACACATTGCCAAATGTCTCCTAGAGGGTAAAACTGCCCCCCAGTTGAGAACCACTTCTCTGAAAGCATTTGATCATTTTCAGAAATGCAAGAGACAGCTCAAAGGTTGGTTATTCAACATATATAGTGTTCTGATTAAGTTGAATATTTACTATCATACTCCTAAAAGAAATATCAGAATAAATGACTGGTATGTCAGTACAGTGATAATTTCAAATACAGATTTATCCTCCGACACAATGTGCTGAGAGGGCTGCTTACATACTCCTGCCTAAACTAGAGTATACTTACAGAGTACCATTAAATATCATCATGAAGACAGGTTTTGTAAATACACCCTTCCATTAGAATTTCTCTATCTTGACACAACACACAGTAAGAAATACATTTTAAATCACAACTCCATACGTACATATTAAAAGCTGAAACAGTAGACATCTGGCAACATGGCACTCTAGGCAGAAGCACCACGACCTCTCTCCACAGTAAAGATCTGAAAAACTAAGCTAAACAGAGAAAACAGCAATCCTGAAACCCTAAGCATCAAATGTAGAGATAAAGAACTCAGCTAAGCACCAAATGGAATAAGAAACTGAAGGAAAACAGAGAGCGAGGAGACATACATGCAGAGGTCCCCTATCAGCTAACGCAGTGTGGAACCACCATCTTGGACTCCTATGAGAGACCAGCGAACAGGCGGTACAAGAAAGCAGCTTCACAGAGCTTTCAGCAGGAGAGAGAATAGCCAGTAACCAACGATATACGCTTTCCCACCCCCACCCTTCTTCATCCCCACTCTGCCTCCTCTGCTTCCTGCAGCCACAGTCTCTTGGCTGGGAAGAACCAGTTGCTTGGATTCCACCAGCCTGTACTGGCTGACTCCCTGAGTGCCATTTGTTGGCTGCTGGTGTTGCTTTTAACAGCTTCTTTTCATTTCTTCCTTAGATCTCACCACCTCCCCCTCCTTTCACTCAAATACCTGGCTCCATGTGCCGTCTTTGCTTCTTCCTGAAAGGCTGTGAAACTCCGCTCGAATGTGAAACTGCTTCCTGGTCCATGCTGCCACGCAGGTGGGACCCCGAAGCTTTTGTTTATTTGTTTGTTTTGAATTGTTTGTGTTTTCTTTTTCTTTTCTCAAATCGGGAGCCTGTTCTGGCCAGGCAGTGCTGCGCGCCTTGCGACCTACCCCCTCAGCTTGCGCAGATGCGGAGAGGGATCCCTGAGAGCACTTCTTTTTCTGTGTTTTTTCTTTTTCTTTTTTCTTTTTTGCATTTTCTCGTTCTTTTTTTTAAAATTTGTTTTGTCTTCTTTTCCCTCTTTTTCCCTTTCTTCATTACTCAGTTTCTTGTCTCTCTATACCTTCCTTCTCCTCCTGTCCCCTGAATACCTGGTGCTGAGGGACATCTCAAAGCCTTCTAGCCAGGCTGTACTTCAACTCCTGGGAACAATTTACCCAGATCTCATAGCCGCACTAGTGGGATCCCTGGGAGCTTGCCTTTTTTCTTTCTAATTTTTAATTATTCATTCTTTTCTTTTTTTTCTTCCTCTTCTCCTTTTTGTTTTTCTCCATTTCATTGTCTCTCATCTCTCCAATCCAATGGCAAGCTCCCCTAGCACTCTTTTTTGTCTGTTTGCATGTTTTTGGCTCCTGTTCCTCTCTCCTCTCTCCCATACCCACCTTAGCTCCACACATCACAATCTCCCCACTCCATCCTGCCTACCTGCACTGTGCGCTTAATATCACACCAACGAGCAGTACAGGCACAGCCTACCGGAGCCTGCCCTGCACGGATTACCAGCCCGCCCTGGTGGATGTACTAAGTGCCACAAACAACCTATTCAAGCAACTCCTCTTTAGCTATACTTGCCCTGCTGTACCATAACTGAGCAAACTGACCCTGACAATTGGAGACGGAGGTGAAAAGTATAATGCCCACAGACGAGCAAACAACAAAGAACACACAGCACACCTGCTCAGACATAGCCAAATTTAAAAAAAAAAAAAAGGACAAAACAAACAAATCTACAATCAATAAACTAGAAAAATAACTACTGAATGCCCCCAAAACAGCAGACAATATCCAAACATTTACAAAAAGAGTACAGGATGGTTCGAGTAGGCGTACAAAATAAAACACCAGATGACTTTCCAGTAGAAGAAAAGGCACTAGAACTACCTGATAGGAAATTCAAATCTCTAATACTCAGGATTATCCAAGAGTTAAAGCAAAAAGCAGACAAAAAATGAGGAAAAAAGACAAAATCATGGGAATGGCAGAGAAATTCATGGAAAATACCGACCACAAAATGGAAAAATTCAGGAAAATAATACAGGAACAAAATGGCCAAAATAAATTCACAACTAGAAATTATACAAAAACAACAATTAGAAATCCAAAAGATAAACAACAAGATTTCAGAAATGGAGAGTGTCACAGAAGGACTGAGGAGTACATTAGAAATGGTGGAAGACAGGGTCAACAGAACTGAAGACAAACACTTGGATACAACTCTGTTTGAGGAAAACTCAGAAAAAAGAATGAAGAAAAATGAAGAGGCCCTGAGAATTATGTGGGATACAATCAAAATCAAAAATTTACGAGTGATCAGAGTTCCAGAACAGGGGGAGAAAACAGAAGACACAAAGAGGATCATTGAAGAATTGCTGACAGAAAACTTCCCCAATATCATGAAAGATGAAAAGCTGG